>NC_029780.3:67542824-67590278 GCF_000817695.3 Arachis duranensis | reverse complement strand
AGAGCCTCTCTCTCTAAAAACTACATCTAAATTATGAAAAGTGAATTATGAGTCTGATCTCAATTGTCCCCTTCATTCCTCTACTTTGCAGCCTTTAATTTGTATTTTCTGGACTTGAAACTGGGCCAGAAATAGCGCAGAATTCGTTGGTTATGAAATCTGCCATGCTGATTTTCGCAGATGCAACGCGTCCACGTGGAGCACGCGTTTGCATTGCCTATCTGTAAGGCTACTATGGCAAATTATATATTAAATCGAAGCCCTAGACGTTAGCTTTCCAACGCAACTGGAAACGCGTCATTTGGATATTTGTAGCTCAAGTTATGACCGTTTGAATGCGAAGAGGTCAGGCTGGACAGCTTGCAATTTCTTCAACTTCTTGTATTCCTTCCACTTTTGCATGCTTCCTTTCCATCCTCTAAGCCATTCTTACCCTATAATCCCTGAAATCACTTAACACACATATCAAGGCATCGAATGGTAATAAGAGAGGATTAAACATAGCAAAATTAAGACCAAAGTAGCATGTTTTCAATCATAGCACAGAATCAGGAAGGAAAATGTAAAACATGCAAATCATATGAATAAGTGGGTAAAGAGTTGATAAAAACCACTCAATTGAGCACAAGATAAACCATAAAATAGTGGTTTATCAACCTCCCCACACTTAAATATTAGCATGTCCTCATGCTAAGCTCAAGAGAAGCTATAAAGGAGTGAAGAGGAATGATAGATAGTATGCAATGCAACCTATCTATGCGGATGCAACTAAGAAGCAAATAAGTTCTCCAAGATAAAAATAATTCAAATTCCACTAATTCAAATCACACAATAAAAGACAAGTAAACTTGTAAGAAGATAGCTCATGAGAGCAAGGAACATAGAATCAAGCACTGAACCCTTACTGGTAGTATATATCACTCTAACTCTCTCAAGTGTCTAGGGTTAATTCACTCACATCTTCCCTAGTCATGCTTTCTCAACCTTGTTCTTCATCTAACCAATCAACAAATATTTAGCATACCAATGCAAACATCATGAGGTCTTTTCGAGGTTGTAATGGGGCTAAGGTAAATGTGAGGATATATGTATGGCCAAGTGAGCTATAAATTGAATCCTTGATTAGTCCAAGATCTCACCTAACATATACATACTTTATATAATTTAAATTGCTTTACCTAGCTATCCAAATTTTTCCCACTTTTGTATTACATGCTCATGTATCAAACTTATTTTTGAATTTTGTCCCATGTGCATTGATTCTTCTTATTTTGCATTTGGGGTAATATATATTTTTTGTATCCCCTTATTTAATTACTTAATAATTTTTTTATTTTATTTTTTTATTATTATTTTTTTATTTATTTTTTTATCAATGCACATGGTAATTTAATTATTTTTATTTCACATAAGCATGCTTTCCAAATTTTCAAATAACTTATTCAATTTAATTCCCTACTTTTTTTTCTATCATCCCATGTTCCCATAAAATTTCCCACACTTAAATTATACACAATATCTATCTTAAGCTAACCAAGGATTCAACTTGGGATTTTTAATTTGTTTTTCTGCTTAAGGCTAGTAATGTGGTTATAGAACAGAAGGGGATTAAAAAGCTCAAAGTGGCTAACAAGGGTGACATAAAAGGGTAGGCTTTATTTGGGATAAGTGAGTTAATAATCAAATATGGCCTCAATCATATGCAAGCATGTAAATATACTAAATAATGGACATATAGAATGGAACAAAACAAAGATTGCAATCATAGAGAAGAAAACACACAAGAATAAAATTTATGGTTAAATAATGTAACCATGTACTTAAGCTCAAATCTCACAGGTTGTGTGTTCTTTGACTCAAAAACCATGTTCCAAATACAACTTTCAAACAAGTTTAACACAAAATTTTCAATTTAAATTAGTGAAATACTATAAAAAAAATTTTGAAAAAGAAAATATTACTTCAACCAAGTAGTAACTAAATGCAAACAATTAACTACACATGCAATCTATTATGCAATGCAACAATGAATAAACAAAGAAAATAGAATATTGGTATTGAGAAGAGAATAACTAACCCGTAGAGATCGGTATCGACCTCCCCACACTTAAAGATTGCACCGTCCTCGGTGCATGCTGAAATGTGTAGGTGGACGGGTTGGTCCAACTGATGCTTTTCTCTAAAGATTGTGCGGTAAACTTGTTCGCTGTTCCAGTTAGAAACTCGTCTTTTTTCCTCTTGGTAGCCAGCCTGAAAGAAGAGGAAAAAGAAGAAAAAGTAACCCAAAAATAAAGATAAGAATATAAATAAAGTCTGGGTGGGTTAATGCCAAATAATGAGGGTCTCAATTACATGGTAACAACAACATGCAAGTGAGAAAACAATAGAAGCACATGGCATGTCAACTAAATAGCAAACAAGTTAAGTAGCACCTAAAATAATGCAGGAGATATGCAACAGATGAGTAAAAAGATTGTAACACCAATGTAAAACAGCAAATATAGAAAAGAAAGGGAGAAGAAGAGAAAGAAGAGAGTAAAGAAAGAAGAAGAAAAAGAATGAATAAGATGAAGAATAGAGATAATAGAAGAAAGTAAGGAAGGAAGAAGAAAGAATTAAGAAAGGGGAAAGAAAAAGATTTAGATTTGGGGAAGAAAAAGATAAGACATTTGGCTGATTTGGACAAGCTGCGACGCAGGTGACGCGGACGCGTGAGTGACACATTCGCACGGATAATGCTTCTATGAAATGACGCGGACGCGTCATCCACGCGGTCGCGTGGATCGATTTGTGCCATTAGCGCAAGGGCAGACTTGCGGTCGTGCAACTCTCTGTTAGAAACTCATATTGCCAAATCTTTGGGTGACGCGGCCGCGTGGTTGACGCGATCGCGTGGATGGCATAAATTTGAAAACGGCGCGGACGCGTGGGGCATGTGTACGCATGGCAGGGCTTGTGCTTCTAGCACGAGTCCAGCCTAATTTTTGCTCAACTTTCGGTCATACACCCTTTTTACATTGATTTTGAGGCAAGCGTTTGCGTGGGTGACGCAGACGCGTGGGTGACGCAGACGCGTGGGAGGCGTTTATCCCACATGACGCGGACGCGTCAACAACGCGGTCGCGTGGACTAATTTGTGCCAAAGGCACGCCTCCAGCGACACTCTCGCGTGACTCTCTGTTCAATTTATTTTCTTCCCAACGCACCTGTGACGCGGACGTGTCGGCGACGCTGTCGCGTCGCGTGAAAATTGTTTTTTGATGCAGTATGCAGAATGCAATGAATGTTATGCAAAATTCCAGGTTCAATCAAAATTCAAAAACATACTAAAGTGGAAAAGGAACGACCATACCATGGTGGGTTGTCTCCCACCTAGCACTTTTAGTTAAAGTCCTTAAGTTGGACATTTGGTGAGCTCCCTGTTATAGTGGCTTATGCTTGTACTGATCTAGGAATCCCACCAATGTTTGTACTTCCAATAGCCTCCGGGATCCTAAACTAGGCGTAGAAAGCCTTCAAGCAAGCTAAAGCAAGTGACAAGGCCCCAAGAGTATTGATTTCTAGATTGAATTCCGGGGTCCTAAACCTTGCTTTTGCACCCATCTTCTTGTTGATCATTAGTGTTCCAACCGGGTGGCAGGCAATCTGAATTCTCACTAAAGCGGCCAAACAACTTCCTAGACCCATTCAATTGAGCTTTACACCAACCTTTACGTTTAACCTTTGAGCACACAACCATGTTGAACCTTGCTTGACAACTTCTACCACTGACCATCTCCCTCTTACGCTTAATGCCACAAAGGGCTCTAAGCTGACCATCCGTCTCCAGTAGCCCATATTCAAGTGGGAAGGTAAAGGTCAAGGATAATAATTTTACCCACTTGAACGTTGTGTTGGATGGTAATGGCCTTGGGAGAGGTATTTCTAATGAACTTGCAAGCTTCACTCCCTTGTGTTATTCTCTGACAACTTCCACCTCCTTGTAAGCTTCTTCAATTTCAACCTCCTCCTCTTGGTAGCTTTCTTCCAATTCAATCTCCTCTTCACTGCTTTCCAAGGGCATGGGAGGTTGTGATTCTTCTTCTTGAATCTCCATCTCTTGATCAACTTCTTCCAAGTCTTCAACCATGATATGCCTTGGAGGTTGTACACCTTCCTCAACAACAAATTCAAACTCCTTAGAAGAGGGTTCTGTGACTTGAGGTTCCCGTGGAGGTTCTGCATCTCCTAAATCTTCAACCACTTCTTCCTCTACAACTATTATGGCTTCCTCCACTTGTTCCAGTACAAAGTCATGCTCCTTATTGTCCACTGGAGTCTCTAGTGTCTCTTTCATGCTACGTTCTTCATTAGATTGTCCACATGAAGCCATGGGTGTTCCTTGAGTGTCCGAACATTGGGAAGCTAATTGATTTATCGCTTGATTCAATTGATGAAGGGTTACGTGAAATTGATCCACTGTTTCCTTGAGACGATCTGTTGATTCTTGTTGTGCTCGGCTATCATAAGTAGGATCATAGTGCTCTTGGATTGATGGATATGGAGATGGTGTATATTGAGGTGGTGGTTCTTGGGAGTAATTGGGGTGAAATTGGGATGATTCTATATATGGTTCATACGGTTCATAGGGTGGTTGGTATGGTGGATATATGTTAGGATCATATGGAGGTGAATGGCGGAAAGGGGCTTGTGAGTATGGTGGTCCAAAGTCATGTTGAGGAGAGGGTTCATAAGCATATGGTGGTGGTTGTTGATAATCTAAAGAGCGCTCACCATAGTCATTGCCTTGATATGCATCACAGAATGGTTGTTGATAGTCCATTGGAGGTGGTTGTTGCCATGAGGGTTGATCAAATCCTTGCGGCTCCTCCCATCTTTGATTGTTCCACCCATGGTGCATGTTGTCATTATAATCTCCTCTTCCTACAACATAATTGTAACCAGACTCATAGCCAAAGGGGTGAGAGTTCATAGTAGTGAGAGAAAAATAAAAACAAAAATTAACAAAAAGATAAGATTTTAAAAAAGATATGATTTTTGAAAAAGGATAAGATAAGCTTTTAAAAAAGATATGATTTTTTTGAAAAAAAAATTAAGATAAGATTTTGAAAAAGATATGATTTTTTTGAAAAAGATTTGAATTTTGAAATTTGATTTTGAAATAAGATAAGATAAGATAAAAACTTTAAAATAAAAATCTGAAATTTTTTTTTGAAAAATATTTACAATAACCAATAATAAGGCACACGTTTGCAATTCCCCGGCAACGGCGCCATTTTGAAGAGAGGAGTTTTGCGTGGTCTAGAATTCAGAATAAATTCCCGTTGCAAGTATAGCTTCTAAACCAACAAAAGTCCTTTCTTACAAATGTTTTGGTTGTCACAAGTAACAAACCCCTAAATAAATTGATAACCGAAGTATTTGAACCCCGAGTCGTCTTCTCAAGGAATTGCAGGAAGGTATGTTCTTATTATTGGTTATGAGTTTTGTAAATTAGGGGTTTTGAAAGTAAGGAAGAAGTATGTTAAATGACAAGTAAAATTAAAATAGTAATAATAAAATAAACTTTTGGCAAGATATTAGAACTGGAAGTCCTATCCTTATCAATTGTGATGAGAATTAGATTTTAATCCCACTTAGTTAACCTTTACTAAAGTAAAGGAAAGTCAAGTGGAATAATTAGTTTGATCCTCAAGTCCTAGTCAATCCCTGTGGGAAGACTAACTTTAAAGTGATTTGCCAATTTCAACCACTGCTTTATTTGATAACTCAAGCGTAACCAATTACTTAACCAGAGCCAAAAGGGAAAATTCTAAATTAAATTGAACACATCATAAATAGAATAAAGCAAGCATAAATTTGAAATACCTCAATTGCATTAATAAAAGCAGTCAAATCTAACATGGAAAAGTTCATAAGCCAATTGGGCAACATAAGTCAAATACAAATAAAAGCATTAGAGTATCTAAAAGTGGAAGAGAAATATAAAGTAAAAGGAATATTGAACCTGTGATGAAGAAGAAATAAATCCTAATTTCTAAAAATCCTAATCCTAATCCTAAGAGAGAGGAGAGAGCCTCTCTCTCTAAAAACTACATCTAAATTATGAAAAGTGAATTATGAGTCTGATCTCAATTGTCCCCTTCATTCCTCCACTTTGCAGCCTTTAATTTGTGTTTTCTGGGCTTGAAACTGGGCCGGAAATAGCCCAGAATTCGATGCTTATGAAATCTACCACGCTGATTTTCGCAGATGCGATGCGTCCGCGTAGAGTGCGCGTTTGCGTTGCTTATCTATACGGCAACTATGGTAAATTATATATCAAATCGAAGCCTCAGATGTTAGCTTTCCAACACGATTGGAACCGCGTCATTTGAACCTCTGTAGCTCAAGTTATGACCAATTGAATACGAAGAGGTCAGGTTGGACAGCTTAGCAATTTCTTCAACTTCTTGTATTCCTTCCACTTTTGCATGCTTCCTTTCCATCCTCTAAGCCATTCTTGCCCTGTAATCCATAAAATCACTTAACACACATATCAAGGCATCGAATGGTAATAAGAGAGGATTAAACATAGCAAAATTAAGACCAAAGAAGCATGTTTTCAATCATAGCACAGAATCAGGAAGGAAAATGTAAAACATGCAAATCATATAAATAAGTGGGTAAAGAGTTGATAAAAACCACTCAATTGAGCACAAGATAAATCATAAAATAGTGGTTTATCAATGGCCACCAAGAAGGGTAAAGAGAAAGCTACTCCCAAACCACCAGCAAGGAGAGGAACAAAAAGAGCACTAGTTGCGGAACTTTCCTCAACAGCAGTAAAGCCTTCAACAAAGCGAATCAAGAGAATCATCAAGGTCGATGAAAAAGAGAAAGCCTATCCAGCAAGGGACACTGCACGGTTCACTAACCGCTACTGTGAGCAGATGTTCCCCATACTGGCTGAGCGGAACTATAACAATGAGTACCTACTCATCCTCCCGACCCACATTGTTGAGTTGGTTGAGCCTCGAATTGAGCATAGACATTGGGGATTCTTACAAAGACAACCACGGCAGGTTAATCTCTCATGGGTAGTTGAATGTTACTCCAATTTTCACATGTCATCCCTGCAGTCTGTCTATGTCCGTCAGAAGCAAGTTCCCATAACTGAAGGGGCCATTCAGCGAGCTTTAGATCTCCCCCCTACTCCTGAAGGATTAGACGCATTTCAAGAAGCTTCTGTCTAACGCCAGACATACAAATTTGACTGGGATGCCGTTCTCAGAGTTATAGCACAACCTGGCAGTAGATGGAACTATGGATACCATCGTTCCCGACCTAAAGGGATACTGGCTTCAGCACTCACCTTGGAGGCTCGAGTATGGGCACAAATTATGTCCCATTACGTCTTTCTGAGCACTCACGAGTCCTTCTTCACTGCGGATATGGCTGTTCTACTCTAGTGTATCCTTACAGACCAGCCTCTCAATTTACCAAGACACCTTCGGCATGCTATGGGACATGTACAGATTGCGGGTAACCTACCTTTTCCCGCCTTGGTATCAGATCTGGTCTCAGCAGCCAGAGTATCCTACAGAGCTGGGGACACCACGGCCATGATTCCACGAGATAATCAGTACATCCCTAACAGGAAGTACATCAGACCCCCAGCAGCCACTACAAGCCGGCCTGCAGAACCGGCCGGAGATATTCCTTCTCCTTCCACATCACAAGCACCTCCAACAAACTAACTACTCCATCAGATACTTGAGAGATTGGACCGGCTAAACCGGCAAGGAAAGCGAAGAGAGCGCCGTAACAAGCGCTGATTTACATACCTTAAGGAGTTGCTTGTTGGCAACCACCCACCCGAGGAAGATCCGGACTCCACTTTATTTATCAGCACAGGGAGCCATGACGGTCCCGATTGTGGAGACACTGCTACCAGTCCCCCTTTGTTCCTGACTGATGGCACCGAGGACGATGCAAAGCCTTAAGTGTGGGGAGGTCGGTCAGTACCTGACTTTCGGAGGTAATTTCCCTTTCTTAACACCAATAGGATATTTATTTTTCTTTTGTTAGAATAGGATAAATTGCATAGTAATAGGTATTTGCATGCATGTTTTAATTGGTTGAAAAATAATAAGTTTCCTTTTAAGACCCTATTTTTGAAAAATTTCACTAATTTCAATCAAAATTTTTTTGTTAAAACTTGTTGGAAGTTGTTTTTGGAACATGGTTAAAAGCTAAGAATACATAACCCTGTGAGATTTGAGCTTAATTACATGGTTACATTATTTAAGCATAATATTTTATTCTTGTGTGTTTTCTTTTCTATGATTGTAATTTATATTTTGTTCCATCCTATACGTCCAATGTTTATTGTATTTAAATGTATGCATATGATTGAGGCCATTATTTGTTTTTGCTCACTTATCACAAATAGCCTACCCTTTCATTCACCTTTGTTAGCTACTTTGAGCCTTTTAATCCCCATTTATTCTATATCTCACCACATCACTAGCCTTAAGTGGAAAAATAATTAAATTACCTGAATTGAATCTTTGGTTAGCTTAAGATAGAGATTGTGTATCAATTAAGTGTGGGGAACCGTGGGAACTTGGGTTGATAGGAAAGTGTTGAATTCTATTGATAAAATATTAGGAATTTGGGTACCTACTCATGTGAGACCAGAAAAGAAAAAAAATTGACGATCCATGTGCATTGATATGTTATGTTTACTTTTATATTTCTAATTCAAAATAATAATAATAATAATAATAATAATAATAATAATAATAATAATAATAATAATAATATATCAAATAAATAAGGGGGCAAAATTACCCCAATGTTAAGTTAATAAAAGATCAATGCATATGTGATACAAATTAAAAGAAAAGTTGATACATGAGTATATGATGCAAAAGTGGAAATTTTGGGTAGCTAGGCATGATTTAAGAAGTTATATAGCGTGTGTGTGTGTGTTTATGTGAGAGCTTATGTTAGTCAAGGATTCAATTTATAGCTCACTTAGTCATACATATATCCTCACCCTTACCTTGGCCCCATTACAACCTTGAAAAGACCTCATGATGTTTGCATTGGTATATTAAACACTTGTTGATTGGTTAGGTGAAGAACAAAGTTTAGAAAGCATGACTAGAGAAGAGTAGGTGATTACCCTATACACTTGAGTGACTAGAGTGCATATACACTATCAGTGAGGGTTCAATGCTTGATTCTATGTTCCCTGCTTTTATGAGCTATCTTCTTACAAGTTTACTTGTCTTTTATTATATGATTTGAATTAGTGGAATTTGATTTATGTTTGTCTTGAAGAACTTATTTGCTTTTAACCAAGTAGACAAAATCATCTAAGCATATAGTTGCATTCATACATAGGTTGCATTGCATTGCATGAGTCTTACTTTTCCCTACTCATTTATTTTATCTCCTTGAGCTAAGCATGAGGACATGCTAATGTTTAAGTGTGGGGAGGTTGATAAACTACTATTTTATGGTTTATCTTTTTCTCAATTGAGTGGTTTTTATCAAATCCTTGTCCACTTATTCATATGATTTGCATGGTTTTACAATTCCTTCCTAGTTTTGTTCTATGATTGAAAGCTTGCTTCCTACAGTCTTTGATTTGTGTATTTTAAGTCTCCTTTATACCATTCGATGCCGTGATCTGTGTGTTAAGTATTTCAGGCTTTATAGGGCAGGAATGGCTTAGAGGATGAAAAGGAAGCTTGCAAAAATGGAAGGAACACAAGAAACTATGTAATAGGCTATGCTCCTTTCCTATTCTGCAATAGCTATTTAAAAAATATTAATTCTTTTTCCTTTTACTGAATTATATAGTTGATATAGAGTTGATTAAGGGTTGAAATGATTGATTCACACTATAACAAAGCTTTTCTTGCAAGTTTCTTGATATAAATATACATAAATATAAATTCACTATTGTGTCCACTACTCTTTATCTATATGATTATATAATTATATATATGTATAAATAGATACATGGATAGATGATATTATAAAATGTTTATCGTGTTTCACCCATTCTATCTTCTTAGTTTAGTCCTCTTCTCTTGTTACTTTATTATTTATTGTTTCATATTGACCATGAACAATTGCATCGTTCCCCTCACAAGAATTACTCCATGGAAACATGATTGGAGTATTCGAGTGAAGATTATATGGCTATGGAAAGAGACAACTGTAGTTGAGGGATCAAAACAAGAATTATTACAGCTGATCTTGATGGATGAAAATGTAAGTTATCATGTAATTTTGGATTTCTTACTTTCTTCCTTTTAATAATATTATTTAATGTTTAAGACTTGGAGTATCAGTTGGTTACTTTTGGGCTTTTTATTTTTCAGATGGGAATTGTTAACTGTTTTGTTTCTTAAATTTCTTTGTAGTTGGAGAAAGTTTAGGCAACTGTTAAGCATTCTGATGTAGCTATCTTTTCGGGTGTTCTAAAAGAAAGAGATATCTATGAACTTTCTAATTTCATTGTCATCCCTAACTTAGGAGGATTGAGAGGTACTAAACATAAGTTCCAGATTATTTTCAATGAGGATACATATGTCATCAATAGTCCAGATCCTATTATATCATCATCTGGTCTAGAAGTCGCCTGCATTAATGAAATACTGGAGAGAAAGGTTGATTGTGATTATTTAGTAGGTAATATTCAGTATCAATTTATCTATATTACCATTTAGATTTGTATTTTTTAAATAAATCCAGTCAAATCTGTTATTAGTATTTTATAATTCCTCATACTAGAAATCCTTAGGTTAGTATCTAACATGTTTTCGTCTGTGGTATACAGATTTTATTAGAATTCTTTGTGATCTAAGAAGAGGGGAAGATATAGATTTTAATGGAAAAAGTTTCACTATTGTGATCCTTCAGCTATATGCTAATGGGTACTTAATATTAGTTATAGATTAGTACTCTATTCATGAAGACTTCATGTTCTTATGATTTAGTTCAATATAAAAGCATTTTCAAGTATTCTTTTATATGCATTGTTATTTTTTTTTTGTTCATACAATACAGCAAAAAAATCCAATGCAATATTATTGGAGACTTTTTCCCGGTGTTGGATATAACTCTGTTAACCAAATTTCAGAGAGCGCCTGTAATTGTTCTGGAATCTTTTAAGGTCAAAGTGAAAACAGGTTAATATTTGTTTGTTTTCGGTTTACATGTTATTCATGTTTTCATTTTTTTTGTACGATATTACTAATTTTTTAAACTTCTTTGTTTTTTGTTCAGATAAGGTTATTTTACAGAATGTTTTGAATGTATCCACGATTTCTGTGAATCCTGATTTAGAAGAGTCCGTTCACTTCCTTAGTCAGTGCGTACATTTTCTTATATCTATTGTTTTTCTGTTTGTTTCTTAACTTATGTTACAAATTTTCAGTCAAATCAATCAGCATTGTTGTTTAATTATTTTTGGTTTCCCTTTTTTTTACAATGTCCATTTAGATTCAGTATTGCCAAATGCCACTTCTCAAGATTGATTCATGCTGATTTAAGAGGTTTATATTGCAAGATTGATGATGAAACTTTTGACTGGAGACTCATGAGAACCATTGCTAATCTAACATCTAACGAGGAGGTGTATATATTTTTTGGTGTTCTAAGATCTTCATGTGATAATTCACTTATTTTAGTATTTTTTACTCTTCCGTGAAATTACGCTAGATTGGTTTTGTCTTTACATGTTTATTTTGTGAAATTGTAAAAAATGCAGGATGGGCAGTTTTTTGTATTGGGGAAAATTACAAGTGTTGTTGATGATCCTGAATGGTGGTACTTCTGTTGTATTTGTGGTCATCCAATTGTAGGAAATGACAATGTTTTTCGTTGTCACTTATGCAATCGGGAATCTGAACATGTTATTATCAAGTAAATGTATTCATATTATTCTCATGTTTTTTTATTCTGTCTGATAACTTTATTGATATATAATTAAGTAAGTGCATGAACAATCAGTCATGTGTTCATGTATTATATTTATTTATTTTTTTAGATATAGGGTTAAAGTTGTAGTGGAAGATGGTACTTCTACTGCCATGTTTGTGTTGTTGGATACTCCAGTAACTAAATTACTTGGAAAGACTTATTCTGAGGCATTCTTGGTCAAAGAAAACAATGATGAGGTGATGAATATGGATGTTATCATGTTCAATCAAACTCTAATTCTAATATGTGTATGATAAATCTGAAAATATAACCATTGATATTCTATATACTAATTATTAATGTGAATTATTTTCTTGAGTTAATATGAATTATTTCTTTGAATGACAACAGGGTATCCAGTTTTTGTACTGTCCTACATTGTTCCAACATCTTGTTGGCATGAAGACAGTTTTTAAGATTCAGACCAAGAGAGTTAGCAATAGAGGTTATTGTGGTATATTTAAGGTTATCAATGTTCTTGGCGATCCACCTTTTTTTTGAAAAAGCTAAGGTAGAAAAGTCTGATAATGTATGTAGACATTCTATTTACTGTTACTAATTATAGCATTTATTTGTTTATATTTTATTATATTATTCTTTGTGTGATGTTTATATTAATTAGGATATTGTTGGTGGTCCTGTATTTACTCCAATTTTTGGTGACTACATTCAATATACACAAGTTGGGAGACATGGACATCAAGTGGCTACTGAAGTTCCGTTACAATTGGAGACTCTTAGGGACATGCTTGATGATGTTATGTCTACTAAGATATTCTTTGCATCATCAAATAGTGTTAAAACCCATTTAAATTATAAGTTCAATAATTTTCATTTAATACTTGTTTATTATCTTTCTTCTCACGTATTGTATATCTAATCTATACATGTATGTATATTATATGTAATTTCAAGATGAAATGTGTTTCTTACTTGGTAACATAGTCTCTGTGTTGAAGAACCAAAAGTGGTTCTTTTTTGCATGTTTGTGTGGTGCACCGGTATCCTGTGTAGCAGATGTACATTATTGCAGTATCTGTCGGGTGAATGTGTTGACGTGATTCCAAGGTATTCTTTTTAAAAATTGTAAATTTTTACCTGATATATTCCCTTCAGTTTTTTCCTAATCCCTAAGTTTTCAACTACTTCAAGCTATCGGGTCAAGATACTTGTTACACATGCAAATGGGTGCAATGTTTTCGTCCTAGATGATGACGCAGTTTGTCAATTCCTTGGCAAATGTTGTTCTGACCTTTTAAGCGAGAACCCAACGTTCTCACAGGTAACAACAATGACTAATTGTGATGGCTATCAAAATTTATCTGTTTGTAAAGTTGTGGTTTTAAAAACAATCTATTAATGTTGATTTTCCTTATCTTCTTGTGTTTCAGTCATTTTATGACTATAATATTCCCAATACTGTTGTTTCACTTATCAAGGACAAGCATGTGGTATTCATTGTAGATCCAAGACCCGTTAGTTATGAGTTAAAAACTTCTATTCATATTGTACGTGCAATCTGTGATGACTCATCAATCATCAAAATTTTTGAAGATGCATTTAACATGAATCAAAAAAAGGTTGGAATATCAATTTTAGTGTAGTATTATTTTTGTTTGTGTATTCATCTCATGTTGTTTGTATATTACAAATACAGCTAATATTTTGATATATCCATTCATTCATTTTCAATTCAGTTGTTTCGTTTAGAGTTGTGTGTTCCTGATTTTCTATTGTAATCTAATAATGCTATTCAACTTCATTCTTATGTGAACACTGGTGGTGCTTCAAGCTCAAGTGTTCAATTCAATGGTGTTTCACCAACATCTGTTATTCTCTGCAATCCCTTGGTATATTAACTTCCAATTCTATATTTGAAATAGAAAATAAAATCATTCAGGACTCCACTTTAGTTAGATACTCTTAAATAACTTTGTTATTCTTGAGGCTAACTAACGTGTATCTTTTATCCGTGTATAACTATCGTTGCCTTTTTTTCTTTTTAATAGCGTGCTGTACAAGTTAGTGAGAATACTGTATTTTCTGCAACAAATTCCAATGATGATCACCAGGATTCTGATCTCACAATTGGACAACAACTCCTTCTTCGTTTTGGCCGATCTCGTGTGAATACAGATGTTGCTGAGAAAATAAATGAGTGTAGTGGCTAAATTACATCATTTTTCTTTTAGCTCAGTTAACTTTTATATATATATGTATGTGCGTTGTGTGTGTGTATGGCTAATATGATATAAATATTGTAATGGACGTGTGCAAACAAATGAAGTTCATTATGTTATATATAATATATATAATATTGTTTGTGCAATGGTTGCATGTTTATGATATATATATATTTTTATGAAGTTAACTTTTTTATGGAAAATTCTTACTGAGTTAGGTTTTGGTTAAAAAAATTGATGTAGCTTTTAATGAATATCTTTTAATTCTTTTATTTACTATGTTAATATTATATTTTTCTATCTCAATAATTTTTATTTTAGTATATTTTGGTATATTAGTAAAAATGTGTTTTCTTTGCTATTTTTTAAATTTATTTTTTTAATTTATTGTAGTTTCAAATTTTAAAATGATATTGTAATATTTTTAATTAGTGTACATAATATACAAGTTGCTGAATATTTTAATAATTAATCTTATTCTTTGTTGTTTCCTAATTTAAAATTTACAAAATTTCATGTTAATAGTTAAAGTAATAAGTATTGTAAATAAAAGAGTTATTACTTGACATCTCATTGAAATAGGTACACTAAAAATGAATTATTAAATTAATTATTATTTTATTATAATTTTATTCATAAATATACTATATATTTTTTTATTAGATAGATATTTTTCAACTAAAATAGTTAAAAATATAATATAATGTTCTTATTTGCAATGACGTAAAAAAATTATAAAATAGTAAATATGTTTTTTTTTTGTATACACTAATTGATTATTATTAGATTTTTTCTGTATCTCAATGAATTTTGTTTTAATATATCTTGCGTAGAAACTAAAAAAGGCATGTTCAATCTCAGGAAAAAATAGATATGATTAAAGATTACTCTTTACAAATTTAAAAAAATCTTTTTTTTCTTATATTGAAGTCTTTGTAATTCATGATTATGCTGATTTACTGGTTATTGAAAAAAAATAAAAAGTAAATCATTAATTTCATTCCATATATTTTATATTTTTTCCCTATTAGTAAAAATATGTTTTTCGTTTTATTTTTTATCCTTTATATTTTTTAATTTGTTGTAGTTTCAAATTTTGAATTGCTTTCGTTATATTTTTAATTGGTGTACATAATATTAAAAGTTGTTGTATATTTAAGTAAGTAATGTTATTCTTTGTTATTAAATAATTTAAAATTTTTAAAATCATTATGTAAATAATTAAAATGATAAATATTGTAAGCAATAGAATCAATACTTGACATCTTACTAGAATTGATACACTAAAAATGAATTATTAAAATAATTATTATATTATTATATCTTTATTCATAAATATATTATATATTTTTTTATTAAATAATTATTTTTTCACTAAAAAATTTAAAAATATCATATACTGTACTTATTTATAGTTACATAAAAAATATTTAAAAAATACTAAATATATTTTTTATATGTATTGATTAATTAATGGAAACGAACTACTGTGAATTGGTGGTTGAAACAAATTTCACAACGAAAATAAGTTACTAATTAATAACGTTTTATCATTTCTTAATTATTTTTTCTTTTATTGTTCATAATTTGTACGGTGATAAATTTTATATTAAATAAAATTTTCATTAATTAATTATTAATTTTATAGATAATAAAAATAACACATACAAATTAAAAACGATATTATCTTATTTTTTCAAGTTTCTAACCTTAATTTTAATTAATTGATTTATTTTTACATAAAGTGTATTTTTTATTCTTAATGTTTCTTAAAAAACTTTAAATTTTATGTTTTGATTTGCATAATATACTATCATTTGTGGAATGCTTGGAACTTTGTCATATATTTTTTTCATGTATGTCCCTTTTTATTTCATGAAAATGACTGTATTGTTATCTATTTTGAAATTTTCTACTAAATTGTATATTTATTATTTCATATAACTTAGTTTGAATTATTGTGAATTTTGGTCAGATTTATTTGGTTGGAACCAACCAGTTCTTAATTATGAGGAATGAAATTGTGGTATTCATGAAAATGATCATAATAATATTGTAGTTGATGATGATCTCCAATCAAAACCAAAGACAAGGAGAACCAGTAATTCAGCTAATTAAAATTTAACTTTGATTATGTTAATTTTTTTATTTTGTTGTTCATCTCATATTTGAAAGCAAGTTGAAGAAATTTAAAGAACAAAGTATTAACCAGTTCTTAATTACGAGAAATAAAATTGTGGTATTCATGAAAATGATAATAATTATATTGTAGTTGATGATGATTTCCAATGGAAACTAAAGACAAAGAGAACTAACAATGCAGGTAATTAAAATTTAACTTTGATTATGTTAATTTTTTTACTTTGTTGTTCATCTCATATTTGAAAGCAAGTTGAAGAAATTTAAAGAATAAAGTATTAAATTTTGTTTAAAAAAATTGATATTGGTTTTAACGAATATTTTTCCAAAGTTTTTTTTATTTACTATGTTAGTATTAGATTTCTCTACCTGAATTCTTTTTTATTTTAGTATATTTTTTTCAGGAACTAGAGAAAACATGTTCAATGTATTTAAAAAACTATATAAATGGTTAAGACTTTCTTTACAAAGTTAAAAAATCCTTTTTTTTTATTCTGAAGTTTTTGTCTTTTCGTGATAATGCTAATCTACTGGTAATTGAAAATAAACAAAAAGTCAATAATTAATTTTATTCCATATTTTCTAGATTTTATTTCTCAAAAGTAAAAATGTTTCTTGTTTTATTTTCTATGACTTATATTTTTAATTTGTTGTAGTTTAAAATTTTGAATTGATATTGTTAAATTTTTAATTGGTGTATACAGTATAGAAACTTTTGAATGTTTTAGTAAGTAATCTCATTCTTTGTTATTAATTAATATAATATCTTTAAAATCATTATATAAATAATTAAAATGATAATTATTTTAAATAATGGAATTTGTAGTTAAAAATTTAACAAAATTGCAAAACACACCCGTTGGATGCACTAAATCCCCCATTTTCCCATTGTGCATTACGAGATCATACCCCCCTCCCAACCCAGGAACCTTAGAAACCCACGCGACATCGCAGCTATATTCCTCCCTTCACTTTTGCTCGCTCTCATGCTTCTTGCCAATGGCGGCGAGCTGTCGCCGTGACTTCCCTCTAGCCGCTGATCGACTCCCGTCTCTGAATCAAGTTTGGACTTTGAAGCTTAGAGTCGTGGTTGTTGCAGCTCTCCACCATCGTTATCATTTCAACTCTGGAAACACCATCCCTTCTACCGTCGCCATTCCTCCGTCCGTTGGTCATCTCTGTTCAAGCATCGCCGGTGTCAGCTTGGTTCCACAGGTTTGGTTTCCCCTCTGTTTTGTGCTTCTGTTACATTTTGGTCTGAGAGTTTAGCCCCCATCCTCCTTATGTATGGATCTTCTCAATCCTGTTTCTGAATCTTTTGTTTTTGATTTCGAATTTTTGGTTGCTTTTTCTTTGTTGAGAGTTTTAATTCTTTTATTTTAAAAAATTAACTTATATTAAAACTAGTCATTTTCAGTTTTATTCTGATTCAATTGAATTGGTTTTGTTTCTTATCAGACTTGCTAATTCATTTAGTTTATTGTGTTTGAATTCTGTGCTTTGTTAATTTTTTATTTCTCTAATAAGTTGATGTTGTACTTTTTAAACTGATAAGGTGCTTTGTTGGATAAATACTTGTTTTTTGCTTTACTTAAATTCTCAATGTGTCTCTTGCACCTTGCTGAAGAGTATCTTACATCCTTGGCAGTAGTTGAGTTTCTGTATAGGCTGCAAATTCCTTTAAATTTCACTGTGAACTTTTGAAGTGTCTCTATTCCATTGGTTATCTTATAATTTCAGGTAATTAGATGAATAAACTATGATTGCAAGTAATGAATAGAACTAAATAACAACTAAAGCGGCTAATTATTAGAGTGAGGTAAAACATTACTCTTCTGCTTTTGTCTCTTTTTTTCTCCACTTGATTCCTACTGGAGTTCCAGCTATTCATTTTTTGATCCATATTATTTTTTAAATTGTGATAAATCAGTGTGTAGTATTTGCTTATCTTAACCTAAATATTCATTTTCTTTTAATTAATAATTAGGTATATTTTTTGTATCTGAAATTCATAAATTAAAATCCAATAAAGTTATATGTGCTTTCAATCAATTTTTTCGGGAACATTTAGAAGGGGGAGAAAGTAGAACTAAGTTTTCAATGCATTATATGCAATGTGCTGCTATTTTCTCTAATAATGATGAGTCAATATTAATTGTTACTTATTGTTTTATAAATTATATTTAAATATGTTGTTTAATGTTGCTTCTTGTTTTATAACTTATGTTTAATTTATTCTTCTTTGTGTGATTTTATAATGTTTAATATTGTTCTCTTTTAAAAATTTATTCGAGATAAATTTTGATATGTTTACTTAGAGTTCTTTCTTTTGTTCTTTTTCTACTTTTCTGGTTTTTATTTTCTTGGATATCTATTTTATAAAGACATATCTTTTCTTTTCCTTTTTTATGAAATTTTTGGTGTAATTCAGTTTGGAGATTTCTAACTGTTGGGTTTATTTTACCTAGAAGTATCCATAAAAGACAAGATAAAATATAAGATAGATTTCTTCCATAATAATAATTCATATTCAAAGATCATATATATATTTTTTTTTGCTTCTTGTTTCATAATTCATTGAATTAATGTTTCTCACTTATTTCATTTTTTTGTTCAGCTAGAGTTGTGAATTCGTATATGAGACCTTGTGTTCTATATGCACAATGAATGTACTGGCAGTATTCTAAAAGGTATGACCTTTTTACCTATTCTGTTTAAATTTTATATTATAGCTTATCACTTCTTATTTATTATTCCTCAATTTTCTTGCACATATCTCAGATTTCTCAATTATGTTTAAATATTGACTCTTTATTTATGGTCAAAATTCTATATTTTGTTGCATTTCTTTTGTTCTCATAATAAAAGGAGGGAAAAATATATCAGATTTTGTACTATGACTTTATTTTTATCACTGATGTGGTGATATATATTTTTGTATTATAACCAAGATCTTGAAAAACGTAACTCTTTTTTGTGATAAATCATCTAATTCAAGGATACTGCTATGAAAAAAAAAGTATACATACACATATTATATCATCAACTGTTGAAAACTTGTTTCTGCTTTGTTGATTTGTCTTATATTCTAAAGTTCAAGTTATGTATCTTTATTTATTTAGCTTCCTTTTTGTGTTTAGAAATGGAATATAGATATGTATTCCTTTATTTGATTAAAGAGCTTTGGACAACTACATTAAAAATCTGTTGGAAAATGGAGGATGTGCCGAATATTGGTGCTCCTTTAGATCATCCGTCAATTTGGATTCTCTTCATAATAATAATAATAATAATAATAATAATAATAATAATAATAATAATAATAATATTACAATGAAAAATAATAATTATAATATTAAAATGCTAGAAACATAAAATTAGTATTGCTATAGTTTTTTATTGAAAAGTGGGAAAATTGGATTTTCATAACAATTTTAAATTCAGTTTCAAATAATGTAATATATCATCATGTAATCTAAAAATAAAGTCTATTCTATTTAATATTGATAACATATAACGTTGTTATTATTGTGATGTTTACTGTTATTAATTTTGCATTTATAACCAATATTTCTACAGTCTTAGAATACATAAAGAAAATGGTGAGATTTATAATTAATATTCAGTATAGGATAAAAAGGATATTTTTTTACTTATTATTGTTATTATTATTTGAAAAGGATTTAAACTTTTAATAGCTGACAATTAATTTTAGTATGCCTCTTCAGATATTTGATAGAATTTAGTGTATATAAGTTTATATTTATTATTTAAAAATAAGTTCTTTTCATTTTCTCATAATTTTTGTTACATACAATTCTCTTGATGACATATGTATCTTTGTATAATAAAAGGTTAAATATGCTTCATAATAATTATCTGCAAAATAATAATTATACCATTAAAATGTTAAAAATATTAAAATATTATTAATATAGTATCTTTATGAAAAAATAAAAAATTAATTTTTTGATGAAGTATTTTAAATTCAATTTTAAATAATATAATATATCATCATATAATCTAAAAAAAATATATCCAATTTAATATGGATAATACGTGACATTGTTATTATTATGATATTTATTCTTAGTAATTTTGCATTCACGGTTAATATTTGCATAGTTTTGGAAGATATAAAGAAAATAGTAATATTTTTAATTAATTCACATTTTTAAATCACTTGTTTATCCGTTATAATTATTAGAAAATTTATTAAAAATTAAATATAAAAAATTGACTCATATAGTAAATATTTTCTTAATTAGATAAAAATTAAAAACATTACTTTGTAAGTGAAAGCCGAAAAACAGGTGAAGAAAACCAAAAGTCACGGTCCTGTCACCCCTTCAAAAAAGAAAAAAAGACACAAGTGAATCTGGTATTCCTTTTTAATCTCTCTCTAACTTCTCATCTTATTCAACCAAAAACCCCTAAAGATCCAACCTTTTTAATATTAAACCCGCATAACCTCTTACACGGATTCATCAACTACACTGCATGCCAGCACCCTCGACTTGACTGATAACAAAGTTTCCAGTAGCTTCTTCACAGACAAGGTTTTTTTCTTAGTTGTTGGCAGACTGAGACTACAACAAGGTAAAGTTTTTCTCTGATCATTGTATTCTCACCGCACAACCTTTTATTCGTTGCCTCTTCTCTTGCATGTCTTCTATCTGTTCGTATCTTTCTTTTCATTAACTTGATTAAATGAAGTTTTTGGGTTTTGAAAAGATTGAGTCATAGCTTGACTTTTCAAGTCTGAATATGTAGATTCAAAAATATTTTCTCAGAATATGGAATGTTATTTTTTTGAAATAACCCATTTGTACTGTTATTATTATCCTTAGATTTTTTGTTATTAAAAAGTTACATTAATAAAAAGTTATTGTTGTTCTTCTTTTTAATAGTTTGTTTGCAGATACACCAAAGAGTTTTTTAAAAACTGTTCTCCCAACATGAGTGTTGTTGTATGCAGAAGTGATCGCAAAAGGTAGATAGTGTATTATTTGTATTTTTATTAATGATTTTTTGTTCAGTGTTATAAATATACTGAATATGGTTAATTTAGGTGTTTCTTTGGTACAAAACAACACTGGCCACTTGATAAGGAATCAAATATTACATTCGGTGCATACAAAGGACGGGTACACATTTAAATTAATATATAATCTGTACTTTTTTTTAGTATCAACGTAAAAAATAAATGATTTACATGTAACTGAATTAAGAAAATGTATCAGTATAAAATAAATGCATGTGATAAGTGTTTTTTTGTTAGGATGATGTGTTGGTTTCAGATAGGATAATTACTAGATATGGTGGTGAATTGAAATATGAAATTGTCCTAATTGATCTCTGTGACAATTGCATCAAGGTTAAAATAAAAACTCGAGGGAAAAGAATCTGGATACCTTCAGTTGAAGTAGAGAAATTACTCGCCTTCTATAATTTCAGAAGCATGGTGAATGTTTGTTTAATGTATGTCACAGATGGAATATTCTTTATGCCTCCTCTGGATAAACGAAATAATCCAATCTATATGAATTTTAATGAATCTCACTATGTAAAAGATATTATTGGGATATCTTTGTTAAAAGTTATCCAAGATAAATTGGGGTTAAATTACTTTGATGGATTGGATGATGTTGCTTCTGGGATAGAGGATAATGGGATGCATGAGAATCTGGAAAGGTTAGATTTTACTGTTTTTTTTCTTTAATTATTGTTAATTTTGTACATGTTATACTTCAATTATTATGTTTATTAATATATATGTTTTTAAATATGTATCATGTTGCTATTTGTTTCTTTGGTTGTCTGTTTTTCTCAATTATTTCTGAAATCTTTACCTTTTTTATTAATTACACTTGTAGGCCTGAGATACAAAGGATTGTCAAGATTTGTTCAAAAGCAAGGGCTATCCAAAATAGATCAAAGTCAAAAAAGAGAAGGAATGTTCATTTAATATTATCCTATTGTTATATAAATTTTTTATTTTCTCATTCTCTGTATAAACTAATTGGTTGTTTAGTTTGTTACAATCAAAATATATTAGGTAAAAGAATTGATTTTTATTTCAGAATTCTTTGTATAACATCATTTTACATGTTTGATTGTTATGATTTTAAATTTGATGACATTATTTTATAAATTATCTTTTAAACAAGCAGGTATCTTATTCTACATCATTGCAAGAGATTGACCAAGTATGATGTCAAGGCTGATTGAGTTGTAAGTTTGCATAATGATAGTTTCATATTTATTAGTTATTTTAACTTTTTTGGAATTAAATTTACTTCTTTATTTATTTATTTTATTTATTTATTGCAGTATATTCCCTATCAATTTGCTAAGTTCTTGGTTGAGGTAGGAGGATCAAATAATTGGAAGTTCATTGTTGAGGAATCAAAGATTACTACAAGGTTTGAAATGCATGTTTTGAAAAGCAAAGGCAAAGAACGAGAATACAAAATCGGTCCTAAATGGAAGGATTTTGTAAAAATGCACAAATTTAAAGCTAGAGATTCATGTGTGTTTGAGATGGTTTCGAAAGAAGATAGGCTGATTCGAGTTTCTATAACTAAGAAGTAGTACACTGATTTGAAACTTTTGATTTTATTTTGGGATACGTGGTGTATTTTGAATCTTAGGCTTTTCCATTCTTTGAACTTTACAAATATGTGCAGTGGGTGAATTTGAGACTTAGTCATTGTAATCTTTTGTTATCTAGTGTGTATAGTTACTCTAAACAAACATGAAGTATTTGCTTAGTACCAACCAGTTCTCAATTAATTATGAGGAATGAGATTGTAGTTCTTAATTATGAAGAATGAGGTTGTATTATTCTTGAACATGAGCATGATTATATTGTACTTGCTGATGATGTCCAACGAAAATCAAAGACAGAAAGAATCAACAATGTAGCTAATTATTCAATGATGTTAATTTTGCTTATTTTGTTATTCATCTCATATTTTAAACCAAGTTCAAGAAATTCAAAAAAAAAGGTACCAAATTTTGGTTAAAAAAATTGATGTAGCTTTTAATGAATATTTTTTAAAAGTCTTTTTTTATTTAGTATATTAATATTATATTTCTCTATCTAAATAATTTTTATTTTAGTTTTTTTTTTTTAGAAACTAGAGAAAACATGTTAATATAAGAAAAATAAATATAAATGGTTGGCTTCTTTACAAAGTTGAAAATTTGTTCTTTTTTTCTTGTTCTAAAGTTTTTGTATGTTCGTGATAACTGGCAATTGAAAAGAAACAAAAAGTTAATAATTAATTTCATTCGATATTTTTTGTAGTTTAATTTCTATCAATAAAAATATATTTTCTGTTTTATTTTTTATATTTTATATCTCTAATCTGTTGTAGTTTCAAATATTGAATTGATGTTGTTATATTTTTAATTGGTGTACATAGTATAGAAGCTATTGAATATTTTAGTAAGTAATGTTATTATTTGTTGTTAACTAATTTAAAATTTTTAAAATCATTATGTACATAATTAAAATGATAAATATTATAAACAATGCAGCTAATTAAAACCTAACTTCCATTATGTTAATTTTTTTTATTTTGTTATTCACTTGAGTTTTGAAACCAAATTGAAGAGATTCAAAGAACAAAGTATTAAAATTTGGATAAAAAAATTGATGTTGGTTTTAATGAAGATCTTTCAAAAGTTTTTTTTTACTATGTTAATATTAGATTTCTCTACCTAAATAATTTTTTTTACTATATTTTTTTTGGAACTGTATAAAACATATTCAATGTAAAAAAAATTATAGGTGGTTGAAATCTTCTTTACAAAGCTGAAAAATCCTTTTTTTTTTCTTGTTCTGAAAATTTCATATATTTATGACAACCCTAATATACTGGTAATTGAAAAGAAACAAAAAGTCAATAATTAATTTAATTCCATATTTTATAGATTTTATTTCCCATTAGTAAAAAATATGTTTTTTGTTTTATTTTTTGTGCTTTATGTTTTTTATTTTTTGTAGTTTCAAATTTTGAATTGATATTGTTATATTTTTAATTGGTGTACATAATATAAAATATTTTGAATATTTCAGTTGGTAATTTTATTCTTTGTTATTAACTAATTAAATATTTTTAAAATCATTGTCTAAATAATTAAAATGATAAATATTATAAACAATAGAGTTAGTAATTATTATTTTAGCAAAACTACAAAATACAGTCGTTTGGATGCATTGGACTCCCATTTTCCATTGTGCTTGCTCTCCTAACCCAGGAACCCTAGCAAAACACACAACGGCACAACTATCTTCCTCCCTTCATCCTCGCTCGCTCTCCTCCTTTCCTGTCAACGCCGACGAGCTGTCTCCGTGGCTTCCGTCCAGGCGCTGAATTACTCCCGTCTCCGACGCAAGTTGGAGCCTTGATGATTAAAGTGATGGTTGTTGCAATTCTCCACCATCTGTTCCACCATCGCCGTTTCTCCGTCCCGCAACTCTGTTCCAGAATCACCGGTGTCGGACTTATTCCACATGTGTGGTTTTCTCTCTGTTTTGTGCTTATAACTTCTGGATTTGGTTTTTTAAAACAATAATTGGTTAATGATAATTGTTTAGTAATCTATGAATTTGTTATGGGTTGAATAATTCTTTAATTCTTTAATTTTATTTTTATTGTTGAATTCTCTTTTTCACTAGTGATAATTAAAAAGAAAGTTGGATGTGTATTAGTTTAATATAATTTTTTTGGTGACTTATTGGTTGAGTATATACATATAGATAACAAATATATTTTTGATCCATTACGTATATTTCTTTTTGTTTAATTGAACTTGGCTTTCTGGTTTGTATTTCTCTGTAATTATCGATCATCTCTCCACTTGACTTTTTGGGTGCTTTTTATTTGTTCAGAGTTTGATTTATTTTATTTTGAAAATAATTAACTTATACTAAGACTAATCATTGTCAGTTGTATTCTAATTCAATTGAATGGATTTTGTTTCTTATCATAGTTGCTAATTCATTTAGTTTTATTTTGTATTTGAATTTTGTACTTTGGTGACAGTTACGGAGAATACGGTTCAACACTAACCAGGCTCCTCCTTCGTAGCTGTGTGGTTATAAGTGAGGGTTTCAAGGAGTTTCACCAAGTGAGGTACCATACTTTTCATTGTGATCTGGATCTTGGTTGCTCCTCTCTTATTTTGATTCCCTTGCAATCCTATGTTAATTTGTCTTCAAATTTTGATTTTTTTCCCTTTTTATCATTTTTTCGGTTCTTTTGAATATAAGAGGTGGTGCTGAAGATGATATTAGAGAACAGTGGTTTTCTATTTTTTGTTGATTTTAATTGGTTATTTTTTGTTTTGGTTCGTTTTTCTTTTTCATGGTTGTCCCTTCCTATTTTGTGTTTCTTTGTTTACTCTTATTTTTTTTCAGTTATTGCTTAAATCAGAACTTATATGTGTGTATTCAAGGCTTTCTTAAGTTTTGTTTTGATAATAAAATTCAATCACAGGAAGGTAAAAAAAATTATTGAAACTTGTGTGTGGGTTAGTTATGCAAAGAAACATAAAATCTTTTTTTATTCAAACTTGCCCACCATGTGTTTGATATAAGCTCCCAATGATACCACTTCGTTGTTTTCTTGTTTACAATAACTACTTTAGTAAGATATATTGACTTAGAAATAATTTTATTGTTATTTTCTGCTTTAATTGTCAACGATGTAGCTTTTCTTTAACGATTTTACCCTCATTTAATTCAATCTTATAATTTGGTTGCTGTTTAATGCATACTATGTATTTAAGGTGGTTGGAAAATTCTATTTCATTAAGGATATAGCACATTGCTATAATTTCATTTCATTGATTGTTATAATTTTAACTCTTTGACTTATGAAGCATATTTAATGAGACCCACATGACCTAGCAAGAAATTTTTTGCCATTAAAAAATTAGATTATCTTTTTGTTTTTTATTAGCTTAGTTATTTCATTTTGTGAAAAAACTATAAATGCTCATGTGTAATAAGAAGTTTCAATCATGGACAGTAGGTTAATTAAATTAGTCAAAGAGAGTGGGTAATGTACTCCTCTAAGTTGTGTCTCACTCTTATTTCTCTTTTTTTCACAGCCAAGGATATTTGCCTTCAATGATGATTTCTTATCTTACCGCTTAATCTATCATAGAGAGAAACTTGAGTTCATTTCAGTGCTTCTATTTTTCCTGCTTCTGCTCACTTTTTTTTTGTTTTTTTTTTAATTTTTTTATTTACTTTCTTTTTTAGTTTAAATTTTTTTTAATATGGTATTTGAAATTTGGGGACAGAATTGTAGTCTCTATTTGTGGTTTGAATTTTTTTTTGCTTTTGTGACATTGAGAAATAAGAAACTGACATAAATAACAAAGCATTTTTCTGTTTTAGAATTTTTTGTAGTCACTGATGAGGTAATATTTTGGATGTTTTGAGATTTGTATGTATAACTAACAGTATGCAGATGATTTTGATATGAATGGTAATTTTACATGTTATGGTGTCATAGAATGTGGTGATGTGTGATCTGATTAATGTGTAAGTAATTCGTTGGCTTACTCTATTTGATTAGTCTATTCTTTATTGAAAATACTATTAATAATTGAAAAGTTTCAATTTTGAGATACTTATGTGTTTGAGGATTGCAATATAAGAAAGAGAATAGAGATTGTTCAGATATACCTAAAAACTCTATTGTTTATTATATAAAAGGCTTATTTGTTTCTTTACTTGAATTTTCCAATGTGTCTTTTGCATTTGTGCTGAGAAGTACCTTACATGCTTGCGAATAATTGGGCTTCTATAGAGATTACAAATCTCATTGAACTTCACTTTGAGCCTTTGAAGTGTCCTTATTTTGTTCATGATTTTATAACTTCAGGTAATCAGATCAACAAGCTATGACTGCAAGCAATGAATGCAAGTATACAACTAAAGAGTCTTATTAGTATAGTGAGGTCAAAAATTGCTATTCTGTTTTTTTTTCTGTTTGTTTACTATTGGAATTCCAACTCTTCTGTTTTCAACCATTACTATTTTTTAAATTGTGATAAGTTATTGTATGGTGTTTTCTTATGTTAGTCTAACTTATATGTACTTTCAATTTATTTTTTTAGGAAAGTTTAGAAGAAGAAGAAGAAAGAACTAAGTTTTCAAAGGATTATATGCAAGGTGCTACCGTTTCTCTAATTACCTTTAATCTCATTGCACTATCGATTCAAATGAAAAAATTCTAGAATTTATTTGTTTTAAAGTTAGTTTAAATTTTAAAAATTTAGTTATTTGAACTGTATAAAATATATATGCATCACTTTTGGTTTAATTGATTTGTGTGCATTTTCTGAATGCAAAAAAAGTGTAGGATTTATTTGCGATTAAATCAGTTTAAAAAACAATTTAGCTGCTTGAATTAGTTACTTCAGTTGCTGATTAATTAATCATTTTAAAAAAGATTTAAACATTTGAATTAGTTAGTTGAATTGGATAATACTCTTTTATTGAAATGACAAGTTTTCTATTTAGCAATTTGTTACAGAAAAAAATATTATATTTAATGGATGTAAATAATATTTAAAATAGGTTAGTATTAGAATAATAATATCATGAAAAATGTTGCTTATTTGGTTTAGTCTTTTGTATTTTTAATATTAAAATCGTAATAATAATAATATTTCAGTGAAAAATAATAATTATAGTATTAAAATGCTAGAAACCTAAAATTACTATCGATATAGGTTTTTTATGAGAAATTAGAAAATTAAGCTTTTCATAACAATTTTAAATTAAGTTACAAAAAATGTAATATATCATCATGTAATCCAAAAATAAAGTATATACTATTTAATATGGATAACATGTGATGCTGTTATTATTGTGATATTTATTATTATTAATTTAAGGTAACATACTAATAATTGTATAGTCTTGGAATATATAAAGAAAATTGTGATATTTATAATTAACATTCAATGTAGGATAGAAAATATAATTTTTTTACTTGTTACTGTTTTTATTATTTGAAAAGGGTTTAAATTTTTAACAGCTGACAATTAATTTTACTATGCCTCTTCAAATACTTAACAAAATGAAAATGTATATAGTTTTGTGATTATAATTTAAAAATAAATTATTTTCTTTCTCTTATAATTTTTAATATATACACTTCTTTTGATGGCATATATATTTTGGTCTAATAAAAAGTTAAGTATGCCTCATGATAATTATCTGCAAACATTTAATCGTAGGTTAAAGAATTTGATAGGTCAAGTTCAAGACAAAATCCAAAAGTCACCATTAAATGATTTTCTCTCCTTATATTAGACTCCATTCTCTCCCTCAAGAATCATTCAGGCTCGGTGTTTCTCAATTTTAATCTGTAGCTTGCGATCTCCAACGTTTTGCAATTCGTGCCATCTTCCCTGGTTTTCTTTTTTCACATTTCTAGTGATTTCATTCTATTTTTCCTTTGGACCTGATTGTTTGTTTTTGATTTTGTTAAGATTTGCTGCTGCTATGTATTCAATTATTGTAAAACAATCCATCTTTTTTATATAACAGATAAAATATTAGATTTTTTCTACAGTATTGATAAAGATATTTAAAGGATCAAACAGCTGAATGGCGATGTATACAGGTACAAGTAATTTCAACAGGTAAATTACTCAGTATAAAGTCCCTTCAATTTGACAACATTATCTAGAATTCGTCACAATCGGTAATGGTACACACATTTTTTTTTCCTAAGTTCTATTTTAGCATCATGCTGAATAGACATATATTTTACTATGGTAACTGAAATGTCTATGTGTCCTACAGTAGATATCCTCAATCCCTTTGCTATGAGAAAATCATGACAAATTCAGATCTCGGCACGACTGGATTGGTAAAATAATTTTAATGAAGTCAGTTGTTTCTTTAACAAACTTATGAAATATTGACTTTGTATTTATTATTGCTTACCTAGAAAATGCCTGCTGAATTGCTAAATATTATATATTCGATGCAGTACTTGTCCACTAAGTTTGCTGCATATCTGAAACCATTTGGGCATGGTTCTGTAGGGAAAAATATTTTTTTTCCATCTCCTGAGAAGTAGAGAAAGAAATTCAGAATGGAAATTTGGAGTTGAGTGAAAGGAGTGTTGTAGATTGTACAGGTTAAAGAGGAGAGACAAGCTTATCTTGACGTTAATCTCCATACGGGACCAGCACATACAGTTGGAGATCAAGAAATCTTAATTTATACTTAAAAATGGCTATTTATCTATTAATATGTAGAAACAGATATTTTTGTTTATGTTTTCGATTGTATTGGATATCTTCTTATTTTCTTTTTTATTTTTATGGATATTTGGCAATCTATGTTTTAAATATACCAAGTAATAGGTTTTCTTTTGATTCGGATTCCTTTTACCATGAAAACGATTGTGTTGTTATGTATCATGAGATTATCTACTAAATTATGTGTTTATTATGTTAATTTTTTTATTTTGTTGTTCACTGGATACTTGAAACCAAGTTCAAAAAATTTAAAGAACAAAGTATTAAATTTTTGATAAAAAAATTGATGTTGGTTTTAATGAATATTTTTCAAATTTTTTTATTCATTTTCTTAATATTAGATTTTTTTTACCTAAATAATTTATTTAAGTCTTTTTTTTTCAAGAACTAGAGAAAGCATGTCCAATGTAAGAAAAAAAAATATACATGGTTGAAAGTTTCTCTATATAGCTGAAAAATCCTTCTTTCTTTCTTGTTCTAAAGTCTTTGTATATTCATGACAACACTAATCTACTGGTAATTGAAAACAAACAAAAAGTCAATAATTAATTTCATTCTATATTTTTTATAGGTTATTTTCCATTCTTAAAAATATGGTTTTTATTTTATTTTTTATGCTTTATATTTTTTTTTTGTAGTTCCAAATTTTGAATTAATATTGTTATATTTTTAATTGTTATACATAGTATAGAAACTGCTGAATATTTCATTAAGTAATCTTAGTGTTCATTGTTAACTAATTTAAAATTTTTTAAATCATTATGTAAATAACTAAAATGATAAATATTGTAATTATTATCGTATTATATATCTATACACAAATATATTAAATATTTTTAATTATATAATTATTTTTTAATAAAATAATTAAACATATAATATACTGTACTTATGTACAATTACGTGATGAAAATTTTACAAAATACTAAATATGTTTTTTATATGTAATAATTGATTAGTGGGTGAATTGTATTTGCAACACACGACATATACTTTGTTCATTTTTTAGGCAATATTTAGATGAATTAAAAGTGAGGGGCAAATTTTGGGTTAGCCACGATAAAGATACGAATTGGCCCATTAAATACAGTTTTTCTAATATTCAAAAACGAATTACAATAATTGGTGGTTGGAGCAAATTTTACAAGAAAAATAAGTTACAGATTGATAATGTTTTGTAGTTTCGTATTTTTTTCTTTTATTTTTCATAATTTATATGGTCATCAAATTTATATTGTTTAAAATTTCTATTAATTAATCACTAATTTTATAGATAATAAACATAACACATGAAAATGAAAAACCAAATTTCCATTTTCAATTGTGGGTGGAACTATTTTTCAGCTATTAAGTTGACATTGGGATTGCTAATGGAAAGTGGACACTCTACTAGCTCATGGACCATGTTTCTCTTGCACTCTTTATTTATTTATTTATTTATTTATATCTTTTCTTCAGTTAAAAAAATAAGTAAATACTATATAATATCCCGATAAATTTTTTATGCTGTGTTAATAACTACTTTTGAATTATGTGATTCATAATGTATTATCGTGTTACGTAGTACAATTCATTTAATTTATTTAAACACGAGAGATATTTAAATATTAAATTACTTTTTTAAAAAAGAAAAAACTTACCCAAACAAATACTATACCCTAAACAGAGAATGAAGCACTTATTTAACTTCAAAAAAAAAAAATTCAGACACTTTTATAAGACCAAACTCTTATTTAATCCAATTTTATTTCAATTTTCCTTTTTCCTTTTGGGTCTTGAAACTTGAGTGCTTTTTTTTTTGTTCAGGGACACTTGAGTGCTTGATCCAATTCCAATACGAGGTGGTTTAGTTTATCTTTAAGTTGGGTTTGTTTTTGGTTTTTTTTTTTGGTCAAGGGGTTTGTTTTTGGTTCACAAATCCAACATGGATTAAATTTTGTTAAAGAGGAAAAGAGGGTGTTCTGAAAATGGCCCATATTGCGCTGGGAAACAAAAAACTAAACTTGGCCCAATCCACATGATACCTTCAGTGCCGATGATGGGTTAACAAATACACATTTCTATCATCTGATCCATAACAAAATAATGAAACCTGTACCAGAAAACTTTATTCTAAACATTTACTAATAAAAAATATTACAATAACCACGACTGCAAAATACAGGCGTTTAGATGCACTAAATCCCCCCTCCCCAATTTTCCCATTATGTATTGCGAGCTTATACTCCCCGCCCAACCTAGGAACCCTAGCAACCCACAGAACGGCGCATCTATCTTCTTCCCTTTACCCTCGCTGGGTCTCGTGCTTCCTGTCAACGCCGGCGAATTGTCTCCTTGACTTCCCTCCAACCGCTGACCGACTCTCGTCTCTGATGGAGGTTGCGGTCTTGAAGATTAGAGTCGTGGTTGTTGTAGCTCTCCACGATCGTTATCATTTCAGCCCTGGAAGCACCATCTGTTCCACAGTCGCCGTTCGTCTCTACGTCTCGCATCTCTGCTCCAGCATCGCCGGTGTCAGTTTGATTCCACAGGTCTGGTTCCCCCTCTATTTTGTGCTTCTAGCTTCTGGATTTTATTTTTTTACAACAATAATTGCTTTGGAGTTTGAATTCTTTTATTTAAAAAAAATAAGTTATATTAAGGCTAATCATTGTCAGTTTTATTCTAATTCAACTGAATGATTTTTGTTTCTTGTCGGGCTTACTAATCCATTTAGTTTTATTTTGTGTTTGAATTCTGTACTTTGCTAATTTTCTATTTCTATAATAAGTTAATGTTTAAATTCTTGGACACATTCCCTTTGCAGTCTTAAGTGAATCGTATTGCATTTGAACACTGTTGAGCATCCAGGATATGTAAACACTCCAGAGTTACATGAATCGACTGCATATAATTTACAAAGAGGGCTTGTGTTGAAATAAATGAGAATTCATGCTAAATATAGCCTAGATTCAAAATGTGAAATTTAACAAGTACTATCTGAAATACAAAGGGACTCTAGCATGTGCCGACTTGAAGTAAACTAACTGATCAGCATTCACCTGTGGTAAGGACTTTGTTGATGTAAGGTCTTGGCTCTCTGCTGAACTATATGCTTCTTTTGGATCAATGGTTACATGAATTATCAGTAATGAGATAACGATTAATCTTTGCAATTAATCTGGGTTGTTTTTCATATAAATGTCAGAGTAACCACATGGGTGGTTTATCCTCATCGATATTGTGATATAGTGATGTTATATGTGGTTGTTTATATGCTATAAATTGCTTTCAGCCTTTGTCAATGCCTAATGGATTTTCCTGAATAGGAGGCATGTTTCTATGATCTATCTTATTGGATTTATGTGTTGATTTTTGCATTTAGTTATACTATTCTTCTTTTTTCCAATAAATGCTGGGTTTTTTTCTGTTTAAAATGGTATTTTAATTGTGTGTTCGTTAATTTTGTGCTAAAGGATTTTTTCTATTACTACTCCTGCTGGAAAGTACTTTCCTAACCTCTTCTCTGTTTTACTAATTTGACATGCCTGGAAAGATTTACAAATTAGTGGGTTAGTTGAAAACTTGAAATCTGAGGCTTGAAAGTTGAAACCTCCTATATTCATTTTTTCTTCTGTAGGCAACAATTTATTAGCTAAACTATTCTGTTTTGAACTTACAATTACAACAGATATGATTATGATGATGATAATTCTATTATATAGTTGATTGATTATTATTGTTTTGTGTGTGAATCATGGAAGAAGTTGTTGGATATGTTTATACAGACAAGCATTTCTATTGCTCTGGAAAGTTATAGAGGATTGAAAAGCCAGTTGCTTTTTATCAGGTTTTGGATCAATTGAGTGGTTGGAATAGTATTTGGTATAAATGATTTTTTTTATTGTGTTATTTTTTGCAAATCTGTGTGATACAGTGAAAACCACTCACTGTGGGGGGGTTTCTATATATGACACTATCATGGTTCTTCTATTACTTTGTGTGATGCATTTTTTTTAAATTCCTAATTATTATACTATTATTATAACTATATATTTTCCTTAGACTAAATTATAATTTTAGTTCTCATAAAATTCAATTTATTTACAAAATCATTTTTGGAAAAAGAGAGATATTTTAAGTTTTCAAATGTCATCTTGATTTGATAAAGTTTCAGAAATTTTATTTTGTACATGAAAATAATTCATATATTTAATTTTTTTTGGGTTGTGGGTTAATTAGAAATTTTATTCTAGAGTACATATATACAATTATTATATAGATATAGTTTATCTTTTTTTTTATAGTATACAAGTTATCCATCCGGGAGATATAAAAAAAAAGGAAAAATCACTTTAAAAGATTGTTAGAAAGATTTAATTATTAAAAAGGATTTTTAATATTAAAATTATTAACAATAATTAATTTTTATTTTAACATGTATCATATTTAAGAAGACAGAATTTTTTGATAAAAAAATAAATATATTCTTCATTATTTTTTAAGTTATTTTTCCTAATCCGTATGTTAATCTTTTTTATATTGTTAAAATATTCCTTGATTACTTAATTATTTATTTCTTTGTCTTCTGTGGTTTTCCATCATTCTTTTCTCTGATTATCAATAAAAAATAAAAAAATATGAAAGTTACTTAAACTTTGGGAAAAATAAAATTTATTCATATAAAAAACTCTGAAATAAATAAAAAATGATATTATGATATATTTTTCTCAATATTTAGTTCTTTTTAACTATCATAAATATTAACAAAAATTTAGTCTTTAATAATTGTGTGATTATTTGTCTTCTTGAATAATTAATTTGTCATAACCACCATTTAGTGTAATTTATTTTAAAAAAATAAGTATCTAGATAATTTTAATTATTATCTTCTATCTTCTACTATCTTCTATTAGTATTTTTCCTTTTTTAAAGTCACCAACAAAACCTAAAAAAACCAAAGGTCCCTCCCTTCTCTCTCCCTCACACGCAATAAAAAAAAGAGAATCTCAGAAGAAGTAATTGAGTGACCGTCTGTCATCTCTCTCTGGTGTCTCACGTCACTCAACCCAGAAACCCTACCACCCAACATTACCAGGGTTAAACCCCATATCCTCCTACAAATTTCAGAACTCTCATCCTCTGCGGTGTCTCCCAGCGCCTTCGATTCCTACGAACGAGATATCTCCGGCAGTCTCTCGGCAGATAGTGCTCTTGCTTGGGCTCTTGAGAGATCTAGAATACATAGTTCGTCCAATGAGCAAGAGACATGATGATAAGGTAAATTTTCTGACACCAGAAGAAGACTTTAAATTTTTGCCCTAACCGTTGCATTCTCAACACATTCTTCTGTTCACTCTTTTTTCCTTTGCTTTTCTTCTCATTTTTTGGTGGTTTGTGTTTTCGGTAATTTTATCAACTACAGTTTTGGATTCCGAAAATATCGACTGAATACGTTTATGTGAATGTGCTAAGTTCAAGTATCCTTTATGACTATTTTCTTCCTAAAAGTAACATTTGTGTTTGTCTAACATGTTGCTGGATATTAATATGAACCAATATAAGATATTGTCATATATTTGGACATGCATGTATCATTCAAGGAAACCTTGGTTCTCAATTTAAAAGGAAAGAAAGAAATATTTGATTTCCACAACAAGGCATGTTTCATACTTAGTTGAGTGCAACATCTCACTCTTATTAAATTATTTTTTTCTTTTTTTTATGCTTTTTGTTACCAGGTTTTGAAGTGTGGATAAGAGCTAATTTTGCTTATCATTCTGATTATTAAGCCAGATTTAAGGTAACATGCTAAAATATAACATAATAACATGATAGAAGTTCAAATGATAATAACAGAAAACTATTTTTTATTTAATTTTTTTCGGTTAACTAATTCTGTTTAATTCACGTCGTATTAACTGTGTCAAATTCACTAATTTCGTATTACTATATTGTATCCAATAAGAAAAAATATTGAACAAAAAATAAAAAAAATATTTTTAATGCTATAAAAAAAATCATCCTAAGGATAATAGTAAGTTACTAATTTGGAACTATTAGGCATGTTATTAGTCAAGAACTTTTTAACTAAAAATTGTGCAATATTTTAATATTTATCCCTGGTTACTCCTTTTGTTCCTACGCATCTTTATTTTTTTTTTCTGTTCTCCTGGTTTTCCCCAATCTGTAGGATTATATATTTTCATGCAATACTCCTTTTTTTTCCTTTTTTTTTGTCTGTCTTTTTTTCAGATAGCTGAAATAGGTTTTTTGGGCATTATTTTCCTACGATGAGTCTTGTTGCACGTAGAAGTGATCGCACAAGGTTGAGATTATATTGTTTTCCTTTTCTATTAAGGATTTCTTGTTATGTATGCTGTAAAGATACTGATTTTGGTTAATTTAGACGTTTCTTTGGCATAAGAGAGTGTTGGCGAAATGATAAGGAAGAAACAGTTATCTTTCGTGCATACAGAGGACGGGTACATATTTGGATTAATATATCATTTATGTTTTTTTTTTAATCTTGGGCCATGTGATCAATACATAAATCATATATAACTGAATTAATAAAATTAATGGTAAAAAATTAAATGTATGCGATAAGTCTCTTTTTGTTTTTAGGATGATGTTTTGCTTCCAGAGATAGTAGTTGCTAGATATGGGGTCGAGCTGAAACATGAAATTGTCCTGATTGATCTTTGTGACAACTGTATCAAGCTTAAATTAAAAAAATGGGAAAACAAAATCTGGATACCTTCCGGTGAGGTAGACAAGTTATTTTCTTTCTATAAGTTCAAGAGTGTGGTGAAAATCGGTCTAATGCATGTCACAAGTGTCATATTTTTTGTGGCTCCTGTGGATAGGCGAAGTAAACCAATTTATATGGATTTTTATGCTTTTCACTATGTTAAAGATATTGTTGATATATCTTTACTAAAACTAATTCAAGATGAGTTGGGATTGAACTACTTTGATGGACTGGATGATGTTTCATATGGTATAAAAGATAATGAGATGCATGGAAATATGAAAAGGTTAGAGTTTACAGTTTTCCCTTTTTTTAATTCTTAATTATTCTTAGTTTTATGCATCTTATATTTTAACTACTGTATTTATTTTTTTTATTACACTTGAAGTTCTGGTGTGCAAAGGATTCAAAAGAACACTTCCAATGAAACTACTATCAAGAAGAGGTCAATAACAAAAAAAGAGGGTGTGTTAATTTTTTCTAGTTTAATATTAGATTGTTGTTACATGTGTTGTTGATTTTTTCACTCTTGATATCATTTAATTAATTGATAAGTTTGTTACATTCTAAGCGTATTGATTTCAATAATCAATTTCTATCTCACACTATTCTGTATAAGGTTATCTTACATTTTTTACTGTTACAATTTTTAGTTTGCTCATATTTTTCCTATCAATTAAAATTGAAATATATAGATGTGTTGCTGAACATCATAGCAAGAGGTTGACGGAGTATGATATGAAGGCTGATCGATTTGTAAGTTTGTGTAACTATTGTTTCATACTTGTTAGTGAATTTTTTTATGACCTGTTTCTAACCCTTTTTTTTAACAGTATATTTGCTGTGAGTTTGCTAGATTATTGCTTAAGAGTGGTGGATTGGAACAATGGAAATTTACTGTTAAGGGCTCAAAGATTACTAAAACCTTTGCAATGCATGTCTTGAAAAGTAAGGGCAGGAATCGAGAGTACAAAATTGGACCCAAATGGAAAGATTTTGTCAAGATGCATAAACTTAGGCCTGGATATTTATGTGTATTTAGGAGTGATTCGAACAAAAATCATTTGGTTCAGGTTTCTGTGGTTAGAAACTAATTATTCAGCTGCTTTGATACTTTCTTTTGTTAATTTTGGGATATGTATTCTATTTTGGACCCTGGCTTTTTCATTATCTAAAATTCAAAATATGTATGGGATGTGAACTTCTTAGTTAAGTTACGTACTTTTTGATATCAAATGTGAACAGTCAAATTAATATGCTATTTGGTTATATCATTCCCCCAGTTAACTTTATACTTATTGCAATTAGATGCTTTTCTTTTTATATCATTATCATGATGTGTTAGATCCTAATTAGCATTGATATAATGATATTATATCTAACAAATTACTATGTTTAGATACAATTTATGTTTAACAATATTACAACTTGATGTTTTTTTCAACTTTTCTTCTAATAAAAACATTCTAATTGGATGACATTTGTATTGTTTTGAATTTTTCTAACCATTTAATTCTGATATGATCATAACTTTTTTAAACTAATTTTATTCAGCTTGATCATCTACTTTATTTCTCTTTAGAACATTGTCATCTTTGAATATGGCTATGTTTGATTGATTGGATATCTAATTCAACAGAAGAAGTTATTTAATTAATACTTTTTTTGGTTGAATATGACTGTGTTTGTCTAATAATAGATTTTCTTTTCATTATGAGTCCTTTAATATTGTTTTAACTTGAATATGATTTTGATTTGGGGAGATCATTATTGAATAATTTGGTTTTCAGGTATATTCATAAAATGGTAATCCCGTGCAGTTTGCACGGGTCCTCCTGCTAGTAAAGCATAAAAGAGAGATAAAGATACTTATGTAATTCATTGGTGGGAATTTCAGATAAGCGCATGAAGATACTGTGTTCCTTCTGAATCTCTGCTTTTCTACTGCTTTCATCCAACCATTCTTATTCCTTTCCAGGGCAAGCTGTATGTTGGGGGATCACCGTTATCAATGGCTACCGTCCGTCCTCTCAGTGAAAATGGTCCAGGTGCGCTGTCACCGCATGGCTAATCATCTGTCGGTTCTCGATCATGTTGAAATAGAATCCAGTAATTCTTTTGCGTCTGTCACTACGCCCAACACTCGCGAGTTTAAAGCTCGTCACAGTCATCCCTTCCCAGATCCTACTCGAAATACCACAAACAAGGTTTAGACTTTCCCGATCTCAGGAATGGCCACCAATAATTCTAGCTTATACAACAAAGACTTCGATCTTTCGAAATGGAGGCTAAGAGATACACGCTCGTTCTATGGTAGAATGGAAGTGGTTGTCAGTCTCGCGTTCATAGGTGAGAATGATGATGAGTGTCACAGATCATCACATTCATCATGTTGAAGTGCAGCGAATATCTTAGAATAAGGATAAGCATGAATTGAATAGAAGAACAGTAGTACTTTGCATTAATACTTGAGGAACAGCAGAGCTCCACACCCTTAATCTATGGTGTGTAGAAACTCCACCGTTGAAAATACATAAGTGATAAAGGTACAGGCATGGCCGTGGAGCCAGCCCCCAAAATGTGATCAAAGGATCAAAAGATAATCCAAAGATTGATCAAAAGATAGATTGATTATGAGTACAATAGTAAAAAGTTCTATTTATACTAAATTAGCTACTAGGGTTACAGAGATAAGTAATTGATGTAGAAATCCACTTTCGGGGCCCACTTTGGTGTGTGCTTGGGCTGAGCTTGATCTTTACACATGCAGAGGCTTCTCTTGGAGTTAAACGCCAAGTTGTAATGTGTTTTTGGCGTTTAACTATGGTTTGTGACGTGTTTCTGGCGTTTTACTCTAGAATGCAGCATGGAACTGGCATTGAATGCCGGTTTGCGTCGTCTAAACTCAAATAAAGTATAAATTATTATATATTGTTAGAAAGCCCTGGATGTCTACTTTCCAACGCAATTGAGAGCGTGCCATTTGGAGTTCTGTAGCTCTATCAAATTCATTTCGAGTGCAAGGAGGTCAGAATCCAACAGCATTTGTAGTCCCTTTTCAGCCTCCTATCAGATTTTTGCTCAGGTCCCTCAATTTCAGCCAGAAAATACCTGAAATCATAGAAAAGCACACAAACTCATAGTAAAGTCCAGAAATGTGAATTTTGCATCAAAACTAATAAAAACATCCCTAAAAGTAGCTAAATCCTACTAAAACTACCTAAAAACAATGCCAAAAAGCGTATAAATTATCCGCTCATCAAGCTGCATCATGGATATAGGTCCCATTAGATCTTTTGTGCGTTAAGAGATACAACTCTCCTCTACCAACTCTCCTCCCTTGTCATTCCGACTGTACCAATAACCATGACAAAGTATTAAGTATAAAAACAGATAATTCAAAAACATTCCCAAAATTGGATTACCTCTTCTTCTCCGCGCCTAGCCAAGCTTTTCGATCCGCCGGTGTGGGTGTAAAGCTGCTTTGATTGATTCTCGGCATTTTTCTTACAAATCGCCTGTCATGCTAACAAATTAAGAGTTACTGGAAACTAGTTCTGACTAACTCAATGTGACATAAATGGACTTTTTCTGTTATAAAACAAAACTATATGACCTGTGTCTCGTTGCTATGGCGATAATTGAGAAACCATCTCCAATGGTCCTCAGTAATTCCATCTGGGCAGTTTTCAATATTTTCTTCAAGTGAAGGTTCTTCGTCATAGATGCAATGGTATAATTTGTTCCTCGTTTCCTTCCAAGCTTTTCCTAGCATTTTGAATATTATACGCTTTATAATTCCTCTACTATCTTCTTCAAAATAGAACATTTTCTGCAACATTAAAATTAAGCTGTGAGTAGTGTTCAAAGTATGAGTTTGGAATGGTACAAAGAAATAAAAATAACATTTTAACTTTACTATTTCATTATAGACTTTGTCCCTGGTGCGAACCTTTCTCCAGTCCCTCTCGCAGATTGGGAATTTGGTGTAGTCAGATCCTAGCAGTCCTATAATGCCGCTCAGTAGACATGCTTCATCCCCAACTGGTTGCAGTGCACTGTTAAACCTGAGTACGACCTTTTTTTTAGTTAGGTGGCTTCATAGCTTCCTTCACACTCAGTTTGACCTGTTTGATTGTGCCATCGGATTTTGTAAAACATATTAATTTTGTGTTAGCTACCATTGGAGTCAAGCTGCGAATACATCATAGAAAAATAGGGCAATGAAAAGTAGAATTAAATAAGTTCTCTTATACCAATTGTTTTAACATCCCAAAATTCTGTGGTCTTGCGTCCCTTGCGCTTCTGAGCATCCGATGCAGCAAAAAGGTTATCAACATGTTGGTTAAAAGAATCTACCTCATCTGCCTCTGGTCTACCTCTTCGGCGTCCGACTTCGAGTTTTGAACATCATTCATGAAAGCCTGTGGAGCATGCAATGGTTCGGTTCGGGGCGGACGAAAGTGGCACAAAGACGAGGATGTGGGGGCACTACTGCCACTAGGCGGCGGAATTGGGCAGTCCGCTCTCTACGAAGTTGAAGTCGCATGACCTCCCACTTTAGGCTGCTGATATGCTGTGTCTGCACGGGCTTTCTTCGTGAAACGACCTACCCGGGGCATCTTTTCCAACTGCATTCGGATTAAAACGAAGTAATAACAATTAATATGTACATAATAATATATATTAACATGCAAAAAGGACACCGGCATACCTCAGTTACATGAGTACATGAGTACATGAGTTGAGAGACCATGTTAACAAAGAAATCAAATATGTGGGGCATAAAAAAAACATTGATGTATTCACAAGTTCTCTATAATTCCTAGAATCAAATTATTAATTTATGTTAATTATAATTATTCATGTTAAATATAATTATTTCATGTTAAATATAATTATTCAATTATTTATGTTAAATATAATTATTCATCTACCATTTTTATTAACCCGAATATAGCTTAGAAAAAAAAATTAGTAAGCCAGAAATAGCGCAATAATAACAATTAACATGTACATCATAATATAAATTATCATCTTTCCCAACTGCATTCGAAAAATACGAGAGTACATGAGTACATCAGCAAAGAGAGTATATTAACAATGAAATCAAATATGTTAAGCATAAAAAAAACATGTGCGTACTCACAATTTCTCTATGATGCCTAGAACCATAATAATATTCTGCACTATTGGAAGTTAATTTTAAACTTGGGACTCATGAGTAGCATGTTTAACAAATTGAAAAAACATCATACTTAATTATAATAGAATAGAGTTTCATAAAAGTTGCAATCAATAAGTTGAACCAAGATGTTGGAGCTTGGAACATTTGTAGTCCTACTTTAAATTTGGATAATCAAACATGAATTTCTATGGACAATCAATTTAATCAAAGATTTGATATCATTGCTAAGGGGTTCCATTCCGTCTAATGAATTTCTAGGGACCCTTACATACTAAATGCAAACTAAACATATTGTCGTTATTGCCTAAGTTGGATGCTGTGAATATTGAAGGGAGGACCTAGGATTAATCGTGCTTACCTGCAGCGGGATGACTGGAGTGAGGGTGAGAGAGGAACCACCGGAGATCGGGCATTGAGAGAAGAGGCTCCAGGAAGCTGGAAAACCACAGAGACGGACATGGAGGAGAGGAACTGGACGAAGCAAGCTACAATAAGGATTATTGGTATTAAGGGAAAAATAAGGATTTAAGGGACGGTGGCTTATCTAATTTAAAATTTAAGTTTGTGTTTTTTGGTTTTTTGTAATTTTTTTAAAAGTATTAGTAGGTATCGAAGGAAAAATTACAATAAAAAATAAATACTTAACGAATATATTAGTTTGTTATGTATATATTTATAAACAAATATTTATGTTAATTTATTAACTGATTTAAGTATATAAATAATATTTTTATATAAAATATAAAAATAGTTGAATAAAGATACGTTTTCGTACATCTGTGTTGAATATTTATTTTTTTTTGGTAATGTTTTTAAAAGTGTTATAGGTTATTAATGAAAAAAATTACAAAAAACATAAATACTTAACGAACATATTATTATTGTTCATGGTTAAAGTATATTAATTATAATACTAATACATTTGTGAACGAAAAATAATAATAAAAGAAAAAGAAGAAGAAAGTTGATGAGAGTATGGCATGAAATTAAGTATGAAATGGATGGGGATAATATGCGGGCATGTGATGATGATGATGATGATGATGATCCCTTCCCACAGCAACACCATTGGAATTCTCCGATGTGGGATTATTATTCTTTGTATTATTATTACTCCACACCCTACATGATGGGTTCCTTGTAAGCTCTAGCAATGAGTCTCTCACATCTTCAGCCTCCACCATATCACTATCCTTTTTCTGTTAACAACCAAACAATAATCAATAATCTTTTTTCACTATTTTTGTTTTGAATGATGAGTTAAATGGTATCTGACCTCAACTTTGAAGACATTAGAGACAAGGCCTTTGTGGCTAGTGACAGTGGCATGTACAACATCCATGCCTAAGGTGTTGAGTGCCTCCATCAATTTCACAAACCCACCTGCTCTGTGCCCATAGAATACCTTCACAAAGTACTCCTTCCCATCTATCACTACCATTTCCACTTGTGGCTGCACAGATAATAGATTTCACTTTAGTGTGTCGAGTTCTCTTTTTTTTTTAGGAATCTACGAATTCGTAACCTTAGATAAGTATGGAAAAACTATGCTATTTGAGATATAACTTATTCGCTATCGTATGTCTTTGGATTTCACTTTTCATCAAAAGTATATTATTTTACTTTTTCAAGAATATATCCACTTTTGCTGATTATAATATTCTGACTAGGAAAATTAAGAAATTGATAAATGTTCCATATATTGGAGTCAATGATTCTCCAGCTTTCAAGAAAATCATTGATGAATTATATGTGTTTTTGGATTAACGTTCGTATATTTACAAAACTTATGATCACTGGTAAATTTCAAACTGAAAAAAAAATAAAGTTAGATAAAAAATAAAATAAGATAAAAAATAAAATAAAAAATAAACTTATGCATGCAAAACTTAAATAAATCTAATGTTCGATATATAGTAATTTGAGATTAATCTCTTCCAAATTCATTACTATTTCATCAAATTCAACAAGCAAAGGAAAAATCACAAATAGTCACTTTGTTTAGTTGAGTCCTAATATTTCGTGCGATAAGGCAGACTAATAATAAAGAGTTGAGTCAACAGATATCATTCTCCTCTGGAGTTTTATTGAGGTCAAAGGATATGATGGAAGGTTGGTGTCCTTTAGAGACAACCTCATCAGAACTATCTGGCGCAACGTCTTCTTCGAGCATTGAATCTTGAACTACCTCGCCAGTCTCTTCCGAAACTTCTTGAGCCTTTTCCCGAGACAAACCTGACGAATACACCATAAGCAAACAAGTTATTAGAAGTCACAAATTTTACAAAAAATAAAGCACAAAATAGCGCCATGTTATAAACTGCTGGTTTTGCTTACGTTCCCATAGTTTCGTAAGACCTCTTTCTATGAGAGTGAATTCCTCCCGAGACGCCTTTCAAGTTCAAATTGCAGACTATTCTGATATCGTGCCTGAACAAGTTTAATGAGGTTGTAGCTGATAAGGTACAGTAGTTGGTAGGTAAAAGTCATCAACAACACTAACCAGAGGCAATTGCTATATACTTCAGCAACATTTAATGATTCACGTCTCAAATTAAGAACATGCCAAAATTAGCCAGACCAAACAGAAATATAGATAACTGTAATGGACATGCTTGACAAATTTGAATGGACATCGTGGTATAGATCAGAAATACAGGTTAGAAATATAGACAACTTAAGAACATGCTTCACAAATTTAGCCATCACAAAGGGAAGAGCAAATTACGAGGCTGCCATCAAGTACATACAGTCTACAAGAGCTAGAATCCAACCCATTACAAATGGATCTTTATTCTTCTCACCTTTGATTATTTCCTTAAAGGTGGTTCAATTATGTTGTTCTCCAACTCAATTCTCAAATTTTGCTTTGAATAGTACCTTAATTTGTAGCTTTATTTAATATCTGGGCCTACAAAATCTAGGTAGATTATGTAGTGATGATGATTTTATGTTCAGGAGAGACTCTTAAATCATAGGAATAGTAGTAATTCCCTTAGTTATCTATCTAAATAAGCAACCAGCCATATCATCATTGCACGGAACAATTGTATCCAACCTTATACTTAACAAATCACAAGAAAGACAAACTGTACCTGCACCTCCTCCAATATTTGTTGTGAAAGGTACAGTTTCGTGCTAGTGATGAACTCGAAGCCGAATTTCTTGCGGTACTTTGTTGCGAATTGAAGGAGTCCCTGCAATGTCCATTTTTTCAAATATGTTAGCCCCTTTCGAAAGTACCTTTTAATTAAAGACAATAAAACATCTGGATTTGCTATGACAGGTTGAAATAAAGCCAAGCAGCCTTTATACGAGCAAACACATGACAACTTACCATCCTAATATCCCCACGCGCAATAGTAATAGCATCTGATAAGTGCCTGTGTACTGAGAATGTGTCCATCCATGACTGAATGGGCAACGTGTTGAACCACAGGTCTCTTGTGAATGACCTTGCATGCTCCAGTGAAGAGAACGGGGAGGCCTCAGTCATCGCCTTTCAAAACAAGATGCTAGAGGCACAAAGAAAAAGGTCCATCTCTTCCAATTTCCTTGGCAAAAAAGATTATATCAGTCAATATATAGTGTCATTTACAATCTAGTAACATCTTACTTGATTAAATAAATTGAGCACAACATATGTTTAAAAAATCACATTCTCCAGGTAAATTAATTGTAAATAAATATGAATATACATCAGGTGTATCCAAGTTCTAAGAATCTATTATATGCTAGTTGCTAATTAATATTTATGCAATCTTATAATCCTCAACAGTGATATACACTATAAAAATAGCGCACATGTCCAGAATTAGTATTTGAAGACATCTATATATAGGCAGCCTTGTCGCAATTATCGATGGCATCAGTGGTTGGTTCCTCCAAATCGTCGTCCCGTCTCAATGACAAACCTTTGATGTCAAACTCAGCCAACCCAGTCAGGATCGGTTGGGGAGAAAATTCGAAATTACACTGTCCTATATCTTCACCCATTTCAAACATGTCCCTTGGGTTCACATGGATTACCACACTCCATTCTTTATCAGCATCGTCCTCGACATAGTACACTAGGCGAGCCTCGGATGCAAGAATGTACGGTTCATCATCTTCTCGATCACCGATATGAATTGGATTAGAGAAGTTAACTACTGTGTGTCCCAAAGAGTCTTGTTTTATACCTCTGCCAGATGTGGTGTTTGCCCAGATACATCTAAACAAGACGACTGTGAATTGACCACTGTAATTTAACTCAATGATGTCCACTAGTTTTCCATAATACGAGACGCTACCAACAACAGCATTACTATGGCGCTTGCTTGTGTAACTCCTAGTGTTAGAAGTGACATACACCATACTATTTTGGGTTTTCAACCCTTCCTCTCTCGAGAGGGTTCTGAACTTAAATCCATTTACGTTGTAAGATGTATAGCGGCTAACTTGAACATTGGGCCCACATGCAAGCCACTGTAATTTGTTCGGGTGCATACTGCTTCCCAATGTAACCTGGCAGTGAACAAATTAAATATTCATTATCTTGGGGTACGAATAATGACACCATTATTAATATGTATGTGTATAAATGATACTACAATTCACCTTACGCTTGAACCAATCGGAAAATTCTCTGTGCACAACTGATGAGCGGATATTTTATACGCTTTTTGGGGGTAATTTCATGTAGATTTTAGTATGTTTTAATTAGTTTTTAGTAGAATATCATTAGTTTTTAGGCAAAAATCATATTTCTGGACTTTACTATGAGTTTGTGTGTTTTTCTGTGATTTCAGATATTTTCTGACTGAAATTGAGGGAGCTGAGCAAAAATCTGATTTAGGCTGAAAAAGGACTGCTGATGCTGTTGGATCCTGACCTCCCTGTACTCGGAATGGATTTTCTGGAGCTACAAGAGTCCAATTGATGTGCTCTCGATTGGGTTGGAAAGTAGACATCCAGGACTTTCCAATAATATATAATAGTTCATACTTTGCGCAAAGATAGACGACGTAAACTGGCATTCAACGCCAGTTCTATGTTGCAGTCTGGCGTCCAGCGCCAGAAACAGGTTACAAGTTGGAGTTCAACGCCCAAAACACGTTACAACCTGCCGTTCAGCTCCAGAAACAGCCCAAGCACGTGAGAGGCTTAAGTCTCAGCCCCAGCACACACCAAGTGGGCCCCAAAAGTGAATTTATGTACCAATTATCTTAGTTTACTCATATTCTGTAAACCTAGGTTACTAGTTTACTATTTAAACAACTTTTAGAGACTTATTTTGTACCTCATGACATTTTCAGATCTGAACTACATACTCTTTGACGGCATGAGTCTCTAAACTCCATTGTTGGGGGTGAGGAGCTCTGCAGCGTCTCGATGAATTAATGCAATTACTTATATTTTTCCATTCACATATGCGTGTTCCTATCTAAGATGTTCATTCGCGCTTAATTATGGAGAAAGTGATGATCCGTGACATTCATCACCTTCCTCAACCCATGAACGTGTGTCTGACAACCACCTCCGTTCTACATCAGATTGAATGAATATCTCTTAGATTCCTTAATCAGAATCTTCGTGGTATAAGCCGGATTGATGGCGGCATTCATGAGAATCTGAAAAGTCTAACCTTGTCTGTGGTATTCCGAGTAGGATTCTGGGATTGAATGACTGTGACGAGCTTCAAACTCTTGAAGGCTGGGCGTTAGTGACAGACGCAAAAGAATCATTAGATTCTATTCCAACCTGATTGAGAACCGATAGATGATTAGTCGTGCTGTGACAGAGCATCTGGACCATTTTCACTGAGAGGATGGGAAGTAGCCATTGACAACGGTGACACCCTACATAGAGCTTTTCATGGAAGGAACTTTGCAATTATGTTATTGAGTTGAATATTATATTGCAGGGATTCAGAGGACAAA
>NC_029780.3:67542537-67542630 GCF_000817695.3 Arachis duranensis | reverse complement strand
GGGATCGACCCTTACTCACGTAAGGTATTACTTGGACGACCCAGTGCACTTGCTGGTTAGTTGTGCGGATTGCGAAAGTGTCATTGCAATTTT
>NC_029780.3:67536980-67542356 GCF_000817695.3 Arachis duranensis | reverse complement strand
TTTTCAAAAATTTTTTCAAAAATATTATTTTTCTTTATCAATTTCTAATTTTTTTCGTGAGTTTAGTGTCTTGTTCTAAGTTTGGTGTCAATTGCATGTTTTTCCTTGTCTCTTAATTTTTCGAATTGCATGTTCTTGTTCTTCCTTGATCTTCAAATTGTTCTTGTCAATTTCTCTTGTTTGATCTTTGGTTTGTTTTGTTTTGTGTATTTTTCGTGTTTTTATGGTGTAATTTCAAATTATTAGTTTTCAAAAATAAATCTTTTTATATACAATATTAAAACACGTTACATTTGTAAATCAGTTGGCTAGAGCGTTGGCTTATGTTCTTGGCAATTGGGTATCTTCCCTTTTTAAAACCTTTTTCAAAAAGATTTTTTCTTTGATTAAATCTTATACCAAACTTTAAGTTTGGTGTTTTCTTGTTAATCTCTCTTTAATTTTCAAAAATTTCATTGTGGTTTTCTAAAAATTTTAAGTTTGGTGTTCTTGTGAATCTTCAAAGTGTTCTTGAGTCTTCTTTGTGTTTTGATCTTAAAATTTTAAAGTTTGGTGTTCCTTGGTGTTTTTCCTCCAAAATTTTCGAAAACAAGGAGCATTGGATCTTAAAATTTTAAGTCTTGTGTCTTTTATGTGTTTTTCTCTTTCATCATAAAATTTAAAATTCAAAAAATATCTTTTCTAACTATTTTTAAGCCATATTTTCGAATTTTTTTTTATAAAAATTCAGATTTCAATTTCAAAATTTTTCAAATCTTATCCTTTTAAGATTTAAAAAAAAATTTATATTTTCCTTCTTAAAATCTTTTCAACTCATAAATATCTTTTTCAAATCTTCACAATATCTTTTTCAAAACAAATTTATCTTTTTCAAATACCTTTTATATCTTTTCAATCTTCAATTACATCTATTTCCTGTCATATTTATCTTTTACAAATCATATCTTCTATCTTATCTTTTCTCAAAATTTTCGAAAATATCCTAACCAATTTCTCTCTCCTCATTTTTTTCGAAAATCTTCATAAAATATTTTCAAATTTTTATTTTTATTTTTATTTTAATTTTTATTTCATTTTTTTATTTATTTTATTTTATTTTATTTTATTTTATTTTATTATTTCGAAAATATATATAAAAATTTTTTTTAATAAAATAAATAATATCAACATCCATATCATATCCTTTGCTCTATCATGGAACTAAGTGGAAATGAACAGTCCAGAAGGACTCTGGGGTCATATGCTAACCCCACTACTGCTTCATATGGGAGTAGTATCTGTATACCCTCCATCGGAGTCAGTAGCTTTGAGTTGAATCATTAGCTCATTATCATGGTGCAGCAAAGTTGCTAGTATTTCAGTCTTCCACAGGAAGAACCTACAGAGTTTTTGGCACAATTTTTACAAATTGCTGATACAGTACATGATAAGGAAGTAGATCAGGATGTCTACAGATTATTACTGTTTCCATTTGCTGTAAAGGACCAAGCTAAGAGGTGGTTAAATAACCAACTTTAGGACAGCATAAAGACATGGAAACAGCTGTCAGAAAAATTCCTGAATCACTATTTCCCTCCAAAACGGATGACACAGCTAATGCTAAGCATCCAAGGCTTCAAACAAGGAGATAATGAATCCCTTTATGATGCCTGGGAGAGATACAGAGAGATGCTAAGAAAATGCCCCTCTGAAATATTTTCAGAGTGGGTGCAATTAGACATCTTCTACTATGGGCTTACAGAAAGAGCTCAGATTTCTCTAGACCACTCAGTTGGTGGATCTATACACATGAGGAAGACAATAGAAGAAGCTCAAGAGCTCATTGATACAGTTGCCAGAAATCAGTATCTGTACCTAAGCAGGGAATCTTCCATCAACAAAGAGGCTAAAACAGTAACTACTGAACTCAGTCCTGCAGATCAAGCTGCTGAATTCTATCAGTAATTAGATTTTCTAACAAAACAGTTAGCCGAATTCAAGGAGATACTACTAGAAACAAGAATGGCTAATATGAATATGGAAATACAGCTGAAGCAGACAGAACAACAGTTATCAAAACAAATAACATAAGAATGCCAAGCAGTTCAATTAAGGAGTGAAAAAATATTAAATACCTCACTTCAAGGTAGCAGGAAGCCAAGAAATGAGCAAACCACCCAAAATCCATCTGAGGACAATCAGAGCCCAGAAAGGAATGACTCTGGCGCCCAAATGCCAGAAAATGGGGGGAAAGCTGGCGCTGAACGCCCAGACCATGCTCAGTCCTGGCGTTCAATGCCAGAAATAAGCAATGAATTGGCGTTGAACGCCCAAAGGAAGCGCAGTTCTGGCGTTCAAACGCCAGAAACAGGTAAGGAGCTGGCGTCTAACGCCACTCCAGCTTCCACCCCTGGCATTCGAACGTCAGTGGGAGATCAGACACATACAAGTGCTGATAACAAGCCCTCTAAAAAGGCTTCTCAGCCCACACCTATAGGCAATAATCCTACAGCAACTAAGGTTGAGGAATATAAAGCCAAAATGCCTTATCCTCAGAAACTCCGCCAAGCGGAACAGGATAAGCAATTTGCCCACTTTGCAGACTATCTCAGGACTCTTGAAATAAAGATTCCGTTTGCAGAGGAACTTGAGCAAATACCCTCTTATGCAAAGTTCATGAAAGAGATCTTAAGTCATAAGAAGGATTGGAGGGAAACTGAGAAAGTTTACCTCACTGAAGAATGCAGTGCAGTCATTCTGAAAAGCTTACCTGAGAAGCTTAAAGATTCGGGAAGCTTTATGATACCATGCACATTAGAAGGTACTTGTACCAAGCAAGATGTGATCTTGGGGCAAGTATTAATCTAATACCTGCAGCTACTATCAGAAAGCTTGGGTTAACTGATGAAGTTAAACCAACTCGGATATGTCTCCAACTTGCTTATGGCTCCATTAAATACCCATCAAACGTGATTGAAGACATGATTGTCAAGGTTGGGCCATTTGCCTTTCCCACTGACTTTGTGGTGCTGGAAATGGAGGAGCACAAGAGTGCAACTCTCATTCTAGGAAGACCTTTCCTAGCAACTGGACAAACCCTCACTGACGTCTAAAAAGGGGAAGTGACCCTGAGAGTCAATGAGGACGAGTTTAAGTTGAATGTTTTTAAAGCTATGCAGCATCCAGACACCCAAAATGACTGCATGAGCGTTGATATTATTGACTCTCTGGTAAAAGAGGTCAATATGGCTGAGAGTCTCGAATCAGAGCTAGAGAATATCTTTAAAGATGTTCAACCTGATCTGGAGGAACCAGAGAGAATAGTAGAACCTCTGAAAATCCCTCAGGAAGAGGAGAAACCTCCCAAACTCGAGCTCAAACCATTACCACCATCCCTGAAATATGCATTTCTAGGAGAAGGTGATACCTTTTCTGTAATCATAAGCTCTACCTTAGAGCCACAGGAAGAGGAAGCACTAATTCAAGTGCTAAGAACACATAAGACAGCTCTTGGGTGGTCCATCAGTGATCTTAAGGGCATTAGCCCAGCCAGATGCATGCACAAGATCTTACTGGATGGTGATGCCAAGCCAGTGGTTCAACCACAAAGGCGGCTGAATCTAGCCATGAAGGAGGTGGTGCAGAAAGAGGTCACTAAGTTACTAGAGGCTGGGATTATTTATCCTATTTCTAATAGCCCCTGGGTAAGCCCTGTCCAAGTCGTCCCTAAGAAAGGTGGCATGACAGTGGTTCATAATGAAAAAAATGAACTGGTTCCAACAAGAACAGTTACAGGGTGGCGTATGTGTATTGATTATAGAAGGCTCAATACAGCTACCAGAAAGGATCATTTTCCTTTACCATTCATAGACCAGATGCTAGAAAGACTAGAAGGTCATGAATACTACTGCTTCCTGGATGGATATTCAGGTTATAATCAAATTACAGTAGATCCAAAAGATCAAGAGAAAACGGCATTCACATGTCCATCCGGAGTATTTGCATACAGAAGGATGCCATTTGGCCTGTGCAATACATCTGCAACCTTTCAGAGGTGCATGCTCTCAATTTTCTCTGATATGGTGGAAAAATTTCTGGAAGTCTTCATGGACGACTTTTCAGTATTTGGAGACTCATTCAGCTCCTATCTTGACCATCTAGCACTTGTTCTAAAGAGATGCCAAGAGACCAACCTAGTTTTAAACTGGGAAAAATGTCACTTTATGGTAACTGAAGGAATTGTCCTTGGGCACAAAATTTCGAACAAGGGAATAGAGGTGGATCAAGCTAAGGTAGAGGTAATTGAAAAATTACCACCACCAGCCAATGTTAAGGCAATCAGAAGCTTTCTGGGGCATGCAGGATTCTATAGGAGGTTTATAAAGGATTTTTCAAAAATTTTGCCAAACCTCTAAGTAATCTGCTAGCTGTTGACACACCATTTATCTTTGATAAGGAGTGTCTACGGGCGTTTGAGACTCTGAAAGCTAAGCTGGTCATAGCACCAGTCATCTCTGCACCAGAATGGACATTACCATTTGAATTAATGTGTGATGCCAGTGACCATGCCATTGGTGCAGTGTTGGGATAGAGACATGACAAGCTTCTGCACGTCATTTACTATGCCAGTCGTGTTTTAAATGACGCACAGAAGAATTACACAACCACAGAAAAAGAGCTGCTTGTAGTGGTTTACGCTATTGACAAGTTTAGATCCTATTTAGTAGGACCAAAAGTGATTGTGTACACTGATCATGCTGCTCTTAAATATCTACTCACAAAGCAGGATTCAAAACCCAGACTTATCAGATGGGCGTTGCTTCTGCAAGAGTTTGATATAGAAATAAGAGACAAAAAAGGGACAGAAAACCAAGTAGCAGATCACCTGTCTCGGATAGAACCAGTAGAAGGGGCGTCCCTCCCTCTTACTGAGATCTCTGAAACCTTTCCGGATGAGCAACTCTTTACCATCCAAGAAGTGCCATGGTTTGCAGACATTGCAAACTACAAGGCAGTAAGGTTCATACCCAAAGAGTACAGTAGGCAGTAATCAAAGAAGTTGATCACGGATGCAAAGTACTATCTTTGGGATGAACCATATCTCTTCAAGAGATGTGCAGACGGAGTAATCCATAGATGTGTGCCTAAAGAAGAAGCGCAGAGGATCCTATGGCATTGCCATGGATCACAGTATGGAGGACATTTTGAAAGTGAGCGAACAACCACAAGAGTCCTCCAATGTGGCCTCTACTGGCCTACTCTCTATAAAGATTCCCGAGTGTTTGTGCTTAATTGCAACAGTTGCCAAAGATCTGGCAATCTGCCTCACAGTTATGCCATGCCTCAACAAGGGATCTTGGAGATTGAGTTGTTTGATGTATGGGGTATTGACTTCAT
>NC_029780.3:67526274-67536382 GCF_000817695.3 Arachis duranensis | reverse complement strand
TATGGATACGTAGAGCTTCAGGATAATGATTCTAATAAAAAGTTCATTGTTAATGGACAGAGAGTCAAACATTATCTTGAAGGCAATTTTGAGCAAGAATGCTCAAAACTGAGGCTTGATTAAAGCTCAGTAATAGTCCAGCTAATGACAATAAAGAAGCGCTTGCTGGGAGGCAACCCAGCCATTTACAAAGTATTTGTTAATTAATTGATTTTTTTACAGGTATATGTCAGGTATCTTCAAGGTAAAATAGCAATTGCTTGAATTCACAAAGTTACAAGGGAATTTGGAAGCTCACTGGCGTGAAAAAACCAGTAAGAAATATTTTGGGCGTTGAACGCCCAAAAGAAGCACCCACTGGGCGTTCAACGCCAGTGAGGGTAGCCATCTGGGCGTTAAACGCCAGAAAAGGAGCATCTTCTGGGCGTTGAACGCCAGAAAGAAGCACCTTCTGGGCGTTTAACGCCAGATTGACAGCGTCCTGGGCGTTCAAAAAAATGCCCAGTGACAAAGGACTTCCTGGCGTTCAACGCCAGAAAGAAGCAACAGCTGTGCGTTGAACGCCCAGGAGAAGCAGCAATTGGGCGTTAAACACCCAAAACATGCAGCGTTTGGGCGTTTAACGCCAGGATTGTGGGGAGGAGGTAATTTCGTTTTCAATTCAATTTTTTTCCAATTTTCACGTTTCAATTCATGATTTCTTGCGTAAACATGTTACAAATTCTCATCTTTCAACTTCAATTTCAAAAAATTTTTTTAATCCTAAACATATTTCTTGATTTTTCTTTAATTTCTTTTCAAAACTTTTTCAACACTCATCTATCTTTTTGAACTCTTTTCAAATCTTTTTAATTTCTTCTCATATCTTTTTCAACTCATCATATCTTTTGAATTTCGAATTTGCCTCTCCTACTATTCCTCTCCTTTCCTTTCTTTTGCTTGAGGACAAGCAAACCTCTAAGTTTGGTGTGATTCGCCATGATCACTGAGCTAAAACTCATCAAGATCATGACACCTAAGGGAACAGGAAGAGCAAGGATGTGAACTGAAGGAACTGAAGTGTCAGAAATTAATTCTTGAAGGACCAAGCATCCCACAGACTAGAGGAACATCCACTTCCCAAAATAAAGGTCGTTGAGTTCTAATCTTTGCCTTAACTCTGTGATAACTGTTCTTATTAGGAATTAACCTTAGAAGTTATATATTAGTAGTAGTAATTAGTATCTCTACTTTGATTTTAATTCCAATTAAGTTGTAATTTATTTTTCTCATCATCATCAAACATGAATAAGATAGTAGATTTTTAGAATAAAGAGGCAATATTTTTTTTCGAGTTCTTAATAAGAAAAATTCTAATTATTTATATGTGGTGGCAAAACTTTTTGTCTTCTGAATGAATGCTTGAACAGTGCATATTTTTTATCTTGTTGTTTATGAATGTTAAAATTGTTGGCTCTTGAAAGAATGATGAAAAAGAGAAATGTTATTGATGATCTGAAAAATCAAAAAAATTGATTCTTGAAGTAAGAAAAAGCAGTGAAAAAGCAAAACTTGTGCAAAAAAAAATAGAAAGAAAAAGAAAAAGCAAGCAGAAAAAGCCAATAGCCCTTAAAACTAAAAGGCAGGGGTAAAAAGGATCCAAGGCTTTGAGCATCAATGGATAGGAGGGCCCAAGGAAATAAATCCAGGCCTAAGCGGCTAAATCAAGCTGTCCCTAACCATGTGCTTGTGGCATGCAGGTCCAAGTGAAAAGCTTGAGACTGAGTGGTTAAAGTCGTGATCCAAAGCAAAAAGAGTGTGCTTAAGAGCTCTGGACACCTCTAACTGGGGACTTTAGCAAAGCTGAGTCACAATCTGAAAAGGTTCACCCAGTCATGTGTCTGTGGCATTTATGTATCCGGTGGTAATACTGGAAAACAAAATGCTTAGGGTCATGGCCAAGACTCATAAAAGTAGCTGTGTTCAAGAATCAACATGCTAAACTAGGAGAATCAATCACACTATCTGAATTCTATGTTCCTATGGATGCCAACCATTCTGAATTTCAAAGGATAAAGTGAGATGCCAAAACTGTTCAGAGGCAAAAAGCTACTAGTCCTGCTCATCAAATTAGAATCTGGGCTTCACTTAAAACTCTGAGATATTATTGCTTCTTGAATTCTTTTTTTCCTCTTTTATTTATCTAGTTGCTTGGGGACAAGCAACGGTTTAAGTTTGGTGTTGTGATGAGCGGATATTTTATACTCTTTTTGGGGGTAATTTCATGTAGATTTTAGTATGTTTTAATTAGTTTTTAGTAGAATATCATTAGTTTTTAGGCAAAAATCATATTTCTGGACTTTACTATGAGTTTGTGTGTTTTTCTGTGATTTCAGGTATTTTCTGAATGAAATTGAGGGAGCTGAGCAAAAATCTGATTTAGGCTGAAAAAGGACTGCTGATGTTGTTGGATCCTGACCTCCCTGCACTCGGAATAGATTTTCTGGAGCTACAGGAGTCCAATTGACGCGCTCTCAATTGGGTTGGAAAGTAGACATCCAGGACTTTCCAGAAATATATAATAATCCATACTTTGCACAAATATAGACGACGTAAACCGGTGTTCAACGCCAGTTCCATGTTGCAGTCTGGCGTCCAGCGCCAGAAACAGGTTACAAGTTGGAGTTCAACGCCCAAAACACGTTACAACCTGGCGTTCAACTCCAGAAACAGCCCAAGCACGTGAGAGGCTTAAGTCTTAGCCCCAGCACACACCAAGTGGGCCCCAGAACTGGATTTCTGCACCAATTATCTTAGTTTACTCATATTCTGTAAACCTAGGTTACTAGTTTACTATTTAAACAACTTTTAGAGACTTATTTTTTACCTCATGACATTTTCAAATATGAACTACATACTCTTTGACGGCATGAGTCTCTAAACTCCATTGTTGGGGGTGAGGAGCTCTGCAGCGTCTCGATGAATTAATGCAATTACTTATATTTTTCCATTCACATATGCGTGTTCCTATCTAAGATGTTCATTTGCGCTTAATTATGGAGAAGGTGATGATCCGTGACACTCATCACCTTCTTCAACCCATGAACGTGTGTCTGACAACCACCTCCGTTCTACATCAGATTGAATGAATATCTCTTAGATTCCTTAATCAGAATCTTCGTGGTATAAGCCGGATTGATGGCGGCATTCATGAGAATCCGAAAAGTCTAACCTTGTCTGTGGTATTCCGAGTAGGATTCCGGGATTGAATGACTGTGATGAGCTTCAAACTCCTGAAGGCTGGGCGTTAGTGACAGATGCAAAAGAACATCATTCTCACCTATGAACGCGCGTGATTGACAACCACTTCCGTTCTACCTTAGGCCGGGCGCATATCTCTTGGATTCCTTAATCAGAATTTTCGTGGTATAAGCTAGAATTGATGGCGGCATTCATGGGAATCCGGAAAGTCTAACCTTGTCTGTGGTATTCCGAGTAAGATTCCGGGATTGAATGACTGTGACGAGCTTCAAACTCCTGAAAGCTGGGCGTTAGTGACAGACGCAAAAGACTCACTGGATTCTACTCCAACCTGATTGAGAACCGACAGATGATTAGCCATGCTGTGACAGAGAATTTTGACCTTTTTCACTGAGAGGATGGAATGTAGCCATTGACAACAGTGATACCCTACATACAACTTGCCATGGAAGGTGTAAGAAGGCTTGGATGAATGTAATAAGAAAGTAGAGATTCAGAAGGAACACAGCACCTCCATGCACCTATCTGAAATTCCCACCATTGGATTACATGAGTAACTTTATCTTTATTTCCAGTTTATTTATTATTATTATTCGAAAACTCCATAATAATCAATAATCCGCCTGACTGAGATTTACAAGGAGACCATAGCTTGTTTCATACCAACAATCTCTGTGGGATCGACCCTTACTCACGTAAGGTTTATTACTTGGACGACCCAGTACACTTGCTGGTTAGTTGAACAGAGTTGTGTCCACACATAGCAAAGAGCCATTATAATTATTCCATACAACAATATTGGAGCCATTATTGATGATCACAATTTCGTCCACCAAGTTTTTGGCGCCGTTGCCGGGGATTGTTCGAGTATGGACAACTAACGGTTCGTCTTGTTGCTCAGATTAGGTAATTTTCTTTTCAAAAATTTTTCAAAAAAAATTTTCTTTATTTTTGTTTTTCTATAAAGAATATTTTCGAAAAAAATAATAAAAATACAAAAAAATCATAAAATCATAAAAAATCAAAAATATTTTGTGTTTCTTGTTTGAGTCTTGAGTCAACTTTTAAGTTTGGTGCCAATTGCATGCTTTAAAATTTTTTCTTGCATTTTTCGAAAATTCATGCATTCATGGTGTTCTTCATGCTCTTCAAGTTGTTCTTGACAAGTCTTCTTGTTTGATCTTGATGTTTTCTTGTTTTGTGTTGTTTGTTGTTTTTCATATGCATTTTTCGTTTGTTAGAGTCCATGAATTAAAGATTTCTAGGTTTGGTGTCTTGCATGTTTTCTTTGCATAAAAAATTTTTCAAAATTATGTTCTTGATGTTCATCATGATCTTCAAAGTGTTCTTGGTGTTCATCTTGACATTCATAGTGTTCTTGCATGCATCATGAGTTTTGATTCATAATTTTCATGTTGTGAGTCATTTTTATGTTTTTCTCTCTCATCATCAAAAATTCAAAAATCAAAAAAATATCTATCCTTATTTCTCTCCAAATTTTCGAAATTTTGGGTTGACTTAGTCAAAAAATTTTAAAAATTAGTTGTTTCTTACAAGTCAAGTAAAATTTTCAATTTTAAAAATCTTATCTTTTCAAAACTTTTTCAAATCAAATCTTTTTCATTTTTATCTTATTAATTTCAAAAATTTCAAAATATTTTTTCAAAGATCTTTTTCTTAATTTTATTTCAAATTTTCGAAATTACACTAACAATTAATGTGATTGATTCAAAAATTTGAAGTTTGTTACTTTCTTGTTAAGAAAGGTTCAATCTTTAAATTCTAGAATCATTTTAGTTTCTTGTTAGTTAAGTAATTAATTTTTAATTTTAAAAATTAAAATCTTTTTCAACCATATCTTTTTATCAGTTGAATGGTTTGGCAGAAAGGATAAATAGAACACTGATTGAAAGAGTTAGGTGTGTGCTTACTGAAGTTAAGCTACCTAAAGTCTTTTGGGATGAAGCGCTACTTACAGCGGCTCATGTGATTAATCTGAGTCCTACAATTGCTTTAGATAATGATGTTCCGGATCATGTTTGGTCAGGCAAAGATGTCTCGTATGGTCACTTGAGAGTCTTTGGATGCAAGGCATTTGTTCATGTTCCAAAGGATGAGAGGTCCAAGTTGGATGTGAAGACAAGGCAGTGCATTTTTATTGGGTATGGTCAAGTTGAGTTTGGTTACAAGCTTTATGATCCAATTGAAAAGAAGCTTGTAAGAAGCCGTGATGTAGAGTTTATTGAAGACCAGACCATTGAAGATATTGATGAGGCAGAGAACAGTCAATCACAAGAGAGCAGTGACTTGACTGATGTAGATCCAGTTCAGCTGCCTCTTTCGTCAGAACAAACAGAGAATCAAGATCAGGAGCATATGCAACAAAAATGAGCCTTTGGTTCCTGATGACTAGGTGATAGGAGATCCAATTAATGCTCCAGTTGATGATGATGCTGATAATCAACCTGAGCTACCTGAAGATCCACCAGGTTTCCATCCTAGGAGGTCTACTAAAGAGCGACGACCTTCAATGAGGTATCCTTATAGTGAGTATGTAACATTTACTAATGGATATGTGACCTTGACTGATGGGGGAGAACCTGAATGCTATGCGGAAGCTATGGAAGGCGACGACAATAAGAAATAGTTTGATGCAATGCAAGATGAAATGAAATCCTTGTATGATAATCAAACATTTGAGCTTGTGAAGTTGACAAAAAGAAAGAAAGCTTTGCAGAACAGGTGGGTTTATAGGTTGAAGCATGAAGAAAATTCTCAGTGTCCAAGGTACAAGGCTAGATTGGTGGTCAAGGGCTACAGGCAGAAAAAGGGAGTTGACTATAATAAAATTTTTTCACCGGTTGTGAGAAGATCTTCTATTAGGACTGTTTTGAGTTTGGCTGCAAGTCTTGATTTAGAGATAGAGCAGATGGATGTGAAAACTGCTTTCATTCATGGTGATCTTAAGGATGAAATTTACATGGAATAACCTGAAGGTTTCATGGTAAAAGGCAAAGAGGATCATGTTTGCAAACTGAAGAAGAGCTTGTATGGCTTGAAGCAAGCTCCAAGACAATGGTACAAGAAGTTCGAGTCTGTATGGCAGAACAAGGCTACAAGAAGACTACTTCTGATCATTGTGTATTTGTTAAACAGTTTGCTAATAATGATTTTATTATCCTTTTGATATATGTTGATGACATGCTTATTGTTGGTCAGAATGCTTCTAGGATTGATATGTTGAAGAAGCAACTTGCAATGTCATTTACAATGAAGGACCTTGGGCCGGCAAAGGAGATTCTTGGTATAAAAATCGAGCGTGATAGAAAGGATAAGAAACTTTGGTTGTCACAGGAGAAATACATAGAGACAATGTTGCACAGGTTCCAAATGGAGAAAGCAAAGGTCGTTAGTACTCCTCTTGCTACACACTTCAAATTGAGTTGCAAGCAAAGTCCATCAAGTGATGAAGAGAAGAAAGACATGGAAAAAGTTCCATATGCATCAGCCGTGGGTAGTTTAATGTATGCTATGGTGTGCACAAGACCGGATATAGCTCATGTTGTTGGTTGTGTTAGCCGTTTTGTTTCAAACCCAGGAAGAGAGCATTGGAATGCTGTAAAATGGATGATGAGATATCTTCGTGGTACTTCTAACATGAAGTTGTGTTATGAAAGTGATAAGCCTATTCTAGTTGGTTACACTAACTCAGACATGGCAGGAGATATTGATTTTAGAAGGTCTATTTCAGGCTTCTTGATCAACTTTGCGGGTGGAGCTGTGTCTTGGCAATCTAGATTTCAAAAATGTGTTGCTTTGTCTACTACCGAGGCCGAGTTTATTGCCATTACCGAAGCAAGCAAGGAGATGCTTTGGATGAAGAAATTCTTGAAGAAACTCGGGTTTACTCAAGAGAGGTATGTGTTGTTTTGTGATAGTCAAAGTGCTATACATCTTGGTAAAAATTCTACCTTTCATTCTCGATCCAAACATATTGATGTGAGGTATCATTGGATACGTGATGTTTTAGATGCTGAGTTATTGGAACTTGAAAAGGTTCATACTAATGAGAATGGTTCTGATATGATGACCAAGGCATTACCAAGATGGAAGTTTGAAGTTTGTTGCTTAATCGCCGGATTGGCAGTTACCTCCACATAGTCGTAAGGGGGAGATTTGTTGAGTTTTTGGGCTCCCTTCCTATGTGGAGAAAAAGTCCAAATGCTAGTATCCAAGCCCATGAATAGTTGTAGTGGCTGAGGTGAGTTAGGGTTGAGTGAGAGAGAGGTCATTTTGCAAGAGAACACCAAACACTAGAGAGAAAGTTATTTTCGCACATACACAAAGCTGTCCCTATAAATTGGTCGCTGCAGATTTGTTAACCGTTGGATCGAGCTCAAATTTGGACATTATGTTCTACACATCTGGTTCTTTCATTTCACCGTTCGGATCTTCAATTAGACTTCTGTAGCTGGAGATATTGGCCACGCATAGTAGCTCTATTTTTGTGGTATTTTCATCTTTTTGTTCTTGTTTTGAAAGCTTTGAAGCTTGATTTATTTGGCTCGTTGTATGCACGTTTTGTGCAGTAATTTGTGACTCTCTTGTACCCTATTTTTTATCATAGTGAAGCTATATCCTGGTCTTGGTAACTCGTGGTTTTTACTTCTCTCATTGAGGAGGTTTTCCACGTTAAAAATCCTGGTGTGTTAGCTTGTTTCTAATTTTTGGTTTATGTGATTTTTCTGCTGCTGTTGGGTATTATTGTGCTGGTGTTAATACTTGTTATTAGTGGATATTGTTGCTCCTCTAATTCTTGTAAGTAGGAAATTGTGTTTATTCCTATCATGACTTTCCTTCATTTATTAGAGGATAATTAAGTGAGAGCAATGAACCTTTACCATCACACTTGGGGAAGACAATAAGGATAGAAATTTTGATTCTCACCCCTAACCAAGGCCTTTTATATTGATTAATTATCAATGCTTTCTAGTTATCTATAGCTCTAATTTCTAGTTATTTATTTTTCTTGTTCTCAACTTTGAAAATCTCCAGGAAATCCTAACCAATAATTTGCATCTTGTGTCAACTCCTAGGGAAAATGACCCGGGATTCTACTTCCGGTTCTTGATTATACTTGTGACACACATTTTAACTTTGACTAGCGGAAATCTCGTCGGTTGAAACTATACTAACAACGTTGATTTGAAAGAAGAAAAAAACGTTTTAAAAATTCTTGACCGACATTTATCCACTTGTCACTCTAATTAATTAAAAAAATGAAAGAACAAAAGAATGTGTCATAATGTATCATATGTATGTTGATCCTAAAAGAGCTTGTTGGCAAATTCATTGATGAGCGGATAATTTATACGCTTTTTGGCATTGTTTTTAGTATGTTTTTAGTATATTTTAGTTAGTTTTTATTATATTTTTATTAGTTTTTAGTTAAAATTCACTTTTCTAGACTTTATTATGAGTTTGTGTGTTTTTCTGTAATTTTAGGTATTTTCTGGCTGAAATTGAGGGACCTGAGCAAAAATCTGATTTAGAGGCTGAAAAGGACTGTAGATGCTGTTGGATTCTGACCTCCCTGCACTCGAAGTGGATTTTCTGGAGCTACAGAAGCCCAATTGGCGCACTCTCACGGCGTTGGAATTTAGACATCCTGAGCTTTCCAGAAATGTATAATAGTCCATACTTTGCCCGAGATTTGATGGCCCAAACTGGCGTTTCAAATCAGCTCAAAACTGCCCGGTGTTAAACGCCGGAACTGGCACAAGAATGGGAGTTAAACGCCCAAACTAGCACAAAAGCTGGCGTTTAAGTCCAAGAAAAGTTTCTACACATGAAAGCTTCAATGCTCAGCCCAAGCACACACCAAGTGGGCCCGGAAGTGGATTTTTATGTAATTTACTCATTTCTGTAAACCCTAGGCTACTAGTTCTCTACAAATAGGACCTTTTACTATTATATTTTGATCTTGGTTCTTCTGGTTCCCTCTCTGGGGCCGAAGCCAATGATCACTATTATCACTTATGTATTTTCAATGGTGGAGTTTCTACACACCATAGATTAAGGTGTGGAGCTCTGCTGTACCTCGAGTATTAATGCAATTACTATTGTTCTTCTATTCAATTCAGCTTATTCTTATTCTAAGATATCACTTGTTCCTCAACTTGATGAATGTGATGATCTGTGACACTCATCATCATTCTCACCTATGAACGTGTGCCTGACAACCACCTCCGTTCTACCTTAGATTGAGTGGATATCTCTCGGATCCCTTAATCGGAATCTTCGTGGTATAAGCTAGAATTGATGGCGACATTCAAGAGAATCCGGAAGGTCTAAACCTTGTCTGTGGTATTCTGAGTAGGATTCAATGATTGAATGACTGTGACGAGCTTCAAACTCCTCAAGGCTGGGCGTTAGTGACAGACGCAAAAGAACCTGATTGAGAACCGACAGATGATTAGCCGTGCCGTGACAGGGTGCGTTGAACATTTTCACTGAGAGGACGGAATTGTAGCCACTGACAACGGTGATGCCCAACATACAACTTGCCATGGAAAGGAGTAAGAAGGATTGGATGAAGACAGTAGGAAAGCAGAGAGACGGAAGGGACAAAGCATCTCCATACGCTTATCTGAAATTCTCACCAATGAATTACATAAGTATTTCTATCTATATCTTTATGTTTTATTCATACATCATCCATAACCATTTGATTTTGCCTGACTAAGATTTACAAGGTGCCCATAGCTTGCTTCATACCAACAATCTCCGTGGGATCGACCCTTACTCGCGTAAGGTTTATTACTTGGACGACCCAGTGCACTTGCTGGTTAGTTGTGCGAAGTTGTGA
>NC_029780.3:67525094-67526259 GCF_000817695.3 Arachis duranensis | reverse complement strand
ACTAACATTGCATGATTCCTGGAATTCTCATTAAGAATTTTGATATCTTTATTTTCTTTTCCACTTAATTTTCGAAAAATCCAAAAAAAATTACAAAATCATAAAAATAAAAAAAATATTTTATGTTTCTTATTGAGACACTAGTCTCATTTTAAGTTTTGGTGTCAATTGCATGCATTCTTTGAATTCAATCATGTGTCTTCATTAATCTTCAAGTTGTTCTGGATGATTTCCTTGTTCTGATCTTTAAATTCTCTTGTCTTGAGTGTTTTGTTGTTTTTTATATGCATTCTCATTTTGTTAGTGTCAATGGTATACAAAATGCTAAGTTTGGTGTCTTGCATGCATTGTTATTTGATTTTAGTTACATTTTGATTATTAAAAATCCAAAAAAAATTTTATTTTGTGTCTTTTCAAGTCAATAATACAGAGAATTGAAGATTCAAAACATACAGCAGAGGAATTACACAGAAAAAGCTGGGCGTTCAAAATGCCCAGTGAAAAAGGAAAACTGGCATTTAAACGCCAACCAAGGTGCCTGGCTGGGCGTTTAACGCCCAAAAGGGTAGTGTTTTGGGCGTTAAACGCCAGAATGTGCACCATTCTGGGCGTTTAACGCCAAGATGGCACAAGAGGGAAGATTCTGTTTTTAATTCAAATTTTTTTTCAGGTTTTCAAAATTTTTCAAAATCAAATCTTTTTCAAATCATATCTTTTCAATCATATGTTCTCAAAATCAATCTCTTTCCATTTTCAAAAATACTTGCTAACAATTAATGATTTGATTCAACAATTCAAGTATGTTACCTTTTCTGTTGAGAAAGGTTTAATGTTTGAATCATATCTTTTCTTGTTAGCCAAGTTATTAATTTTCAAAATCAAATCTTTTTAAATTGTTTTTCAAATCATATCTTCTCAATCACATCTTTTTCAAACCATAACTTTTAAATCATATCTTTTTAATCACATCTTTTTCAAAATAGTTTTCAATCATATCTTTTTGATTTCTAATTCCAAAATCTTTTTCAAAAATCACTTGATTTCTTTTTCCACTCTTAAGTTTTCGAAAATCAATTAGTATTTTTTTCAAAATGTTTTTAAAATCTTAATTTATTTTCGAAAATTTCTTCCCCTCTTCTCACATCCTTCTATTTATGGACTAACA
>NC_029780.3:67521375-67524178 GCF_000817695.3 Arachis duranensis | reverse complement strand
GCTTCATCTGAAGAAGAAGCTTATGATCTTGAGAACCCTTCAATGGAAGAGGTGAATTACATGGGAGAACCCTATGGAAACACCTATAATTCTTCATGGAGAAATCATCCAAATCACTCATGGAATGATCAACAGAGACCTCAACAAGGTTTCAACAACAATAATGGTGGAAGAAACAGGTTTAGCAATAGCAAGCCTTTTCCATCATCTTCTCAGCAACAGACAGAGAATTCTAAGCAAAGCCATTCTGACTTAGCAACCATGGTCTCTGATCTAATCAAAACCACTCAAAGTTTCATGACTGAAACAAGGTCCTCCATTAGAAACTTGGAGGCACAAGTGGGACAGCTGAGTAAGAAAATTACTGAACTCCCTCCTAGTACTCTTCCAAGCAATACAGAAGAGAATCCAAAAGGAGAATGCAAGGCCATTAACATGACCCACATGGCCGAACTTGGAGAGGAGGAAGAGGCAGTGATCGCCACTGAGGAAGACCTCAAGGGACGTCTACTGGCCTCCAATGAGTTCCCTAATAAGGAACAATGGGAATCTGAGGCTCACATAGAGACCATAGAGATTCCATTAGATTTACTTCTGCCATTCATGAGCTCTGATGAGTATTCTTCCTCTGAAGAGGATGAAAATGTCACGGAAGAGCAAATTGCTAAATACATTGGAGCAATCATGAAGCTAAATGACAAGTTATTTGGTAATGAGACTTGGGAGAACGAACCTCCTTTGCTCACCAAAGAACTGGATGACTTGACTAGGAAGAGATTACCTCAAAAGAGACAAGATCCTGGGAAGTTTTCAATACCTTGTACCATAGGCACCATGACCTTTAAGAAGGCTCTGTGTGACCTAGGGTCAAGTGTAAACCTCATGCCTCTCTCTGTAATGGAGAAACTAGGGACCTTTGAGGTACAAGCTGTAAGAATCTCACTAGAGATGGCAAACAATTCAAGAAAACAAGCTTATGGGCTTGTAGAGGATGTTCTGGTAAAGATTGAAGACCATTACATCCCTGCTGATTTCATAGTCCTAGAAACTGGGAAGTGCATGGATGAATCCATCATCCTTGGCAGACCCTTCCTAGCCACAGCAAAGGCGGTGATTGATGTGGACATAGGAGAATTGATCATTCAAGTGAATGAAAAATCCTTTGTGTTTAAGGCTCAAGGATATCCCTCTGTCACCATGGAGAGGAAGCATGAAGAGCTTCTCTCAAAACAGAGTCAAACAGAGCCCCCACAGTCAAACTCTAAGTTTGGTGTTGGGAGGCCACAACCAAATTCTAAGTTTAGTGTTGAAACCCCACATTCAAACTCTAAGTTTGGTGTTGGGAGGTTCCAACATTGCTCTGAGTATCTGTGAGGCTCCATGAGAGCCCACTGTCAAGCTACTGACATTAAAGAAGCGCTTGTTGGGAAGCAACCCAATGTTATATTTATCTAATGTTTCTTTGTTATTTTATGTTTTCTGTAGGTTGATGATCATGGGAAGTCACAAAATCAATTGAAAAAGCAAAAACAGAATGAAAAATAGAAAGAAAAATAGCACACCCTGGAGGAAGACCTTGTTGGCGTTTAAACGCCAGTAAGGGCAGCAAATGGGCGTTTAACGCCCAGTCTGGCACCATTCTAGGCGTTTAACGCCAGAAAGGGGCACCAGACTGGCGTTAAACACCAGGAAAGGGCAAGAAGATGGCGTTAAACGCCAGAAATGGGCACCAGCCCGGCGTTTAACGCCAGAATTGGCATAAAGAGCATTTTTGCTCGCCACTTGGTGCAGGGATGACTTTTCCTTGACACCTCAGGATCTGTGGACCCCACAGGATCCCCACCTACCCCACCACTATCTCTATTCTTCACCCATTCACCAATCACCTCAGCACCTCTTCCCCAAAAACCCCTCACCTATCAAATCCCATATTTCTCTTCACCACTCACATCCATCCTTCATAAAACCCCACCTACCTTACCATTCAAATTCAAACCATTTTCCCTCCCAACCCACCCTTACATGACCGAACCATACCACTCTCTCCACCCCTATATAAACCCATCTTCACTCCTTCATTTTCACACAACCTAAACAATACTTCTCCCCCTTTGGCCGAACCACAAAGCCATCTCCATCTCCTTCATTTCTTCTTCTTCTACTCTCTTCTTTCTTCTTTTGCTCGAGGACGAGCAAACCTTTTAAGTTTGGTGTGGTAAAAGCATTGCTTTTTGTTTTTCCATAACCATTTATGGCATCCAAGGCCGGAGAAAACTTTAGAAAGAGGAAAGGAAAGGCAAAAGCTTCAACCTCCGAGTCATGGGAGATGGAGAGATTCATCTCAAGGGTGCATCAAGACCACTTCTATGAAGTTGTGGCCTTGAAGAAGGTGATCCCCGAGGTCTCTTTCAAACTCAAAAAGAGTGAATATCCGGAGATCCGACATGAGATCCGAAAAAGAGGTTGGAAAGTTCTTACCAACCCCATTCAACAAGTCGGAATCTTAATGGTTCAAGAGTTCTATGCCAATGCATGGATCACCAAGAACCATGATTAAAGTGTGAACCCGGACCCAAAGAATTGGCTTACAATGGTTCGGGGGAAAATACTTAGATTTTAGTCCGGAAAATGTAAGGTTGGCATTCAACTTGCCCATGATGCAAGGAGATGAACACCCTTACACTAGAAGGATCAACTTTGATCAAAGGTTGGACCAAGTCCTCATAGACATCTATGAAGAGGGCGCTCAATGGAAGAGAGATTCAAGAGGGAAGCCGGTTCAACTGACAAGGCATGACCTCAA
>NC_029780.3:67520794-67521187 GCF_000817695.3 Arachis duranensis | reverse complement strand
CCTCATCTCATTTGTCACCTCTGTTATTCGGTTGGAGTTGACATAAAGGAAGACATCCTTATTGATGAGGACAAGCCCATCACTAAGAAAAGGATGGAGCAAACAAGAGATCCCACTCATCATGAAATCCCTGAGATGCCTTAAGGGATGCACTTTCCTCCACAAAATTATTGGGAGAAAATTAACACCTCCCTAGGAGAATTGAGTTCCAACATGGGACAACTAAGGGTGGAGCACCAAGAACATTCCATCCTCATCCATGAAATTAGAGAAGATCAAAGAATCATGAGAGAGGAACAACAAAGACAAGAAAGAGACATTGAGGAGCTCAAGCACTCCATAGGATCTTCAAGAGGAAGAACAAGCCGCCATCACTAAGGTGGACCCGTTCTT
>NC_029780.3:67518974-67520275 GCF_000817695.3 Arachis duranensis | reverse complement strand
CTAAAAGCCCCGCTCATCTAATTAATACTGATCTTCATAGATGTTTTTGGAATTCATTGCATATTCTCTTCTTTTTATCTTATTTGATTTTCAGTTGCTTGAGGACAAGCAACAATTTAAGTTTGGTGTTGTGATGAGCGGATAATTTATACGCTTTTTGGCATTGTTTTTAGTATGTTTTTAGTATGTTTTAGTTAGTTTTTATTATATTTTTATTATTTTTTAGTTAAAATTCACTTTTCTGGACTTTACTATGAGTTTGTGTGTTTTTCTGTGATTTCAGGTATTTTCTGGCTGAAATTGAGGGACCTGAGCAAAAATCTGATTTAGAGGCTGAAAAGGACTGTAGATGCTGTTGGATTCTAACCTCCCTACACTCAAAGTGGATTTTCTGGAGCTACAGAAGCCCAATTGGCGCACTCTCAACGGCGTTGGAAAGTAGACATCCTGGGCTTTCCAGCAATGTATAATAGTTCATACTTTTTGCCCGAGATTTGATGGCCCAAACTGGCGTTCCAAATCAGCTCAAAACTGCCCGGTGTTAAACACCGGAACTGGCACAAGAATGGGAGTTAAACGCCCAAACTGGCACAAAAGCTGGCGTTTAACTCCAAGAAAAGCCTCTACACATGTAAGCTTCAATGCTCAGCCCAAGCACACACCAAGTGGGCCCGGAAGTGAATTTTTATGTAATTTACTCATTTCTGTAAACCCTAGGCTACTAGTTCTCTACAAATAGGACCTTTTACTATTGTATTTTGATCTTGGTTCTTCTGGTTCCCTCTCTGGGGACGAAGCCAATGATAACTATTATCAGTTACGTATTTTCAACGGTGGAGTTTCTACACACCATAGATTAAGGTGTGGAGCTCTGCTATACCTCGAGTATTAATGCAATTACTATTGTTCTTCTATTCAATTCAGCTTGTTCTTATTCTAAGATATCACTTGTTCCTCAACTGGATGAATGTGATGATCCGTGACATTCATCATCATTCTCACCTATGAACGTGTGCCTGACAACCACCTCCGTTCTACCTTAGATTGAGTGGATATCTCTTGGATCCCTTAATCGGAATCTTCGTGGTATAAGCTAGAATTGATGGCGGCATTCAAGAGAATTCGGAAGGTCTAAACCTTGTCTGTGGTATTCTGAGTAGGATTCAATGATTGAATGACTGTGACGAGCTTCAAACTCACGATTGTGGGGCGTTAGTGACAGACGCAAAAGAATCAATGGATTCTATTCTGACATGATCGAGAACCGACAGATGAATAGCCGTGCTGTGATAGAGCGCGTT
>NC_029780.3:67512641-67517086 GCF_000817695.3 Arachis duranensis | reverse complement strand
GCTCGCCGCGGCTGTTGCATCGCCATCAACGCGCGCCGCCGTCAAGCCCGAAGCTGCCGCCATCGCACGAATCAGAGAAAGTGAAAGACGCGATGGAGGGGTGAGGGAGGAGTTGCCACTGTTATTGCTAGGGCTAGCCGCCGGAGCAATTGTCGTCGCCGCTAGAGCTAGCCACTAAGGAGCGTTCTGTCATCGTGAAACTTGAAAGGGGATGTCACTGCCGTTGTTGCCGGTAGCACTATTCTCGTTCTGGTTCCAATTTCTTCGTTTATGAGACCTGTAACGTTTTCTTCCTTGCTTTGTTACCATTTTGTTCCTCTATCATATTTCCGTCCTAATTATGTTAGCATATTTTATTCTAGTGTTGCTAATTTATCTCCTAAACAATTATGATTGGTGCTGAGATCATTGTTGCTGCTGCTCCAAGAGGAAAGTTGTTGCTATTAGGAATTAAAAACAAACGAATGGTTTGTTGCGTTTAATTACCGAGTTTTGACTAATTGAGGTAGGGGATTTTATTTTGAAATTAACTGTTTTAATTTATGAATGCCATGAAAGTCTAGGATTTAATTTATTAGAACTTCTGATTAGGGATATTGTTTTTTATTATCAGAACTTGTGAATATTAGGGCTGTTGATTATTGTTCTGTGTAGTTTTTTTTTTCTGATTTGTTGCTTGTTTTTTTTTTACTTGTTCTAATTAGTAATTTAGTATTATTAGAACTTCAAATTATTACTTGTAATTTAGTAATTTAGCATTAATGGATATGAAACTTTAATGGAAACTGGTGTTTGCTTCTTTTGATGAATTACAATAGCTTAACTTTTCTAGATTTATCTTTTGGTAGGAGTACATTTAATCGAAATCTGCATCTACATATAATAAACCATTATCTTATTTGGAAGTCTGGGGATTAGATAGTGAGGACTTTTTTAATGTGATCCTCCAAACCCCTATCTAACTATCCATTTGTATGAATATTTTAAAGTACCATAAGTCTTGGAGGATTATATATTTATAATTATCCATTCTAAAGAAAGGAAAATCATCACTTAAAACACCCCCCACAATCAAAGAAAGGAAATTTTAAAGATTAATGTTTTACTAACTCAATTACTACTATTCTGTTTACTTATTCTTTATTTGGAATTTTTTGTGAACTACAAGATGGAAAAAGCACACTGGAAAACTGTCAAGTTTTACAGGTAAGGTGTCTCGGTTCCTCTCAGTTTCTCAATTTCTCTATTGAGAGCTCTTATAATACCTTTCTTTTATTTGATAATGTGCTTTACTAAAATCCCCTTCTGAAAATCCATTAGATAATAGCATCATTCAATAAACGAAAACATATTTCAACTGAGAGCTATGCCTTGTAATGCTATAATAAAGCCCAGTAAATTGGTTATAAGCATTTACTTTTTCAGTACTATGTAGATAATTATATTGATGTTATTGGGGTCATTCTTTAGCTTCTTGTCTTACCTAATACTTATGTTGACTTTGATGTGAATACATTTATTGATCAGAGCTCTAAAAATTTGAATATCAAGATGCCAGAAGTTCTTTATTTTTTATTTACATATTAATCTTTAGCATCTCAACTTGTTAATAGGTCTAAAACAAAAGATTAAGTAGTTTGGGGATTTCACGTTAGAACTTAGAATATAATTGGTATGAGCCAATTCTTTTAAAAGCTTAAACTATTTTTTTAGAAAGGAAATGTGTTGCACGCCATTTAGAAAAAAATAATAATAAAATAAAAATCTGCAAGTGTCCTTGTGATGAGTGCATCACTTCTTTTTATTACTATTATTTTTAATTAATATCATATTTCTGGCACATTAATTATTGACTACTTTGTATATAGAAACTATCAACTTATAAGTAAAAGAAGATTGAGGTTTAGTTAAACCTATTATAAAGTGTTAAAACTCTGAACTAATAAAGGACCATATAGTAGCTGATGAGCGGATAATTTATATGCTTTTTGGCATTGTTTTTAGGTAGTTTTTAGCATGATCTAGTTACTTTTAGGGATGTTTTCATTAGTTTTTATGCTAAATTCATATTTCTGGACTTTACTATGAGTTTGTGTGTTTTTCTGTGATTTCAGGTATTTTCTGACTGAAATTGAGGGACCTGAGCAAAACTCTGATAGGAGGCTGACAAAGGACTGCTGATGCTGTTGGAATCTGACCTACCTGCACTCAAAATAGATTTTCTGGAGCTATAGAACTCCAAATGGCACGCTCTTAATGGTGTTGGAACGTAGACATCTAGAGCTTTCCAGCAATATATAATAGTCCATACTTTATTCGTGATTAGATGACGTAAACTGGCACTCAACTCCAGTTCCATGCTGCACTCTGGAGTCAAACGCCGGAAACACGTTACGAACCAGAGTTGAACGCTCAAAACACGTTACTAATTGGTGTTCAACTCCAAGAGAACCCTCAGCTCATGGATAGATCAAGCTCAGTCCAAGCACACACCAAGTGGGCCCCGGAAGTGGATTTATGCTTCAATTACTTACCTCTGTAAACCCTAATAGCTAGTTCAAGTATAAATAGAACTTTTTACCTTTGTATTATTAATCCTGGATCCTGAATTGTATTTTTTGATCCTGTGATCATGTTTGGGGGATGGCTATTTGTCCATGCCTGAACCTTCATTACTTATGTATTTTCAATGGTGGAGTTTCTACACACCATAGATTAAGGGTGTGGAGCTCTGCTGTACCTCGAGTTTTAATGCAAGTACTTCTATTTTTTATTCAACTCGACTTATTCTTGTTCTAAGATATTCGTTGCACTTCAACATATTCGTTGCACTTCAACTTGATGAATGTGATGATCCGTGACACTCATCATCATTCTCACCTATGAACGCGCATGATTGAAAACCACTTCCGTTCTACCTTAGACCGGGTGCATATCTCTTAGATTCCTTTATCAGAATCTTCGTGGTATAAGCTAGAATTGATGGCGGCATTCATGGGAATCCGGAAAGTCTAACTTTGTCTATGGTATTCTGAGTAGGATTCTGGATTGAATGACTGTGACAAGCTTCAAACTCCTGAAGGCTGGGCGTTAGTGACAGACACAAAAGAATCACGGGATTCTATTCCAACCTGATTGAGAACCGACAGATGATTAGCCGTGCTGTGACAGAGCATTTGGACCATTTTTACTGAGAGGATGGGATGTAGCCATTGACAACGGTGATGCCCTACAAACAGCTTGCCATGGAAAGGAGTAAGAAGGATTGGATGAAAGCAGTAGGAAAACAGAGATTCAATAGGGACAAGCATCTCCATACGCTTATCTGAAATTTCCACCATTAATTTACATAAGTATTTCTATCCTATTTTATTTCTGTTTTAATTATCTAATCCAATCACATTTGAAATCAGCCTGATTGAGATCTACAAGATGACCATAGATTGCTTCATACCAACAATCTCCGTGGGATCGATCCTTACTCACGTAAGGTATTACTTGGACGACCCAGTGCACTTGCTGGTTAGTTGTGCGGAGTTGTGACTAAGTGTAATTCACGTGTGAGAGCTACCAAATTATTGGAGCCATTGTTAATGATCACAATTTCGTCTACCAAGTTTTTGGCGCCGTTGCCGGGGATTGTTCGAGTATGGACAACTGACGGTTCATCTTGTTGCTCAGATTAGGTAATTTTCTTTTTGTTTTAATTTCAAAAATTTTTTTCAAAAATCTTTCAAAAATTTCTCATCTATTTTCGAAAATTATTCTAAATTTTTAAGAATGAATTCTAGAGTTTCACAAGTAACATGTTGATGCCTGGTTGGCTGTAAAGCCATATCCAAACTCCTTTGGGATTGGTCTTCAACTAATCACCACAATGCATGTAATTCCATCCTAAAGCTGACTGGCTATTAAGCCATGTCCAACCCTTTGATTGGAGCTTTGGGCTAATATTGAAAGATTCCTGGAATTCTTCTTAAAGATTTTGAATTTCTTATTTTCTTTTTCTTATATGTTTTTCGAAAAAATAAAATAAAATACAAAAAAATTAAAAAAAAATCAAAAATATTTTGTGTTTCGTGTTTGAGTCTTGAGTCAATTTTTAAGTTTTATGTCAATTGCATGATTTTAAAATTCATGCATTTTTCGAAAACTCATGCATGGTGTTCTTCATGATCTTCAAGTTGTTCTTGGTAAGTCTTCTTGTTTGATCTTGATGTTTTCTTGTTTTGTATCTTTTGTTGTTTTTCATATGCATTTTTTGTTTGTTAGAGTCCAAGCATTAAAGAATTATAACTTTTGGTGTCTTGCATGTTTTCTTTGTATAAAAATTTTTTCAAAAATATGTTCTTGATGTTCATCATGATCTTCAAAGTGTTCTTGGTATTCATCTTGACATTCATAGTGTTCTTGCATGCATCTTGTGTTTTGATCCAAAATTTTTA
>NC_029780.3:67503259-67512568 GCF_000817695.3 Arachis duranensis | reverse complement strand
TGTTTTTCTCTCTCATCATTAAATTCAAAAAAAAATCAAAAAATATCTTTTCCTTTTTTTTCTGATAATTTTTGAAAATTTGAGTTGACTTAGTCAAAAATTTTTAAAATTAGTTGTTTCTTACAAGTCAAGTCAAATTTTCAATTTTAAAAATCCTATCTTTTCAAAACTTTTTCAAAAATCAAATATTTTTCATTTTTATCTTATGATTTTCGAAAATTTGAAAATATTTTTCAAAAATCTTTTTTAATTTCATCTTTATTTTCAAAAATTATGCTAACAATTAATGTGATTGATTCAAAAATTTAAAGTTTGTTACTTTCTTGTTAAGAAAGGTTCAATCTTTAAATTCTAGAATCATATCTTTTAGTTTCTTGTTAGTCAAGTAATTAATTTTAATTTTAAAAATTAAATCTATCTTATCTTATCTTTTATATCATATCTTTTTCAAAAATTTTGTCTTATCCAAAAATTTGATTTCAAAATATCTTCTTATCTTTTTATCTTTTCAAAAATGATTTTCAAATCTCTTTCAATCAACTAACTAACTTTTTGTTGGTTTCTTATCTTTTTCAAAACCACCTAACTACTTTTCTATCTCTAATTTTCGAAAATATCTCCTTCTTTTTCAAAAATTATTTTTAATTAATTAATTGTTTCAAATTTTAATTTTAATTTTAATTTCTTATCTTAATTTTCGAAAATTATTAACTCCTTTTCAAAAATATTTTCAAAAATATCTCTCTCATCTTCTTCTATTTATTTATTTATTTATTTATTTACTAACACTTCTCTTCACCTCTCTTCATCTCAATTCACTACCCCTATCCTCACCCTTCTGTTTGGAGTCTCCTTTCTTTATCCCCTTTCTTCTTCTACTAATAATAAGGAACCTCTTTACTGTGACATAGAGGATTCCTCTTCTTTTCTTGTTTTCTTCTCTTTCATATGAGCAGGAACAAGGAAAAAGGCATTCTTGTTGAAGCTGATCCTAAACCTAAAAGGACTCTGAAGAGGAAACTAAGAGAAGCTAAATTACAACAATCCAGAGACAACCTTACTGAAATTTTTGAACAAGAAAAAGACATGGCAGCCGAACCTAACAAAAATAATGCAAGGAGGATGCTTGGTGATTATACTACACCTACTTCCAAGTTTGATGGAAGAAGCATCTCAATTCCCACCATTGGAGCAAACAATTTTGAGCTAAAACCTCAACTAGTTGCTCTAATGCAACAAAACTACAAGTTTCATGGACTTCCATCAGAAGATCCCTATCAGCTTTTAACTGAGTTCTTGCAGATCTGTGAGACTGTAAAGACGAATGGAGTAGATCCTGAAGTCTACAGGCTCATGCTTTTCCCTTTTGCTATAAGAGACAGAGCTAGAACATGGTTGGATTCACAACATAAAGATAGCCTGGACTCATGGGATAAGCTGGTCACGGCCTTCTTGGCTAAATTCTTTCCTCCTCAAAAGCTGAGCAAGCTTAGAGTGGATGTTCAGACCTTCAAGCAAAAAGATGGTGAATCCCTCTATGAAGCTTGGGAAAGATACAAGCAGCTGACCAAAAGGTGTCCTTCTGACATGCTTTCAGAATGGACCATTCTGGATATATTCTATTATGGTCTGTCTGAGTTCTCTAAGATGTCACTGGACCATTCTGCAGGTGGATCCATTCACCTAAAGAAAATGCCTGCAGAAGCTCAAGAACTTATTGACATGGTTGTAAATAACTAGTTCATGTACACTTCTGAGAGGAATTACGTGAATAATGGGACGCCTCAGAGGAAGGGAGTTCTTGAGATTGATGCTCTGAATGCCATATTGGCTCAGAACAATGTGTTGACTCAGCAAGTCAACATGATTTCCCAAAGTCTGAATGGATGGCAAAATACATCCAACAGCACAAAAGAGGCATCTTCTGAAGAAGAAGCTTATGATCCTGAAAACCCTGCAATGGCAAAGGTAAATTATATGGGTGAACCTTATGGAAACACCTATAATTCATCATGGAGAAATTATCCAAATTTCTCATGGAAGGATCAACAAAAGCCTCAACAAGGCTTTAATAATGGTGGAAGAAATAGGCTTAACAATATCAAGCCTTATCCATCATCTTCTCAGCAATAGACAGAGAATTATGAACAGAATACCTCCAACTTAGCAAATTTAGTCTCTGACCTGTCTAAGGCCACTATAAGTTTCATGAATAAAACAAGGTCCTCCATTAGAAATTTGGAGGCACAAGTGGGCCAGCTGAGTAAGAAAGTCATTGAAACTCCTCCTAGTACTCTCCCAAGCAATACAGAAGAGAATCCAAAGAGAGAGTGCAAGGCCATTGATATAGTCAATATGGCTGAATGCAATGAGGAAGGGGAGGACGTGAATCCCAATGAGGAAGACCTCACGGAACGTCTCCCAACCAAGAAGGAGTTCCCTATTGAGGACCTAAAAGAATCTAATGCTCATATAGAGACCATAGAGATTCCATTAAATCTCCTTCTGCCATTCATGAGCTCTGAAAATTATTCTTCCTCTGAAGAGGATGAAGATGTAACTAGAGAGCAAGTTGCTCAATATCTAGGAGCCATCATGAAGCTGAATGCCAAGTTATTTGGTAATGAGACTTGGGAAGGTGAACCTCCCTTGCTCATTAGTGAACTTGATACATGGGTTCAGCAAACTCTACCTCAAAAGAAACAAGATCCTGGGAAATTCTTAATACCCTGTACCATAGATACCATGACCTTTAACAAGGCTCTGTGTGATCTAGGGTCAGGCATAAACCTTATGCCACTCTCTGTAATGGAGAAACTGGGGATCATTGAGGTACATCCTGCCTTATTCTCATTACAATTGGCATACAAGTCAGTAAGACAAGCTTATGGATTAGTAGAGGATGTGTTGGTAAAGGTTAAAGGCCTTTACATTTCTGCTAATTTCATAATCTTACACACTAGGAAGGAGGAGGATGAATGCATCATCCTTGGAAGACCTTTCCTAGCAACAGCAGAAGCTGTGATAGATGTTAACAGAGGAGAATTAGTCCTTCAATTGAATGGGGACTACCTTGTGTTTAAGGCACACGGCTATTCTTCTGTAACAAGGGAGAGTAAGCATGCAGAGCTTCTCTCAATACAGAGTCAAACAGAGCCCCCACAATCAAACTCTAAGTTTGGTGTTGAGAAGACCCCACATTCAAACTCTAAGTTTGGTGTTCGGAGGCCTTCATCATGCTCTGAACTTCTGTGAGGCTCCATAAGAGCCCACTGTCAAGCTAGTGACATTAAAGAAGTGCTTGTTGGGAGGCAACCCAATTTTTATTTATCTAATTTTATTTTTATTTATTTGTTATTTTGTGTTTTAGTAGGTTCATTATCATGTGGAGTCACGAAAAAAATATTAAAATTAAAAGCAGAATCAAAAATAGCAGAAGAAAAATCACACCCTGGAGGAAGGACTTACTGGCGTTTAAACGCCAGTAAGGAGCATCTGGCAGGCGTTCAACGCCAGAACAGAGCATGGATCTGGCGCTGAACGCCAGAAACAAGCAACATCCTGGCATTTGAACGCCAGGAATATGCCCTGAGGAAAGCTGGCGCTGAACGCCAGTAACAAGCATGGAACTGGCATTCAATGCCAGAAACATGCTACACATGGGCATTGAACGCCCAGAACGTGCACCACTTTGGCGTTTAAACGCCAAAATGGTATGCTAAGGCATTTTACATGCCTAATTGGTGCAGGGATGTAAATCCTTGATACCTCAGGATCTGTGGACCCCACCGGATCACCTCAGGATCAGTGGACCCCACAGGATCCCCACCTAACATATTCCCACCTTACCTCCTAATTAATCCTATAACATACTTTCCTAAAAACCCTTCACCAATCACCTCAATCTCTCTTCCCAATTATCCCCTTCACCACTCACATCCACCCACTCTTACCCATAAACCCCACCTACCTTCAAAATTCAAAAATCTTTCCCACCCAAACCCACCCTAAAATGGCCAAACCTACCCTCTCTCACTTCCCTATATAAACCCCTCCATTCTCCTTAATTTTCACACAAGAGACACCTCTCTTCTCCTTCTTGGCCGAATATACCTATCCCCCTCTCCTCCATATTTTCTTCTTTTTCTTCTTCTTTTCTTTCTTCTCTTGCTCGAGGGCGAGCAATATTTTAAGTTTGTTGTGGTAAAAGCATAAGCTTTTTGTTTTTCCATTACCATTGATGGCACCTAAGGCCGGAGAATCCTCTAGAAAAGGGAAAGGGAAGACAAAAGCTTCCACCTTCGAGTCATGGGAGATGGAAAGATTCATCTCCAAAGCCCATCAAGACCACTTCTATGATGTTGTGGCCAAGAAGAAGGTGATCCCTGAGGTCCCTTTCAAGCTCAAGAAAAATGAGTATCCGGAGATCCGACATGAGATCCAAAAAAGAGGTTGGGAAGTTCTAACCAACCCCATTCAACAAGTCAGAATCTTAATGGTTCAAGAGTTCTATGCCAATGCATAGATCACTAGGAACCATGATCAAAGTGTGAACCCGAGTCCAAAGAATTATCTTACAATGGTTCGGGGGAAATACTTAGATTTTAGTCCGGAAAATATGAGGTTGGCGTTCAACTTACCCATGATGCAAGGAGATGCACGCCCCTACACTAGAAGGGTCAACTTTAATCAAAGGTTGGACCAAGTCCTTATGGACATATGTGTGGAAGGAGCTCAATGGAAAAGAGACTCCAAAGGCAAACCTGTTCAACTAAGAAGACTGGACCTCAAGCCTGTGGCTAGAAGATGGTTGGAGTTCATTCAAAGCTCCATCATCCCCACTAGCAACTGATCTGAAGTTACTGTGGATTGGGCCATCATGATTCATAGCATCATGATTGGAGAGGAAGTAGAAGTTCATGAAGTAATCTCCCATGAATTCTACAAAATAGCCGATAAGTCCTCTACTTTGGCAAGGCTAGCTTTTCCTCATCTTATTTGCCATCTACGTTACTCAGCTGGAGATATCATAGAAGGAGACATCCTCATTGAGGAGGACAAGCCCATCACTAAGAAAAGGATGGAGCAAACAAGAGAGCCCACTCATGGAACCCAAGAGACGCATGAGGAAGCTCATCACCAAGAAATCTCAGAGATGCCTCAAGGAAATGCACTTTCCTTCCAACAACTATTGGGAACAACTCAACACTTCCTTAGAAGATTTGAGTTACAATGTGGATTAATTAAGGGTGGAACATCAAGAGCACTCCATCATTCTCCATGAAATTAGAGAAGATCAAAGAGCAATGAGGGAGGAGCAACAAAGGCAAGGAAGAGACATAGAAGAACTCAAGGACATCATTGGTTCTTCAAGAAGAAAGCGCCACGATCACTAAGGTGGATTCATTCCTTGTCTTATTTTTTTTCTATTTTTCGGTTTTTATGCTTATTATGTCATCTATATTTGTGTCTCTACTTCATGATCATTAGTGTTTAGTAACTATGTCTTAAAGTTATAAATAAATTCCATGAATCCTTCACCTCTCTTAAAAGAAAAATGTTTCTAATTCAAAAGAACAAAAAGTACATAATTTTTGAATTTATCCTTGAATTTAGTTTAATTATATTGATGTGGTGACAATACTTTTTGTTTTCTGAATGAATGATTGAATAGTGGATATTTTTGATCTTGTTGTTTATGAATGTTAAAATTGTTGGCTCTTGAAAGAATGATGAACAAAGAAAAATGTTATTGACAATCTGAAAAATCATGAAATTGATTCTACAAGCAAGAAAAAGCAGTGAAAAAGCAAAAGCTTGCGAAAAAAAATGGTGGCAAAAAAATAGAAAGAAAAAGAAAAAGCAAGCAGAAAAAGCCAATAGCCCTTAAAACCAAAAAGCAAGGGTAAAAAGGATCCAAGGCTTTGAGCATCAATGGATAGAAGGGCCCAAGGAAATAAAATCCAGGCCTAAGCGGCTAAATCAAGCTGTCCCTAACCATGTGCTTGTGTCATGAAGGTCCAAGTGAAAAGCTTGAGACTGAGTGGTTAAAGTCATGATCCAAGGCAAAAAAAGTGTGCTTAAGAGCTCTGGACACCTCTAACTGGGGACTCTAGCAAAGCTGAGTCACAATCTGAAAAGGTTTACCCAATTATGTGTCTGTGGCATTTATGTATCCGGTGGTAATACTGGAATACAAAATGCTTAGGGCCACAGTGCTTAGGGTCACGGCCAAGACTCATAAAAGTAGTTGTGTTCAAAAATCAACATACTTAACTAGGAGAATTAATAACACTATCTGAACTTTGAGTTCCTATGGATGCTAATCATTTAAAACTTCAAAGTATAAAGTGAGATGCCAAAACTGTTCAGAAGCAAAAAGCTACAAGTCCTGCTCATCTAATTAGAATTAATATTCATTGATATTTTGAGATTTATAGTATATTCTCTTCTTTTTATCCTATTTTATTTTCAGTTGCTTGGGGACAAGCAACAATTTAAGTTTGGCGTTGTGATGAGGGGATAATTTATACGCTTTTTGGCATTGTTTTTAGGTAGTTTTTAGCATGATCTAGTTACTTTTAAGGATGTTTTCATTAGTTTTTATGCTAAATTCACATTTCTAGACTTTACTATGAGTTTGTGTGTTTTTCTGTGATTTCAGGTATTTTCTGGCTGAAATTGAGGGACCTGAGCAAAACTCTGATAGGAGGCCGACAAAGGACTGCTGATGCTGTTAGAATCTGACCTCCCTACACTCGAAATGGATTTTTTGGAGCTACAAAACTCCAAATGGCGCGCTCTCAATGGATTTGGAAAGTAGACATCCAGAGCTTTCTAGCAATATATAATAGTTTATACTTTATTTGTGATTAGACGACGTAAACTGTCGCTCAACGCCAGTTTCATGCTGCACTCTGGAGTCAAACGCCAAAAACACTTTACGAACCAGAGTTGAACGCCCAAAACACGTTACAACTTGGCGTTCAACTCCAAGAGAAGCCTCAGCTCGTGGATAGATCAAGCTCAGCCCAAGCACACACCAAGTGGGCCCCGGAAGTGGATTTATGCATCAATTACTTACCTCTGTAAACCCTAGTAGCTAGTTTAAGTATAGATAGAACTTCTTACCTTTGTATTATTAATCCTGGATCCTGAATTGTATTTTTTGATCCTATGATCACGTTTGGGGGCTGGCCATTCGGCCATGCCTGAACCTTCATTACTTATGTATTTTCAATGGTGGAGTTTCTACACACCATAGATTAAGGGTGTGGAGCTCTGCTGTGCCTCGAGTTTTAATGCAAGTACTTCTATTTTTTATTCAATTCAACTTATTCTTGTTCTAAGATATTCGTTTCACTTCAACTTGATGAATGTGATGATCCGTGACACTCATCATCATTCTCACCTATGAACGTGCGTGATTGACAACCACTTCCGTTCTACCTTAGACCGAGCGCATATCTCTTGGATTCCTTAATCAGAATCTTCGTGGTATAAGCTATAATTGATGGCGGCATTCATGGGAATCCAGAAAGTTTAACCTTGTCTGTGGTATTCCGAGTAGGATTCCGGGATTGAATGACTGTGACGAGCTTCAAACCCCTGAAGGCTGGGCGTTAGTGATAGACGCAAAAGAATCACGGGATTCTATTCCAACCTGGTTGAGAACCGACAGATGATTAGCCGTGCTGTGATTGGACCATTTTCACTGAGAGGATGGGACGTAGCCATTGACAACGGTGATGCCCTACATATAGCTTGCCATGGAAAGGAGTAAGAAGGATTGGATGAAAGCAGTAGGAAAACAGAGATTCAACAGGGACAAGCATCTCCATACGCTTATCTGAAATTCCCACCATTAATTTACATAAGTATTTCTATCCTATTTTATTTCTCTTTTAATTATCTAATCCAATCACATTTGAATCAGCCTAACTGAGATCTACAAGATGACCATAGATTGCTTCATACCAACAATCTTCGTGGGATCGACCCTTACTCACGTAAGGTATTACTTGGACGACCCAGTGCACTTGCTGGTTAGTTGTGCGGAGTTGTGACTAAGTGTAATTCACGTGTGAGAGCTACCAAATTATTGGAGCCATTGTTAATGATCACAATTTCATCCACTAGTAGCACCATCCACTGACACTAGCGTCTTTTGATTACTTTTGTTGAAGATTCTTTGTATCTCTCATGAATTGATAACATTGGGAGAAAAGTGTTAGTTCTGTTATATATTGAAGTTTTATATGAGAGAAAAATTAAAAAAGAAAAGGAAGAAGGATTAGTTGATGCAATGATTAATGATCATGTGGTGTGAACAGGAATCAAAGTGTTTTAATTATAATTGATATGAACCAATTCTATTTTTATGAAATTGAGTGCTTCTTCCAAGCTTGATTCAGAAATTATTTTTGAATATGCAGAATGTTCTTTACTTGGGATGCAGTACCTTGTATACTTGTAAGTTCATTGACTGTCATTATATTATATTGAGCTACTTATTTTTATTGCATTTCAAATCATGATTGTGTTGAATTCTGTGGTGGTTGCAGCCTAGTAGTTATTGGATGAATTTTAGTTTCATGTACCTTTATACTTTGTGCTGGATTTCTGTTTCTTCATGCATGCAGTTCGGTTTCAATACTTGATACTATATCTAAACTCATATTTGTAATACAATATATTCGTTCCCTTTCTGAATACTAAGTTCTTAATTACTTCTTAGAGTGAGTCTGCATTATTTAAGATTTTCCTGTTCTTGTATGGCACTTCAATTTATTTAAGATTTTCTTAGACAATTTATATTATTATTGTTTTATTTAAGATTTTTAGGTATGTGGCACTTATTAGAACTTCTCCATGAGAAATGAGAAAGGAGTTGTATGAATGGTGCACGAAATTGTAATTCCAATATCAAAATCAAGATTTCGTATGACTTCGTACCACTAACCAGCAAGTGCACTGGGTCGTCCAAGTAATACCTTACGTGAGTAAGGGTAGATCCCACGGAGATTATTGGTTTGAAGCAAGCTATGTTTATTTTATTATTCTTAGTCAGGATATCAATTATAATTATCAGTTTGAATTATTAGGTCGGTTCTCAATCAGGTTGGAATAGAATCCAATGATTCTTTTGCGTCTATCACTAACGCCCAGCCTTCAGGAGTTTGAAGCTCGTCACAGTCATTCAATCCCGGAATCCTACTCGGAATACCACAGACAAGGTTTAGACTTTCCGGATTCTCATGAATGCTGCCATCAATCTAGCTTATACCACAAAGATTCTGATTAAGGAAC
>NC_029780.3:67498849-67503152 GCF_000817695.3 Arachis duranensis | reverse complement strand
TGAGGAAGGTGATGAGTGTCACGGATCATCACCTTCTCCATAATTAAGCGCGAATGAACATCTTAGATAGGAACACGCATGTTTGAAAGGAAAACAGAAATAATTGCATTAATTCATCGAGACGCTGCAGAGCTCCTCACCCCCAGCAATGGAGTTTAGAGACTCATTCCGTCAAAGAGTATAAAATTCAGATCTAAAAATGTCATGAGTTACCAAATAAGTCTCTAAAAGTTGTTTAAATACTAAACTAGTAACCTAGGTTTACAGAGAATGAGTAAACTAAGATAATTGGTGCAGAGATCCACTTCTGGGGCCCACTTGGTGTGTGCTGGGGCTGAGACTTAAGCCTCTCATGTGCTTGGACTATTTCTGGAGTTGAACGCCAGGTTGTAACGTGTTTTGGGCATTGAACTCCAACTTGTAACCTGTTTCTGGCGCTGGATGCCAGACTGCAACATGGAACTGGTGTTGAATGCCAGTTTACATCGTCTATCTTCGTGCAAAGTATGAACTATTATATATTGCTGAAAATCCCTGGATGTTTACTTTCCAACCCAATTGAGAGCGCGTTAATTGGACTTCTGTAGCTCCAAAAGATGCATCCCGAGTGCAGGGAGATCAGGATCCAACAGCATCAGCAGTCCTTTTTTAGCCTAACTCAGATTTTTGCTCAGCTCCCTCAATTTCAGCCAGAAAATACCTGAAACCACAGAAAAACACACAAACTCATAGTAAAGTCCAGAAATATGATTTTTGCATAAAAACTAATAGAATTATATTAAAAACTAATTAAAACATGCTAAAATCTACATGAAAATACCCCCAAAAAGTGTATAAAATATCCGCTCATCACAACACCAAACTTAAACTGTTGCTTGTCCTCAAGCAACTAGATAAATAAAACAGAATGAAAAGAAATTAAGAAGCAATAATATCTCAGAGTTTCAAGTAAAGCTCAGATTTTAGTTAGATGAGCGGGGCTGGTAGCTTTTTGCTTCTGAACAGTTTTGGCATCTCACTTTATCCTCTGAAATTCAGAATGATTGGCATCTATAGGAACTCAAAATTCAGATAGTATTATTGATTCTCCTAGTGTAGTATGTTGATTCTTGAACACAGTTACTCTATGAGTCTTGGTCGTGGCCCTAAGCACTTTGTTTTCCAGTATTACCACCGGATACATAAATGCCACAGACATATAACTGGGTGAACCTTTTCAGATTGTGACTTAGCTTTGCTAAAGTCCCCAATTAGAGGTGTCCAGAGTTCTTAAGCACACTCTTTTTGCTTTGGATCACGAATTTAACCACTCAGTCTCAAGCTTTTCACTTGGACCTGCATGCCACAAGCACATGGTTAGGGACAGCTTGGTTTAGCCGCTTAGGCCTGGATTTACTTCCTTGGGCCCTCCTATCCACTGATGCTTAAAGCCTTGGATCCTTTTTACCCTTGCCTTTTGGTTTTAAGGGCTACTGGCTTTTTTCTTTTTCTTGATCCAATGAAATATTGTAATTTTTAAAATTTTTTTTTCACTGCTTTTTCTTACTTCAAGAATCAAATTCATGATTTTTCAGATCAGCAATAATATTTTTCGTGTTCCTCATTCTTTCAAGAGCCAATATTCATAAAATTCAAGATAAAAAATATGCAATGTTCAAGCATTCATTCAGAGAACAAAAAGTATTGCCACCACATATAATTAATTATAATTTTTCTTATTAAGAACTCAAAAAAAATATTACCTCTTTATTCTAGAAATCTACTGTTTTATTCATGTTTGATGATGATGTACAAAATAAATTATAGCTTAATTGGAGATAGAATCAAAATAGAGACTAATTACTACTACTAATATATAACTTCTAAGGTAAATTCCTAATAAGAAAAGTTATCACAGAGTTAAGGCAAAGATTAGGACTCAACAACCTTTATTTTGGGAAGTGGATGTTCCTCTAGTCTGTGGAATGCTTGGTCCTTCAAGAGGTAATTTCTGATGCTTCAGTTCCTTCAAGTCACATCCTTGCTCTTCCTATTCCCTTAGGTGCCATGATCTTGATGAGTTTTAGCTCAGTGATCATGGAAAATCACACCAAACTTAGAGGTTTGCTTGCCCTTAAGCAAAAGAAAGGATAGGAGAGGAATAAAGGGAGAGGCAATTTCGAAATTCAAAAGATATGATGAGTTGAAAACAATTTGAAAAAGAGTTGGATTAGAAAAAGATTTGTGTTTATGGATTAAGATACATTTAATATTTTTGAAAAAGAGATTTTAGAAATTAGGATAAAATTTTTTTGGAATTGAAGGATGAGAGTTTGTAACATGTTTATGCAAGAAATCATGAATTGAAACGAAAAAATAATTAAAAAAATTGAAGTAAAAACAAATTTACCTCCTCCCCACCATTCTGGCGTTAAACGCCCAAACGCTGCATGTTTTGGGCGTTTAACGCCCATGTGCAGCTTCTCCTGGGCGTTCAACGCCCAGCTGTTGCTTCTTTCTGCTGTTGAACGCCAGGAAGTCCTTTGTCACTGGGCGTTTTTCTGAACGCCCAGGACGCTGCAAATCTGGTGTTGACCGCCCAAAAGGTGCTTCTTTCTGGCGTTCAATGCCCAGAAGATGCTCCTTTCTGGCGTTTAACGCCCAGATGGCTATCCTTACTGGCGTTGAACGCCCAGTAGGTGCTTCTTTTGGGCGTTCAACGCCCAAAACAGCTTTTACTGGCTTTTTCGCACCAGTGAGCTTTCTTTTTTTGCTGTTTTATCCTCTGATTCCTTTTGTAACTCTGTGAACTTAAGCAGTTGCTATTTTACCTTGAAGATACTTGACATATACCTGTAAAAATTAATTAATTAACAAATAAGCTTTGTAAATGGCTGAGTTGCCTCCCAGCAAGCGCTTCTTTATTGTCTTTAGCTGGACTATTACTGAGCTTTAGTTAAGTCTCAGTTTTGAGCATTCTTGCTCAAAATTGCTTTCAAGATAATGTTTGAATCTCTGTCCATTAACAATGAAATTTTTGTTAGAATCATTATCCTGGAGCTCTACGTATCCATATGGTGACACACTTGTAATCACATATGGTCCTTTCTACCGGAATTTTAATTTTTCGGGGAATAATCTGAGCCTAAAATTAAATATCAAAACTTTCTGCCCTGGCTCAAAGACTCTGGATGACAGTTTCTTATCATGCCATCTTTTTGCTTTTTCTTTGTAAATTTTTACATTCTCAAAAGCATTGAGTCTAAATTCCTCTAGCTCATTTAACTGGAGCAATCGTTTTTCTCCAGCTAACTTGGCATCAAGGTTTAGGAATCTGGTTGCCCAGTAGGCCTTATGTTCCAGTTCCACTGGAAAGGGACATGCCTTTCCATACACAAGCTGGTATGGAGAGGTCCCTATAGGGGTCTTGAATCCTGTTCTATATGCCCACAGAGCATCATCCAGGCTTCTTGCCCAATCCCTTCTACGGTTAATCACAGTCCGTTCCAGGATTTTTTTAAGTTCTCTGTTAAAAACTTCAGCTTGCCCATTTGTCTGTGGATGATATGGAGTGGCTACCCTATGGCTAACCCCATAACGAACCAAAGCAGAGTATAGCTGTTTATTGCAAAAATGAGTGTCCCCATCACTAATTAATACTCTAGGGGTACCAAATCTACTGAAGATTTGTTTCTGGAGGAATTTTAACACTGTCTTAGTGTCGTTAGTGGGTGTTGCAATAGCTTCCACCCATTTGGATACATAATCCACTGCCACCAGAATATAAGTGTTGGAGTGTGATGGTGGGAAAGGCCCCATGAAGTCAATACCCCCATACATTAAACAACTCAATCTCCAAGATCCCTTGTTGAGGCATGGCATAACTGTGAGGCAAATTGCCAGATCTTTGGCAACTGTCACAATTAAGTACAAACACTCGGGAATCCTTATAAAAAGTAGGCCAGTAGAAGCCACATTGGAGAACTCTTGTGGCTGTTCGCTCACTTCCAAAATGTCCTCCATACTGTGATCCATGGCAGTGCCAGAGGATCTTCTGTGCTTCTTCTTTAGGCACACATCTATAGATTACTCCGTCTGCACATCTCTTGAAAAGATATGGTTCATCCCAAAGATAGTACTTTGCATCCGTGATCAACTTCTTTGATTACTGCCTATTGTACTCTTTGGGTATGAATCTCACTGCCTTGTAGTTTGCAATGTCTGCAAACCATGGCACTTCCTGGATGGCAAAGAGTTGCTCATCCAGAAAGGTCTCAGAGATTTCAGTAAGAGGGAGGGACGCCCCTTCTACTAGTTCTATTCG
>NC_029780.3:67472778-67498316 GCF_000817695.3 Arachis duranensis | reverse complement strand
ACCATATCAGAGAAAATTGAGAGCATGCATCTTTGAAAGGTTGCAGGTGCATTGCACAGGCCAAATGGCATCCTTCTGTATGCAAATACTCCAGATGGACATGTGAATGCCGTTTTCTCTTGATCTTGGGGATCTACTGCAATTTGATTATAACCTGAATATCCATCCAGGAAGCAGTAGTATTCATGACCTGCTAGTCTTTCTAGCATCTGGTCTATGAATGGTAAAGGAAAATGATCCTTTCTAGTAGCAGTATTGAGCCTTCTATAATCAATACACATACGCCACCCAGTAACTGTTCTTGTAGGAACCAGTTCATTTTTTTCATTATGAACCACTGTCATGCCACCCTTCTTAGGGACGACTTGGACAGGGCTCACCCAGGGGCTATCAGAAATAGGTTAAATGATCCCAGCCTCTAGTAATTTAGTGACCTCCTTCTGCACCACTTTCTTCATGGCTGGATTCAGCCGCCTTTGTGGTTGAACCACTGGCTTGGCGTCACCTTCCAATAGAATCTTGTGCATGCATCTGGCTGGGCTAATGCCCTTAAGATCACTGATGGACCACCCAAGAGCTATCTTGTGTGTCCTTAGCAGTTGAATTAGTGCTTCCCCTTCCTGTGGCTCTAAGGTAGAGCTTATGATTACAGGAAAGGTATCACCTTCTCCCAGAAATGCATATTTCAGGGATGGTGGTAATGGTTTGAGCTCGGGTTTAGGAGGTTTCTCCTCTTCCTGAAGGATTTTCAGAGGTTCTATCATTCTCTTTGATTCCTCCAGATCAGACTGAACATTTTTAAAGATATCCTCTAGCTCTGATTCGAGACTCTCAGTCATATTGACCTCTTTTATCAGAGAGTCAATAATATCAACACTCATGCAGTCATTTGGGGTGTTTGGATGCTGCATAGCTTTGACAACATTCAACTTGAACTCCTCCTCATTGACTCTCAGGGTTACTTCCCCTTTTTGGACATCAATAAGGGTTCGGCCAGTTGCTAGGAAAGGTCTTCCTAGAATGAGAGTTGCACTCTTGTGCTCCACCATTTCCAGCACCACAAAGTCAGTAGGAAAGGCGAATGGCCCAACCTTGACAATCATGTCTTCAATCACGCCTGATGGGTATTTAATGGAGCCATCAGCAAGTTAGAGACATATCCGGGGTTGGTTTGACTTCTTCAGTCAAGCCAAGCTTTGTGATAATAGATGCAGGTATTAGGTTGATACTTGCCCCAAGATCACATAGAGCTTGCTTGGTACAAGTACCCTCTAATGTGCATGGTATCATAAAGCTTCTGGAATCTTTAAGCTTCTCAGGTAAGCTTTTCAGAATGACTGCACTGCATTCTTCAGTGAGGTAAACTTTTTCAGTTTTCCTCCAATCCTTCTTATGACTTAAAATCTCTTTCATGAACTTAGCATAAGAGGGTATTTGCTCAAGTGCCTCTACAAACGGAATCTTTATTTCAAGAGTCCTGAGATAGTCTGCAAAGCGGGCAAATTGCTTATCCTGTTCTGCTTGGCAGAGTTTATGAGGATAAGGCATTTTGGCTTTGTATTCCTCAACCTTAGTTACTGCAGGTTTATTGCCTACAGATGTAGGTTGAGAAGCCTTTTTAGAAGGGTTATTATCAGCACTTGTATGTGTCTGATCCCCCACTGGCATTTGAATGCCAGGGGTGAAAGTTGGAGTGGCGTTAGACGCCAACTCCTCACCTGTTTCTGGCGTCTGAATGCCAGAACTATGCTTCCTTTGAGCGTTCAACGCCAATTCCTTGCTGAGCATGGTTTGGGCGTTCAACGCCAGCTTTCCACCCATTCTCTGGCGTTTGAGTGCCAGAATTATTCCTCTCTGGGCTCTTACTGTCCTCAAAGGAATTTTGGGTAGTTTGCTCATTTCTTGGCTTCCTGCTGTCTTGAAGTGAGGTATTTGACGTTTGAGGTATTTTGATAACTGTTGTTCTGTTTGCTTCAATTGTACTTCCATATTCATATTAGCCATTCTTGTTTCTTGTAACATCTCTTTGAATTCGGCTAACTGTTTTGTTAGAAATCCAATTGCTGATTGAATCCTGTAAATTGTTCTACATGACTCATTTCAGCAGTTACTGTTTTAGCCTCTTCTTTCATGGAAGGTTCACTACTTAGGTATAGATGCTGATTTCTGGCAACTGTATCAATGAGCTCTTGAACTTCTTCTATTGTCTTTCTCATGTGTATAGATCCACCAGCTGAGTGGTCTAGAGAAATCTGAGCTCTTTCTGTAAGCTCATAGTAGAAGATGTCTAACTACACCCACTCTGAAAACATTTCAGAGGGGCATTGATAAACCACTATTTCATGCTTCATCTTGTGCTCAACTGAGTGGTTTTTATCAACTCTTTACCCATTTATTTATACTAATCGCATGTTTTACATTTTCCTTCCGGAATTTGTGCTATGATTGAAAACATGCTTCTTTGGTCTTATATTTGCTAATATTAATCCTCTCTTATTACCATTAGATGCCGTGATATGTGTGTTCAGTGATTTCAGGGATTATAGGACAGGAATGGCTTGGAGGATAGAAAGAAAGTATGCAAAAGCGAAAGGAATACAAGAAATTGAAGGAACTGCAAAGCTGTCAGCCTAACCCTCTCGCACTAAAACAGTCATAACTTGAGCTACAGAGGTCCAAACGATGCGGTTCCAGTTGCGTTGGAAAGCTAAAGTCTAGGGCTTTGATTTGATATATAATATACCATAGTGGCCATACCGCTAGGCGACGCGAACGTGTGATCGACGCGGACGCATCGCATCTGCGAAAATCAGCGTGGCTAAATTCATAAACAGCGATTTCTGGGCTGTTTCTGACCCAGTTCTCGGCCCAGAAAACACAGATTAGAAGCTATAAAGTGGGGGAATGCATCCATTCATAAACATACTATTCATAATTCACTTTTTATTATTTTAGATGTAGTTTTTAGAGAGAGAGATTCTCTCCTCTCTCTTAAGATTAGGATTAGGATTCCTCTTAAAGGATTTAGGATTTATTATTATTCCAACTTACAATTTTCTTCTGAATTCCAGGTTTAATATTCCCTTTACTTATTTTCCCAATTTAATTTATGAACTCTTTTATGTTGAATTTGAATTTATGTTTAAACGTAGTTTGATTGCTTTATTTACATGAATGCTTTTAATTTAATTTAGATATTTTCCCTTTTGGCTTTGGTTGATTAATTGGTGACTCTTGAGTTATCAGACTCATTGTTGATTGAAAATTGGAATTCTTCAAGAATTGATTCGAGATCCAATAACTCTAACTTTTCCCAAGGAAAGACTGGGACTTGAGGATTCGAATTAATTCATCCACTTGACTTACCTTCATAGTTAGAGGTTAACAAAGTGAGAGAAAAATCCAATTCTCATCACAATTGATAAGGATAACTAGGATAGGACTTCCAGTTCTTATACCTTGCCAAGAGATTTTATTATTGTTAATTTATTTTACTTGTCATTTAAATATACCTGTGCCCATTGCCCAAACTTCAAAACCCCGATTTACAATCTTCATAACCAATAATAAGAACATACCTCCTTGAAATTCCTTGAGAAGACAACCCGAGGTTTAAATACTCGGTTATCAATTTTAAAGGGGTTTGTTACTTGTGACAACCAAAACGTTTGTAAGAAAGGACTTTTGTTGGTTTAAGAGCTATACTTGCAATGAGTACTTAATTGTAAAGATTCTTAGACCACGCAAAAATCCTCTCTTCAAAATGGCGCCGTTACCGGGGAATTGCAAACGTGTGCCTTATTATTGGTTATTGTAAATATTTTTAAACAAAATTCAGATTTTAAAAATTTTTATCTTATCTTATTATTTTTTAAAAATCATATCTTTTTCAAAATCCGATCTTATTTTTTTTAAAAATTATATCTTTTTCAAAATATTTTCTTTTTGTTAGTTTTTGTTTTTATTTTCTCTCACTACTATGAACTCTCACCCCTTTGGCTATGAGTCTGGTTACAATTATGTTGCAGGTAGAGGATATTACAATGAGAACAGGCATCAAGGTTGGAACAATCAAAGATGGGAGGAGCCACAAGGATTTGATCAACCCTCATGGCAATAACCTCCTCCAATGGACTATCAACAACCTTTCTGTGATGCATATCAAGGCAATGTCTATGGTGAGCACTCTTTTGACTATCAACAACCATCATCATACGCCTATGAACTCCCTCCTCAACATAGCTTTGGACCACCATAATCACAAGTCCCTTTTCACCATTCACTTCCATATGACCCTAACCCTCAACCACCATACCAACCACCTTATGAGCCATATGAACCATATATAGAACCACCCCAATTCCAACCCAATTACTCCCAAGAACCACCAAGTCAATATTTGCCATCTTTATATCCATCAATCCAAGAGTCTTATGGTCCTACTTATGATACCCAAGCGGAACAAGAATTAAGGGATCGTCTCAAGGAAACAGTGAAAAAATTTCATGCAACCCTTCACCAATTGAATCAAGCGATAAATCAATTAGCTTCCCAACGTTCGGACACTCAAGGAACCCCCATGGCTTCATGTGGACAATCTAATTAAGAACGTCGCATGAAAGAGACACTAAAGACTCCAGTGGATAATAAGGCGCCTGACTTTGTACTGGAACAAGTGGAGGAAGCTATAATAGTTGCAGAGGAAGAAGTGGTTGAAGATTTAGGAGATGCAGAACCTCCACGGGAAACTCAAATCACAGAACCCTCTTCTAAGGAGTTTGAATTTGTTGTTGAGGAGGGTGTACAACCTCCAAGGCATATCACAGTTGAAGACTTGGAAGAGGTTGATCAAAAGATGGAGATTCAAGAAGAAGAAGCACAACCTCCCATGCCCTTGGAAAGCAATGAAGAGGAGATTGAATTGGAAGAGAGCTACCAAGAGGAAGAGGTTGAAATTGAAGAAGCTTGCAAAGAGGTGGTAGTTATCAGAGAAGAGCACAAGGGAGTGGAGCTTGCAATTTCATTAAAAATACCTCCCCCTAAGTTGCCATCATCCTTCACAACATTCAAGTGGGTAAAATTCATATCCCTTGGCTTTTCAATTCCACTTGAATATGGGCTACCGGAGATGGATGGTCAACTTAGAGCTCTTTGTGACACTAAGAGTAAGCGGAAGATGGTCAGTGGTAAGAATTGTCCTGCAAGGTTCATCATGGTTGGAAGCTCAAAGTTTAAATGCAAAGGTTGGTGTAAAGCTCAACCGAATGGGTCTAGGAAGTTGTTTGGCCGCTTACATGAGAATTCAGACTGCTTGCCACCTGGATGGAACAATATTGCCCAACCAAAAGATGGGTGCAAAGGCAAGGTCTGGGACCCCGGAATCCATTCTATCAATCACCACTCTTGGGGCCTTGTCACTTGCTTTAACTTACTTGAAGGCTTTCTGCGCCTAGTTTGGGATCCCGGAGGCTGTGGGAATTCCAAACATTGGTGGAGATTTTTGGATGAGTACAAGCATAGATTTCTGGAGAAATTCAAGCACAAGCCACCATAACAGGAAACTCATCAAATGTCCAACTTAAGGACTTTAACTAAAAGTGCTAGGTGGGAGACAACCCACCATGGTATGATCCTTCCTTTTTCAATTTTATTTCATTTTGTTTGTTTTTATTTTATTTTCATTGAACCTGGAATTATTTATTGCATTTACATTAGCATTGCATTCTGCATACTGCATAAAAGAATTCACGCAACGCGACCGTATCATTGACGCGTCCGCTACCACGCGACGCGACCGCATCAGCGACGCGTCCGCGTCGAAGGGAGATGGGAGAAAATAAAAACGAACAGAGAGTCACACTGGAGCGTGGCTGGAGACGTTCCAGTAGCACAAATTGTCCTACGCGACCGCGTCGCCGACGCATCCGCGTCGACTGGGATCATTAGCTTCCCACGCGACCGCGTCATCCACGCGGCCGTGTGCCCTAATTTTCGACGTAAAAAGGGTGCACTACGAATTATTGTGCGAGAGTGATGCTAGATTGGTGCTGAACGCATAATTCTATCCACGCGGACACATGGCTCACGCGTCCGCGTCATCCCTTTTTGAAGCCCACTCACGCAATCGCATGCCCCACGCGATCGCGTCACCCAATATTTGGCAATTAATGATTTTGAACAAAGAGTTGTGCGAGCACGAGGCTGCCCTCGCGCCAGTAGCATAAACTGTGTCACGCGACCACGTGACCGACGCGACCGCGTCAATCCGTATAAGTGCAAGTCACGCGACCGCGTGCCCCATGCGCTTGCGTCGCACAGCTTATCCCAATTTGCCAAATATCTTATCTTTTCTTCTCCAAATCCTTATTTTTCTTATCTTTTCTTATTTCTTTCTCCTTCCTTTCTTATTTTCTTTGACTTCTCATCTTTTTCACCTCCATTCTATTTTCTTTAATTTATTTGCATACTGTCTTCCATTGCATTTTAATTTTGTGCATCTTTTTATTTTTTTCTAAATTTATTATTTTTCCATTGGTGTTACTTGTTCATATTCAACTGTTGTGTCTTTTCTGGTATTATTTTGGTACTCGGTGACTTGTTTTACACTGTTGGGTAATATTGTTTAAGTCAATACTAATCTTTTATGATATTTGTATTAATTTTGCATTGACATGAATTTATGTTATCTTGCACTCTCTTTCCCATTGTTGCAAATTTTTGCACTCTTGCTTTGCTATGTACTTCTACTGTTTTCTCACTTGCATGTTGTAGCTACCATGTAATTGAGACCCATATTATCTGGAATTAACACCCATATTTTATTTATTTTCTATCTTTATTTTTGGGTTACTTTTCTTCTTTTTCCTCTTCTTTCAGGATGGCCACCACGAAGGGAGAGGAAAAGCTTCTTAATGGGAAGACAAACAAGTCCACCTACACAATCTTTGGAGAAAGGCATCGGTTGGAGCAGCCCATCCACTTGTACATCTTAGCATGCACCGAGGATGGTGCAATCTTTAAGTGTGGGGAGGTCGATACCAATCTCCATGGGTTAGTACTTTCTTGTCTCAACACCAATGTTTAAATTTTCTTTGTAGCTAGTTGTTGCATTTGCATATTTATTTGATTTTGTGCATATTTTACCACTTGGTTGAAGAAATATTTTCTTTTTCAAGAAATTTTTATAGTATTTTACTAATTTAAATTGAAAAATTTGTGTTAAACTTGTTTTGAAGTTGTATTTGGAATATGGTTTTTGAGCCAAAGAACACACAACCTGTGAGATTTTGAGCTTATTTATATGGTTACATTATTTAACCATAAATTTTTATTCTTGTGTATTTTCTTCTCTATAATTGTAATATTTGCTTTGTTCCATTCTATATGTCCAATATTTTATATATTTACATGCTTGCATATGATTGAGGCCATTGTTTGATTTTAGCTCACTTATCCCAAATAAGCCTACCCCTTAAATCACCCTTGTCAGCCACTTTGAGCCTTTTAATCCCCATTTGTTCTGTATTTTACCACATCACTAGGCTTAAGCAGAAAAACAAAAGTAATATCCCAATTGAATCTTTTGTTCTGTATTCTATGTTCCCTGCTTTCATGAGCTATCTTCTTACAAGTTTATTTGTTTTCACTGTATGATTTGAATTAGTGAAATCTGATTTATGTTTGTCTTGAAGAACTTATTTATTTTTACCCAAGTAGGTAGAAACATTTTGCATTTAGTTGCATTCATAGGTTGCATCTCATACATTCTATCATTCCTCTTCATCTCTTTATAGTTTCTCTTGAGCTTAGCATGAGGACATGCTATTGTTTAAGTGTGGGGAGGTTGATAAACCACTATTTCATGGTTCATCTTGTGCTTAATTGAGTGGTTTTTATCAACTCTTTACCCATTTATTCATACTAATCGCATGTTTTACGTTTTCCTTCCGGAATGTGTTATGATTGAAAACATGCTTCTTTGGTCTTATATTTGCTAATATTAATCCTCTCTTATTACCATTAGATGTCGTGATATGTGTGTTCAGTGATTTCAGGGATTATAGGGCAGGAATGGCTTGGAGGATGGAAAGAAAGTATGCAAAAGCGGAAGGAATACAAGAAATTGAAGGAACTGCAAAGCTGTCAGCCTGACCCTCTCGCACTAAAACGGTCATAACTTGAGCTACAGAGGTCCAAACGACGCGGTTTTAGTTGCGTTGGAAAGCTAACGTCTGGGGCTTCGATTTGATACATAATAGGCCATAGTGGCCATAGCGCTAGGCGATGCGAACGCATGATCCACGCGGACGCGTCGCATCTGCGAAAATCAGCGTGGCTAAATTCGTAAACAGCGAATTCTGGGCTATTTCTGACCTATTTCTTGGCCCAGGAAACACAGATTAGAAGCTATAAAGTGGGGGAATGTATCCATTCATAAACATGCTATTCATAATTCACTTTTTATTATTTTAGATATAGTTTTTAGAGAGAGAGGTTCTCTCCTCTCTCTTAGGATTAGGATTAGGATTCCTCTTAAAGGATTTAGGATTTATTATTATTCCAACTTACAAGTTTCTTCTGAATTCCAGGTTTAATATTCCCTTTACTTATTTTCCCAATTTAATTTATGAACTCTTTTATGTTGAATTTGAATTTATGTTTAAACGTAGTTTGATTGCTTTATTTACGTGAATGCTTTTAATTTAATTTAGATATTTTCCCTTTTGGCTTTGGTTGATTAATTGGTGACTCTTGAGTTATCAGACTCATTGTTGATTGAAAATTGGAATTCTTCAAGAATTGATTCGAGATCCAATAACTCTGACTTTTCCCAAGGAAAGACTGGGACTTGAGGATTCGAATTAATTCATCCACTTGACTTACCTTCATAGTTAGAGGTTAACAAAGTGGGAAAAAAATCCAATTCTCATTACAATTGATAAGGATAACTAGGATAGGACTTCCAGTTCTTATATCTTGCCAAGAGATTTTATTATTGTTAGTTTATTTTACTTGTCATTTAAATATACCTGTGCCCATTGCCCAAACTTCAAAACCCCGATTTACAATCTTCATAACCAATAATAAGAACATACCTCCTTGAAATTCCTTGAGAAGACAACCCGAGGTTTAAATACTCGGTTATCAATTTTAAAGGGGTTTGTTACTTATGACAACCAAAACGTTTGTAAGAAAGGACTTTTGTTGGTTTAAGAGCTATACTTGCAACGAGTACTTAATTGTAAAGATTCTTAGACCACGCAAAAATCCTCTCTTCAGGCATTTTCTTAGCATCTCTCTGTATCTCTCCCAGACATCATAGAGAGATTCATTATCTCATTGTTTGAAGCCTTGGATGCTCAGCCTTAGCTGTGTCATCCGTTTCGGAGGAAAATAGTGATTCAGGAATTTTTCTGACAGCTGTTTCCATGTCTTTATGCTGTCCTTAGGTTGGTTATTTAACCACCTCTTAGCTTGGTCTTTTGCAGCAAATGGGAACAGTAATAGCCTATAGACATCCTGATCTACCTCCTTATCATGTACTGTGTCAGCAATTTGTAAAAACTGTGCCAGAAACTCTGTAGGTTCTTCTTGTGGAAGACCGGAATACTGACAACTTTGCTGCACCATGATAATGAGTTGAGGATTCAACTCAAAACTACTAATTCCAATGGAGGGTATACATATACTATTCCCATATGAAGCAGTAGTGGGGTTAGCATATGACCCCAGAGTCCTTCTGGACTGTTCATTTTCACTTATCTTCATGTTGGAGTAAAGGGGATAATGTGGATTTAAATTTTTAGTTTATAAATAAATAAATAATAATATTTTGAAATTGAAATCTGAATTTTTATAAAAAAATTTCGAAAAAGTAGCTTAAAAATAGTTAGAAAAGATAAATTTTTTTTTAATTTTGAATTTTATGATGAAAAAGAAAAACACACAAAAGACACAAGACTTAAAATTTTTAGATCTAATGCTCCTTATTTTCAAAATTTTGGAGGGAAAACACCAAGGAACACCAAACTTAAAAATTTTAAGATCAAAACACAAGAAAGATTCAAGAACACCTTGAAGATTCATAAGAACACAAGAACAAAAGAAAGAACACCAAACTTAAAATTTTTAGAAAACTTCAATAAAATTTTCGAAAATTATAAAAAGATTGACATGAAAACACCAAACTTAAAGTTTGGCACAAGATTAAATCAAGAAAAATTATTTTTGAAAAAGATTTTAAAAAGAAGATACCCAATTACCAAGAACATAGACCAACGCTCTAGCCAATTGGGCAGTAAATGTAACACTTGTTTTGAATAGGTATACTCCTTTTGGAAGACTAATGCTTTGGAAAAACACAAGCGAAACAAGAAAAGACACAGAACAAGAAAAATTAAAGATCAACAAGAAAAATCAACAAGAACAACTTGAAGATCAAAGAGCACAAATTTGAAAATTTAAAGGGAAAATATAAAATATGTAATTGACACCAAACTTAGAACAAAACACTAAACTCACGAAAAATTAAAAATTTGATAAAGAAAAATAATATTTTTGAAAAATTTTTGAAAAGGGAATAAAGGACTCAGAATTTAATGACTCTATAGCAACAAAAAAAATTATTCCTAATCTAAGCAATAAAATAAACCTTTAGTTGTTCAAACTCGAACAATCCCTGACAACGGCGCCAAAAACTTGGTGCACGACATTGTAATCCCAATATCAAAATCAAGATTTCTTATGACTTAGTACCACTAACCAGCAAGTGCACTGAGTCGTCCAAGTAATACCTTACGTGAGTAAGGGTCGATCCCACGGAGATTATTGGTTTGAAGCAAGCTATGTTTATTTTATTATTCTTAGTCAGGATATCAATTATAATTATCAGTTTGAATTATTAGAAAAAAAATAAAAGAGCGTGAAATAATTACTTGTTGTGCAGTAATGGAGAATATGTTGGGGTTTTGGAGATGCTTTGTCCTCTGAATCCCTGCAAAATAATGCTTACTCACTTTCATAAATGCAAGGCTCCTTCCATGACAAGCTGTATGTAGGGAATCACCATTGTCAATGGCTACTTCCCATCCTCTCAGTGAGAATGGTCCAAATGCTCTGTTACAGCACGGCTAATCATCTGTCGATTCTCAATCAGGTTGGAATAGAATCCAATGATTCTTTTGCGTCTGTCACTAACGCCCAGCCTTCAGGAGTTTGAAGCTCGTCACAGTCATTCAATCCTGGAATCCTACTCGGAATACCACAGACAAGGTTTAGATTTTCCGAATTCTCATGAATGCCGCCATCAATCTAGCTTATACCACGAAGATTCTGATTAAGGAACCTAAGAGATACTCATTCAATCTACTATAGAACGGAGGTGGTTGTCAGGCTCACGTTCATGGATTGAGGAAGGTGATGAGTGTCACGGATCATCACCTTCTCCATAATTAAGCGCGAATGAACATCTTAGATAGGAACACGCATGTTTGAAAGGAAAACAGAAATAATTGCATTAATTCATCGAGACGCTGCAGAGCTCCTCACCCACCAACAATGGAGTTTAGAGACTCATGCCGTCAAAGAGTATAAAATTCAGATCTAAAAATGTCATGAGGTACCAAATAAGTCTCTAAAAGTTGTTTAAATACTAAACTAGTAACCTAGGTTTACAGAGAATGAGTAAACTAAGATAATTGGTGCAGAGATCTACTTCTGGGGCCCACTTGGTGTGTGCTGGGGCTGAGACTTAAGCCTCTCACGTGCTTGGGCTATTTCTAAAGTTGAACGCCAGGTTGTAATGTGTTTTGGGCGTTGAACTCCAACTTGTAACCTGTTTCTGACGCTGGATGCCAGACTGCAACATGGAACTGGCATTGAACACCAGTTTACGTCATCTATCTTCGTGCAAAATATGGACTATTATATATTGCTGGAAAGCCCTGGATGTCTACTTTCCAACCCAATTGAGAGCGCATCAATTGGACTCCTGTAACTCCAAAAAATCCATTCCGAGTGCAGGGAGGTCAGGATCCAACAACATCAGCAGTTCTTTTTCAGCCTAACTCAGATTTTTACTCAGCTCCCTCAATTTCAGCCAGAAAATACCTGAAACCACAGAAAAATACACAAACTCATAGTAAAGTCCAGAAATATAATTTTTACCTAAAAACTAATAGAATTTTATTAAAAACTAATTAAAACATGCTAAAATCTACATGAGAATACCCCCAAAAAGCGTATAAAATATCCGCTCATCAATGAACATGATGGAGTTTGTAATTTGTAGTTTACATTTCGGAGATTTATAATTCCTTATTTTTCTTGTCCTATGTATCTATCTAGTTCATTAGGGTTCTTCAATGTGTCTTGTTAGTTTGTACTTTAAAATTTATATGTTGAAGATTTATAAAACAATCTTAGTTAATGAAAGATATTTGAACTATCTATGTTATTATATATTCTATAAATGTTGACTTGTTGAGTAAATTAGTTAATATATTTTTTAATTAAAAAAATAATATAATCTGATAAATTATGTGTGTAATTTGTATTAAAAAATTATTACAAAATAAATAGTATTTTGTAACTAAAAAAATGTTACAAAATTAAGTTATATTTTGTAACAAAATTTTATGATAGAAAAAAATAGATTATCACAAAAAATATCTTGAAGATCAAAATTTGTTACCACTTTTGTAATGACTTCTGCTTTTTTGTATCATAAAAATTTGTTATAAAATATCATTTTGAATTGTAACAGTTCCGTTTTTTGTTACAAAATTTTTTTGTAACGGGACATACTGCAACGGCCCCTTTTTTTGTTACAAAATTCTTTTGTTTCAAAATTTTGATTTTTTGTAACAATTTTTTTGTTACAAATATTACTTTTTTTGTAGTGATGTGACTGAAACGGTGTAAAGAAAGAAACTAAAGAAAGAAAGAGAGTGCACGATTTTTCATCAGCATTTAACAGTGAGGAGACGCACTGCGAGCGGTGGCGGCAGTGGCAGAAGAAGCAGCTCATGAGACGAAGGGAGGAAGAAGCTCATGTTTTATTGTGTGGAGTGTGAATCGAGCTCTCTAGGGTTAGATTTAACTTAATATTTTTCGATAGAATGTTTTAAATTACAGACGGATTTTTTGTCTATAATAATTTAATAAAATATTGTGTTTTTGTTCATTAATATAGACGAATTTTCTCTCGGTAATTATTTTTCAAAAAAAAAACTAATTTTTCTGACAGAATTATCGACAGATTTTTTTCGTCTGTAATTTATGTTAATTCATTTTCTTTTTATTTCCGACAAAATTTTTTTCGCAAAATCTGTCTGTATTTTTGTGGAATAAAATTTGTTTGAAATATCCATCTGTAATAAATAATATTTTAGTAGTATAAAAGTGAATAACATTGCCAAAAAAATAGTTGCTAAAAGTTATATATTTTTTGTAGCCATTAAAATCGTTTTTACGAGTAAATGTTATAATTGCCGTTAAAATTCTTTAGTGACAAAATATAAAATAGCTACTATCTAATTGCCGAGAAATATGTTATGTTAGAGATTATTTTTGTTGCCGCCAAAAGTGATTGTTTTTTGTAGTTCAATGACGAAACAGAACAAATCTCAACGTGAGTTTCATCAAGTTGTATGTTCCAACTTGTACTTAACTGACAATTTTATCTTCGATTTTAAAATTTGCTAACTTGTCTTCGTCAAATTGCTTTGATTAATCAAACTTTGTAAGCTTCTAATTCTTTCTACTTTCTTCAATTTTCTAGTTCCCCTTAAACTTGAGCTATAGGTGTGCTTTGAATGCTTTGACAAGTTGTGGTTTGTCTGACTTATATATTGACCATAAAAAGTTCACCTACGCTCTCCATACGTCAGGATATTTTCATTACTATAGAAAAGCATCTTGTATCAAGTTATAAACTTATCTTCAATCGTCTTGATATCTTAATTTTAACCAGAAAATAAATTGACTCTTTCTAACACAAAAATTTTAACTCTTTCTAACAGATACACTATACATGCAGCATGCACACACACGCGCACGTACACACACTACAAAATAAAATTTTACGTTCAAACAACTAATTGTATAAAGAATGAATATTGCCACTACACTTATTTTTATAATGTTGTTTTTTTTAACAAATTTATATAAATATACAATGCAAAAAATCATATATCTAATTATATCATAACAAATTAAAGTGGCATTATAATTATATAATATTTGAAAATTACTCCTTTCATTTATACTATTTTTTTAAAAATAAAAAACTCTATGTATCTTACAATAGACAAATAATTAAACTTTTTTATATTAATATAATTTTTTTATAAAATACTAAATATGTCTTTTTTTTTTTGCGATGGTTGATTATTAATTAATTTTTTGTGTGCACATAAAATACTTGCTTTAATAAAAATATAACAACTGAAGAATGAATACCACTCCTAATAATGTTTTTTTTTTCAATCAGTATATTGTATATTTTTTATTTTATTTTATTGGTTAGCTTTGAAATAATTAGACTTCCGAAAATGTAAACCAGACAGAGTAAACACACCTACTAGTGATTTTGTACATAACAAATTAAGATATTATGATTCGATAAATATATATTTTTTTTCTCAGTATTTTCTAACTTAGCATATTAAAAACTAACTGTTATAATTTCATTTAAAATTTTATTACTGTTCAATAAATTGTTGTATGTATAATACGAAATTTAAAATCTTAATATTTACCTAAATAGACAAATAACTTAACTACTTAACTAATTCAAGTTACTTATAAATATATATTTGTTAATTAATATCAAGCAATTGCAAATTAATATATCCATATTAAAACATAGGATTTGGATCCTCTAAATTTTGAAATTTACTTTAGAGGATAAAGTATGATCTATCACCATTTATTTCATAGGTGGGACCAAGAGAAAATATGAAAGAGAAAACATTCAATGGTGAGAGATTTAACTTTATCCTCTAGAGTGAAAATCTAAAATTTAGAGGATCTAAATCCTAAAACATAAGATAATAACGTCTGCACAATCATACACACGATAGTAACAAAATATTATTAAACCTGGTTAAGTCCAAAAAGCTTTGGAAATTAAAATTCTCAAAATTATTGAGTTTCTCAAAACTCATTGCAGCACTTCAACTACGGGTTAGTGGGTTACGCCTACGAAACAACCTAAGATGGGGATCAAGAGGAAGTCCAATTCGCTCAAACGCTCCATCATACATTGAGATTGGTATAAACCTGAAGATTGGAACTTGGAAGCCATTACATTCATTTAATTTTGTATTTTAGACGACGAATGAATCAAAGCAATATATACGAAGGATCTATATATAGAAACCAAATAATACCCTCGTTATGTATGTTTAAATTATACTATATTAAAAATATTATATATATATACTCAAAATTAACCACTAAATTAGTCAATGTATATTGCGTATATATTTATATATTTATTCATTTTTTTAATAGAATAATCAACAACCAAAATTATTGGCACATCAACGTGTTTATAACAGTATAATCATTTTCTTTTTATAAAATACTAACTATATATTTCTATATACTGTGATTAACTGGTGATTGATTTTTTTTTTATACGTAACAAATCGGGTGCGTTTATGCATCTCTTGAAAATTCTGCTCTATCTTAAGCATTTTCAAATAGTAAATTAAAGATGAATTTCATATATGTACCTTGGGGCCTGAAGACGATGATGAAACAATGCTGAAGAATGTTGGTTGTTGTTATGAAACTTACTTGCAAGCTACACACAAAGAAATTAAATGTAACAAAATGTGTTACTTAATCTAAAGCACATCCATGCAGGATAAAATTAATATAAAATTATTTAGTGAATTTTATCATACCCTGTCTAAATAAAAGATAAATTACCTTTGTGATATATATATATTGAAAGTGATTCACCAGATAAATTTTATGAAGTGGAAAAGATTTTTATGAATGCAATTGATGCATTTGAAGTCCGTAATGATAGAAGTTATAAAGACATTTAGAAAGATTTTTCAGATCTTCAAGTCATAAACACAGTTAAAGACGTTGTTGTTGATGATATCAAATACAAGTTTTAAGAGATAGTAGATTTAGATCCTCATGTGATTAAAGACATTGTTGTCGATGAGGTGAAGATCAAGTCAAATTTAATTGCAGACAATAGGATTAATTTGTAAGATGAGGTGAAAATTATGCACAAGAATTTAATCACTTTCATGAGACAAAAATTTTGTGGATAGTGAACTTCGAGAATGTTATCACCATACAGTAGAAGGTGGAGGAGGCGTAATGGGTGTACGCTGAGGTTGGAAAGAAATTGCGCCTATGTAGTAGAGATTTTCCGTACCTCGATAGCACAAATGTTACTACGTGTAATGAGTTGAATACATATGCACCTTGTTGATGGGTTTGTGAATTTTTCGCAAAGAGATTTTTTCGGCAGTGACAACAGCCACTACCACCATCGGTATGGTAGTGCTAAAATAAATTTAAATAATCACAAAACATAAAAAAGTAGAAAATATATACTTAATTATTATAATTAATATTCAACTTAATTATAATTATAAATACTATATATATCACAGAAAATAAAGAGAGTAAACCATCACCTAGATGGAATATTTATATTTTAGGGTAGAGATTTTCAGAATGTATATAATATACAATGACAGGGAAAGTAATCCAATCAACATGCATATTTCTCTGGCTATTTTTCAATTTGAGATTGAGAAAGGTCAAATCAAAATTATTTATTTTGAAATAGAAGTGACATGTTTCAATTAATAAAAGAAAAAGGAAAGATAGCGAGATATATATACCTGTCCTGGGAATTGATTGTGAAAATTATTGGGCCATCCACCCTCATATAAGCCACTTGATATTGGGGACTGAATCATCTCATGGCACTCCCTGCTTAATCAAAGTAAAATAGTAAATAGTATATATATATAGTTAATCTTCAACATAGAAGTAATCACTGCTAATAATTATATGAATAATTTAAGAGTTATAGTATTATTATCCTTTATAAGGATTTGAAAAAACAACGTTGCGACAAATACATAAAGTAGTTAGGCTAAGTTTGAATGCTATTGTTTTCTGTCTCCCTATTTCTGAAATTAACACTAAAATTCATTACTGTTTATATGGAGTGCAATTTTATATTGTCAAATCATAAATTTTGAAAAACTTTTGACACTAATATGGAACAAACTGGCAAAAAAAATGCCAATAGCAAATATGATATATTTTAAAGGTAAAACATGTTTATTAGAGAGTTAAATATTTGAAATTTTAATGTATTAATCAATTTATATAAATTAAATAATTATCAAACGTTCTATCATTAACAATTTTTCCTCATGCCAATAAAATAATATAGGAAACTAATTAGAGAAGGTAACCAACTATGGTCAATTAATTATAAAATAGGTCCATTATAAAAAAATTATTATTCAAAAATCACCCTAATTTCAATTTCACTCTAATTCGATAAAAAAATTCCCACACAAATTCTAATTCTTCTCTTTTAAGTCCCATGCTGCGCCGCCCTTTATCCTAAGTCCTCCACAGGGCCATTTGTTGCGCCGCCACCACATCGTCGTTGCACTCTCTAGAGTTTCGTTGCCCATCGTTCTCGTTATTATAGTCTGTCGTGGCCACCACTGAGCCCTCGCAAAGGAAAGAAAGTCGCCCCTGCATCGTTCAAAGATCTATCGCGCTCCCCCGTCACATGCAAATAGCCGCCATTCACATAGGGGTGCTCACAAAAGAAGAAACTCTGAGGAAAATTATTGCATCGTCCACGCAGTGACGTCCTCCACCTCGTCATCATCACCGGTGAGTCACAGCCGCCTCTCCCCTTCCATCCGCGCAAGTCGCAAGTTGCTGGCGATGACTTTCTTCTTCCTCCTCCTCCTTCTTCACCTCGTATCTTTGTTGTCGCTTCTTCTTTTTCCCCGCATTTGTCGCCATAGTGATGCCCTTCTTCTTCTTCTTCTTCGATGATTAGTTTTATTAGTTTTGGATGTTTTATTATCGAAGCTTTCGAAAATGTTGTTGTATATATTCTTGGATTTTTTTTCTTAAATTTTAGTTATTTTTTATAGTTTTAGATGTTTATATTTCTAGTTTTCGGATGTTTCTCTAGTTATTGAATGTTTCAAACGTGTTGTAGCATATGTTTTTGGATTTTTTTTGTCTTAAATTTTGTATTTTTTTTTATAGTTTTAGATGTTTCTCTTTTAAGTTTTTGAATGTTTTTTTTTTCAAATATTTTTTTAATAATTTTAGTTTTTTTTTATTTTGAATATTTTTTCTATTATATTTTAGATTTTGTTTATAATAATTTGAATTCATATTTTTTTTTAAAAAAAAATCAAAAACAAATTAATTGCTAGTTTACTAGGATTGACTACAACCCTTGTTAGTTTTCAATTGAAATTTTTTTGGTTTTCCACAGTATCCCTCAACCCGACAGGCCAAAGACTAATCCGTCGCGGTATTAAGCTCCATAATGTCAATAACAAATATGATATATTTTCAAGGTAAAACATGTTTATTTGAAATTAAATATTTGAAATTTTAATGAATTAATCAATTTACATAAATAATTATCAAGCATTCTATCATTAACAATCTTACCTCATGTCAATGTATCGCTGCAAATTGGGCTTATTATACACCAGGCCACTGAATGATTGAGATTGTAACTGAAATTTGGGATTAAACTCAAGGCAATTGGATGATTGAGATTGTGACTGAAAATGATTATTGTTATTAGTCCACTCTGATATTGATGTTGGAAAACATGCCGTTGATGCACCAATTGCAGCTCCATGTATATTCTAAATGACAAATATAACAGTGAATTATGTGAAAGCAAAATAAACCGTAAGAATTAAAAGTCAATGACATACATACACTATCATTACAAGATAAATGCTGGGTATTGTTGAATTCCGTCAGATTTAATGTTGTAGAATAATTACGGATTTATTGACAGTAATGACATCGAATTCGTAAAGTTAAGAAATTATCGGCAGATTTATGTTTTTAACAGTAAATTTACCGGTAATAATTGGCAGAACAAAATAAAATTGGCGGCAGATTTACATTTTGGTGACCCGCAATAGTTTACTTTCGGAGTTTTTCGATGGTATATTCGATGGTAAGTGTACCGTAAATTTGAAGCGCAAACCATCTTCCCTACATTCGAATATGGCTCTCTCTCTCTCTAACCCTCTCGCCTCCCACTCTCTCTCTAACCCTTGACTCTTTCTCTCTTTCTCTTCCCCTATTTCTCCTTTTCCCTGTCGCTGCTGGCCAGCCTAAACTGCCGCAGCTACCTTCTCTTTCTTCCCTTCTCTCTCTAAGACACTCTAGCTAGGCCCCTATCTCTAATTCTCGTTCGCAGAAAGAGCAACAACACAACCCATGTTCCTCGTTCCGACTAGCTTCCAACTCTACGAGATCATTCGTTTGCCGTTTCTTACACCAGCAACATCATAGTACCACTGCAACTTTTTTTCTCTTCTTCGTTCTATTCTATTTTAGCAACCCAGGTTACTATTCTGTTTTAAATTTCTATTTCAGTTAATTTTAGTTTCATTAATATGATTTCTAGTTAGTTAGTTAGAATTAATTTTCTATTAGTGAATTTTAGGTGATTAGAATAGCTTAGATTAGGTTATTAGGTTTTGAATTGCTGAAAAGTGTTTGGATTATTGAACTGAATTGCTAAATATTGTTGCTAGAATTGTTTGAAATTGTTTGAATTATGTTGATTTACTGTGTAACGGCTGGTTTTGTTGAGATTTGATTGCCGGATTTTTTGGATTATGCTTGGTTGTTGCTGGTTTTGAATAATTATTTGTTGGTGTTGATTGTTGATTTAAAATTGGAGCTATCAATTATTATTTGATCTTGATTTACATGTTTGATGTTTGTGCATGCCAAGTGTTTGTCAATATGCCTCAGAGCTTTTTATGCAATTTTTGGTTTAATTTTTGAAACTCAATGCTCGTTTGCATGTTATGATTGTTATCATGCATTGATAATGTAATTTGATTTATTTTTAATTGACCAGAATTTTGAATTTTTGAATGATTGAGGCATTTATTTAATAGTATAAGATTAATTAAGTTGGTCCTTTTAACCCAATTATATCAACTTTGTATGTCTAATTGGTTTTAGGTTATATTAGGAATGAATTTCAAATGTTGAAATTAATTTTGTGGTATTAGTTATAAGAATTATATTGGTGTTTGAACTTATTGTTGATTATTTAGTTCTGAACTTACAGTACTGAACTTGTTTTTAATTTAGGATTTTCTAAAATTCTGAACTTAGCGTACTGAACTTGTTGAGTTTCAATTTGAATTAGAACATGTTGCGGGTGACTCCTCGGTGACTGATAAACCACTATTTTATGATATATTTTGGACTGAATTGAGTGGGTTTTGTCAACTACTCTCACACTTATTCATGTAAATTGCATGTTTTTATATTTTCTTCTCAATTTTGTGCTATGATTAAAAAACATGTTTCTTAGGTCTTAAAATAGTTAATTTTTAATTCTCCTTTATTACCATTCGATACAGTGATGTGTTTGTTAAGTGTTTTCAGGTTTCAGGGCATGAATGGCTTAAAGGATGAAGATGAAGCATGTTAAAGTGGAAGGAACACAAGAAACTATAGAGTTGAGAAGCGAGGAGCGTCGTTCAGTGACGTGTATGCATGATCAACGCGTACGCATGACAGGCATAGAAGTTCAGTATACGCATGGCCGACGCGTACGCATGACAGAGCGTCACGTACTGCACTTAACAGAACTTGCCGTGGGCGATTTTTGAGCTAATTTGGACCCAGTTTCAAGCCCAAAAATGCAAACTAGAGTCAGGGATGGAGTGGAGACTGGGGACTTCACGTTCACTTTAGTTTTAGTTTTAGTTTTGAATTCTAAGAGAGAAACAACTACTTTTCTCTATGGTTTTGATGTTCTTAGTTTTGCTTTGAATGGGATTTTGAAAGAGCTGCTACTACCTTCAATTGGAGTCATCATCCTTATAGTTTTCATCTCCAATAACTCAATTACTCTTTTCCATTTAGTTACTTTGAACTCATGTTTGGATCTTGTCATTTTTGAATTTTATTAATGCATTGAAGTATTTTTATGTTTATTTTTATTACTTGTTTGATCCTTGTTGATTAGTGTTAGTGCAAATTTTAATTTAATTAATTTTTCATAATTATCATGTCTTTTATTTATTCCTATTATATGTTTATGAAAATGGCATTCATGTTAATGGAGTAGATCTTCCAACTTGGCTTGGGGGTTGATTAATTGAAAACCCTTGAGTTGTGATACTCAAGTATTAATTTGTAATTGGGAACTGCTGGCTAACTCAGTTTTCATCAACTCTAGTCCTTCCCAATGAAGTGACTAGGACTTGTGAGTCAGAGTTAGTGACAGCCACTTGAGTTTCCTTTAATTGTTAGAGGATAACTAAGTGGGAGCAATAAACCTTTACTATTATACTTGGGAAAGACAACAAGGATAGAAACTCCAATTCTCTCCCCTAGCTAAGGCCTTTTATTTTAAATACATATCACCTCTTGTTATTCATTCATTGGTTTAATTTCTAGTTATTTATTTTTCCGTTCTCAAATTCAGAAAATATTCAGAAAAATTCTAACCAATAATTTGCATTCTGTATCAACTCTGAGGGAAACGACTCGGGACTCTACTCCCAGTTATTTATTCTTAATTGTGACATATTCTAAATTGATAGTGAAAATTTCGTTGGTTAAGGCTGTACTTGCAACGCTATTTTTATCAGAAATTCTTAACCGACATTTTTCCACCGATCAGTGACGTCACAAGTTGCAGGTGTATCTGACCAACTATTCATCATGGTCCCTAACCCCAACTACGTCTCTGCATCTACGGGGACAACACCGCCTTCATTCACTCATTAGCGCAATGTGTCGGCAATGCCACCTCCAGTGATAGACACTGCGGCCTTGGAATCCTTTCATGGAAGTGAGCTAGCAGATACCCCTCCACCACCTCTCATCGTACAGTTGACGATTTGGCCTGATGGCGGAACAGCATAAGTGCTATTTTAAGTATTTTATATGCTAAAAGTGTTTGATGGTTTATTCTAATTTAACGGATTTAGGGTTATAGGTTTGAACTGCTGAAAGTGTTTGATAAATTGTGATTAGTGATTCTTGATAGTTGATTCTAGTTTTAGTGGATTTAAGGTTGTACGTTTAAATTGATGAAAGTGTTTGATATATCCTGATTATTGAATTTCTGAAAGTGTCTGATTATTGATTATAGTTTAGTGAATTTGGTGGATTTATGGATGTTGCTTCTTGATTATTGCCTATTGTTCATTGATTATTGACAATTGGTGTTGTTTAAGTTCATTGTTGATGGATAGAGTTTGTAGCGCATTCCAGTTATAGATGAAACTCTGTCAAAATTTCTAAAAAAGCTCTATATATTATTGTTATTTGGTTATGAAATTTTAATTTATATTGCCATATTGGATTGTTTGGTAATTGTTGATAGGTTTGTGGTAAACAACAACGAATGTAGTTAAGAGATGACAATATCATCAAACTGATGTATGACCATCCATGGCTGAGCTACAAGAAGACTTCTTCTGAGACTAGAGAGCGATGGTTTTAGAAGTGAGTAGTAAAAACTTAATATATTCAAATCTTATTAGCTAGTTTATATCTTCTATTTTATTTAATATTATATATTTTGATTAACTAAGTTTAAAGTTTCTTTGTGTAGCTTCTCTTTATATGGGACAAGGAGTACGTTACCCTCATCAGGAAGATATACGACCATCGAATGGGTAGGCGGCTACAACAAATGTTGGATATACGTGATAGGTGCGACCACCTCACTTCTTGGCTCCGACTGAAAATCAAGAAAGCTCTGTACGTTTATTAGCAGACCAATGAGGGGTTCGAGTAGCGGCGTCGAACAAACAGAGCTAACAGAGCATCGGCTAGGTCGTCCAAGTATACCGGCGATTCAGCGACCTTTATGAAGACTAAGGCCAGGCTAGTATATAGCTTCTCTAATTTTGTTATTAACTTAGTTATATTCTTTGACATATTATTAGTAGGCATCCTAACATATTATTTTAATGCAACATGTGTAGTCAAAGTCATTGGATCGTGATGCTATATTGGTGGAGACCTTTAAGTACACCCATACTTTGAAGTAGAACAAAGAGAGATTTGCTGACCAGTGGTCTGCGGATCATTATGTGAGTAAACATATGATCTTGTGATATAAAATTTTCAATTAACTGTACAACTATCGTCCTAATCATGATGACATGTATTACGCAGGAGTCTTACACACAGAGACTGGGGGCCACAACTCAACAATTTCAACAAAGTGGGGAGGATGCTAGTGGCTCTGCTGCTTCATCCGTCGATCTTGATGCAGTTTGGTGCGAGACCACCTCAGTGCCAAACAAGAACTGCGTGTACAGGATGGGGTCATTATTTGCCAACAGCCTCCATACCTCCACGTTGAGGTCGTCGTCTGCTTCTACCACTAGTCAAGCTATCGAACTCGAGGAATGCATTGATTTGAGGCTGCAGGTACAGAAGCTTACCCGCAGCCTTCAGGAACAGGCTCAGGAGTTGACCGAGACTCAGGAAATCCTCACACGGGTGACAGATACGGATGACCTCAGGCTAGAGTGGAGGGAGCAGCTGGAGCAGCTTCAGTGGATTAAGGCTCATATAGAGGTGTAACAGGCTCAGATGCGGGCCGCTGACATCAACTCTGCTGGTGGCAATAGTGCTACTAGTAGATACAGATATCACCGCCTTCATCGCCGCCCAAGTAGGACCATGGGAAACGACAACGACGATGACGACTACTAGAATATTTAGTGATTAGGGCTTTGTTTTACTGTTTAAGTGTATTTATTTGACTTTTAATTTATTCAAACATTTGATATTTAATATTACATAATTGGTTTCTATTATTTATAAATTGATCAGTAATTGTGCGAAAAATAAATTTAAATAAAAAATTAAAATTAAAAAGGAAAAATTAAAAAAATTCTATACACCCCAAAAAAAAAAGAATAATTAGTCAATAAATTAATTATTACTTAAAAAAACTTATGAAATTAAATTTTATAGTTTAAAGAAGTAAAAATAATTAAAATACAAAATTTAACACTAGTTTTAAAAATTTTAGTCCAAAATTAAGCCGCTGGGCCAAATCGGTTGAATTGGACCCACATTAGGCCCAAGCCCAACCCAATTCACCCTCCCTTAAGATCTTTAGCTTTCCTCCCTTCATCACAAAGTGATGCATACTGGTTTTGGGGAAGGGGAAACAAAACAAGAACAAAATGCTTGATATTTGAAATACAAATCTACACAACTTTCAATTCGGAGCTCTAATCGCCGCACCGTCTACAGTCATGCGACTACCGCGTCGAGCTCTTCAAATTCATCCTAACAAAGTGGTAAGAACTTTGCAATGTCTCACCTAGCCTCTTTCTCCCTTATTAAAGAAATCTTTGGAATTTTGGTATTGAGAATTTGTATTTTGGTGATGTTAAGTGTGAATTAGCTTTGGAAAATCATTGAGCTTTGCACCAATCATCTGTGGAAATGGTAAGAAACCTTGAATCCCTGTGCCCTATTAAAATTATTGAATTGTATGTTGATTTTAGTGATATTTGTGTGGAATTATATTGAATTATCTGTTTTGGAGACAAATTGACGATATTGGGAGCTTTAATTTGAATCTTGGTGGCTAGTAATTTTTGTTTAGAGAAGAATTAGAGTTTTGGAGCTTGAGAAATGGTGGATATTTGAGGTGTTTCGAGCTTAGGAGGAATCAGTCAAGGTATGATTTTGGTTCTCGTAGATAATGTGTAATATAACGTGAAATGTAGGCTAGTTGACCATAGGATATGTTGAATTATGTAAACTTGTTAAGATTTAGTAATTTTGGTAAAAATATTAAGTTTATTATGAGAATGTGTTGATTATTGATGATGATGAGGATTGATGATTGTGATGATGATAAATTGAATAATAATGAATTGTGTGGTTTTGATTTTGGATTAATTGGAATTAAAGTAATAAACATGAGTATGGACATGTTGTGGAAAGGATATGAAATTGCATTGAATACCTTTAGTGTTGTCTTGGGTGTAATAACATTGGTTTTGAATATAGAGCTTTGAAAATTTAGAGATTTAGTACTTTTCGTACACATTTTATTTTTGAGCAATTTCGGCGGATCATAATTTGACTTTCTGACTCTCAAATTTTATCAAACTTATCTTAAATGAAAATTGGGTTAATGAAGTTTATGACATATAAAGAACATATTTGGACTCTACCTAGGTGTCCGCATACGTGGAGCATGGCATGTGTACGTGGACACACCAATTTAGATGCTCGCGTAC
>NC_029780.3:67471296-67472713 GCF_000817695.3 Arachis duranensis | reverse complement strand
GTAGCTTGCATACGCAAACCATTGATCGCGCACATGGGATGCCCATTTTTTACACCACCTACGTCCACGGATGGCATGCGTATGCGGAACCCCTGTTTTAGCCAAAAATGATATTTTCGAATGTTTAACCAATCCTCTAGTTTTACATACCTCTATAATTACCTTCTAAGGTTCAAAATCTAGTTTTTAATTATAGGAAGACGGGTGAACCTAAAGAGGGAGTTAAGCTGATAGTGAAGAAAGATTATGAAGTAATGATTTATGTTTGAAAAGTATGAAAATGTTGAATATGAAATGAATGAAAGCAAACTTGATGACGATTGATTGATATTGAATGATTATGTGGCTTATGTACTTTTATTATGTGAGATATGAGTTTCTTGGGTAGACGCAGTGGCTTATCACCACTTGCTCCAAGTTGAGACTCGATACTTTGTTGATTCTTTGTCGCAAGATGTGACCGGGTACTTTAATTCTCCGGGTTCCCCATGGTCATGCATATATATATTGTTGAGCTTGGAGTTTGACTCCATGGAATATTATATTTGCGCTTAGAATTTGACGTTATGGATATTATATGAGACTCATCAGCCGTAGGACAGGCATACATCATATGCATTTGCATGTGTTTACTTGAGTGTGCATTATCTTGGTTTGCCTAATTATTGTTTAACTATGCTTATCTACTAATTGCCTGATTGCTGTATTTGTATTCTATTTGTGTTTTTCTTGCTTGAATTGTATGTGTATGTTTTTTGATAGATACCTCTTAGCGTCGGTATGAGGGAGGTTGTTCCACCAGTGATTCGGAGGATTGGAGGAGACAGAAAGTGAAGTGTTAAGTTAAAGTTAGATTTAGAACTTGAATACCTTAGATAACTTACCTAATTTCTAGTTTAGTTGGATCTTTATGCTGAAATCTGAGTGTCGGAATTTTAGGGATGCCTTTGGCTTTTTCGAGACCTTATATATTACCTATGTTGGCACCTTTACCATACTGAGTACCCCCGATTTTCATTCCATACGTATATTGTATATATATAGATTCTCCTCTATATATATTTTATATTTGTCCCTTCTAGAGGTTATCTGGGAGAAATAGGTGTTTTATTTTATATCTTTGGAATATTTTGGATTGTATATATATATGTATTTATACTCCGACTGGCCTTAACTTCGTAGGTCGAATATAGAGCTTGATATTTTGTATCTTTTGGTACTCTACTCTTGTTTATATAAGGGGATAAGTATGATTTTGGTCCCCAACGTAGGGGCTGAAAATTTATTTCGTCCCTCGTCTTTTTTTCGCTCCAAAATGGTCCCCAAGGTTTCACTTTGTTTTAAAATCGTCCTTTTTACCAATTTTATTTTTTATTACCAAATTACCCTTTATTAAAAAAAATATAAAATAAAATAA
>NC_029780.3:67469057-67471030 GCF_000817695.3 Arachis duranensis | reverse complement strand
CAACCTCTTCTTCTTCTTCTTCTTCTTCTTCTTCTTCTTCTTCTTCTTCTTCTTCTTCTTCTTCTTCTTCTTCTTCTTCTTCTTCTTCTTCTTCTTCTTCTTCTTCTTCTTCTTCTTCTTCTTCTTCAACCTCTTCTTCTTCTTCTTCTTCTTCTTCTTCTTCTTCTTCTTCTTCTTCTTCTTCTTCTGCCATACCCGCCGCACCACCGCCCGCCGCAGCCTCCCCTGCTTCACCACCGCCAGCGAGCATCCCTGCTTCCCCTCCCTCAATCACTGTCACAGAAGGAATCAGAGCTCACCGCCGCCCGTTTCCCTCCCTCCAGCCCTTCCTATCATGCCCAGACCACTGGCGCTCCACCACTGCCTCCCCTGTCTCCTCTTTTCTGTTTTCTATTTTCATAATTCAGGTTATCATTTTGTTGATTTTAATTTTCTGTTAGTTGATTTTAGGTTATTGAATTGCTGAAAGTTGCTGCTGAATTGTTATTGTTGTTGTTGAATTAGCTTAGATTTGATAGAATTAGCATAGATTCTGTTAATGGTTAATTGTATACAAGATCCATGGTTGTTGTTGTTCTTCTTCTGCATATGGTTGTTGTTGTTGCTGTTCTTCCGCTTCTGGTTGAGCTTGTTGTTATCCATTGTTGCATGTTTTTGTTTCTGTATTTGTGGATCTGCTTCTGCTGTTGTTGGTTAATATTGAGGAAGAAGATGGGTGTTGAGGAAGAAGAGGGGGAGGGAGGGAGGGAGGGATATTTTCGTCCGAATGACGATTTTAAAACAAACTGAAACCTTGGGGACCATTTTGGAGTGAAAAAATGTCGAGGGACGAAATAAATTTTCAACCCTTACGTTGGGGACCAAAATCATACTTATCCCTTTATATAAGTTATCTTTCCTTTATTGTCGATTTTTCCTTTCTGTTTTTTTGGTTATCTACCTTACGTGTGTGACACACTTTTCTTTTTATAGTTTTTGTTCAAGTTTTTGTTCAAGACTCTTAATTATGAATTCTTTCAACTATATATATATATATAGAGGTCGTAATACCTCGCCACTCCTACTTTACGACTTAAACGTAAGGCTCTGTGTGGTAGGGTGTTACAAATTTTGTGACAATATATTTTTTTTAAAAGAAGTTGACATTACTATTGGATTTACCAAGAAAATAATCAGATAGTAATAATGTTGAAAACAAGATACTGTGGCACCAAATTTGTCTAAAAAAATTTGTTAAAATCTGTTTTGTCAAAATTAAAATTTTTTAACTCTCAAAATAGCTTACGTACTTGTGGATACGGTTGCTGTTGACAGTTTGGAGAAGCTTCGAAGCTCAGGTTTGCTGATATGAGTGTTGTTGTTTGCATAGGGATTGGGCTGTTACTGCCGCTGCCCAAATTAGTCACAGTTCCTTCATGACGAGCAACACCAAATGCATTTTCAAAGTTTGCTACCATCTCAACATCATCTTCGTTCCTGAATAACCATTTAGTAGTTAAACAATAATTAATTGGACACACCTACATATATACACACAACATTTATAAGATAATCAAACACTGTTAGCTTCTCATATATATATTTTTCCTAGAATATAACTTGATTACCACATATATAGATCATTGTTGTGTTATGATAAACGTAGCAACCTTATTATATAAAGTTGCATGTCTAAGTTCTAATAATAAAGAAGCTAAGCTAGTAGAAATTAACGTACTTAAAGGAGTGTGGAGATTGGAGAGCATTTTGAGAGTTCTGGTTAGGATTATTATTATTAGGAGCCAGAAAAGCTGCCTCCAGTTCTCCCTGAACAAGTGAAACAAAAACATATATATGATAGCTAGTAGAGAATTAAGCTTAACAATAATCACAATAGCATGCATATGTATCATTATGTATTTTAATTTACATGCAATGCAAAATATATATATATATATATAGAGAGAGAGAGAGAGAGAGAGAGAGAGAGAGAG
>NC_029780.3:67441296-67468894 GCF_000817695.3 Arachis duranensis | reverse complement strand
GATGTAAGAAACATATAATTATAAATATTTTATATATAAAATTATAGATATTTAATTAAATAAAATAATTTTAGATTATTATCTTTCTAACGTTATTGTTAAGCACTGAAAATATAAAAATTAAAAGCGTAAATGACATGTAAGATGTGACTATTGATTATCCTCTATATATATAAGGAAAATCAGGTAATAATTTTTTTAAAAAATCATTTTTAATATTTCTGATAAAAAACTAAAATCTTTTAGAAAGTAAAATATTTGCCATGTTAACTAGGTCATATTTATTATTATTATTACATATATACATATTTTATTATTTTTTATGGTATTTTTCATTTTGGCTAACTAAAAATTAATTCGTAGCCGATTAATTTGAGCATTATTTAATAGTTTGTTATTATTGGTTAATAATTACTGCACAAGATAGAATTTGAATTCTTGAATATTTGTTTAAACTAACTAATAAACTAACTACTATACTGACCCAAATTTATTTATTTCATATATACATTTGATTTAGTATTAAGCCAATGATATATATGTATCTGATTATTGTGGCGTAACTAACGCAATATAATATAGTTTCAACATACATTATAGTTAATTTGCTTATTGATTTTTTTTATATTCATAATATTTAACACTCTATAATAGTTAGTTAGAGGATACCATATATAAATATGAGAAATATCAGAAGTTCATAGTAAATTTTTTTTAATTAATAATTAGTCAACAATATTTAAAAATGTGGATTAAAGATATGTTGTTAAAATTATTAAAATAAAAAATTTAAATTAATAACTAAAACTCTTAATAAAAAACAATAAATTCTACTCAGTTTTGACCTTTTTTCTAAAAATATTATTACCTCTTGGCAAAGGAGTGAATATGGGGAGAGAGAATTTCTTCTAGGCCAAAACCACCATTGTTTCCACCCAAGGAAAGATGAGAATTTGATCTTTCAATTGTTATTCCTTGTGTCGTCGCTTCCTATTCAAACAAAAAATTATTTACCAAAATTATATGATTATTTTTATTCTTATTATTATTAAACACACACATAACACATCTAAATTTTAGCTCACCTGTGACCCCATGCCAAATTGTCGCATTGATGCTTTTCCTGAAAGATAGATCAATAGAGACAATGCCTAAGTTTTATCTATTATCAGACTCAAGCTAAATTTTCTCAAGACGCAAAAAGAAAGAAAGAGAGGGAGAGAGAAATCAAGAAAAATATGTTGAAAAGGATACACAAAAACTTTATCCTAAATATATAATAGATGAAAAGAAATAATATAATGCTATATATAAGCACACCATTTACAGATAGCAAGCTGCTTAGTGGTGGTAGATTATCATCAAATAAATTAAGGAAAACGTTAACAACAAAATCCAAAGAGTTTAAACAGTGTATTCTACATTATTAAACAATGAGGAATTGGTAAAAGATAATTATTGAAAAAAAAAAAAACCTTAGTCTGTTCGAAAATGAAGTTCTATGCGCCTCACTGTTGGTGGCAGTTATAAATGGAAGAACAAGGCAGAAATGAACAAATATCTTGAACTACTATGGCAAGAAAGTCTTCAGTTTTCCAGAAAGTATATATAAATAAATAAATAAATAAAAAGCTTACCCTTAATAAATAGGGTAAACTCTGCAATTTTGGGAATAGTATTGGATCTTCCTAAAACGTTAATGTGCATTTGACTAACATTAAAAAAGAAGTATATAGTAGAATGATCTTATCAATAAAGAAAAAAGAAAATAGTAAGTAGTATGATTTAATTTAGATATATTGTCATGATATATGTCCATATCGATATGTGATTATTAAAAAAAAATTATACTTAATGTAAAAAAATATTTTTTATTAATAATTAAATAAAAAATACTTTTATATTATTATATCCAAACATAATTAATAAATAACAAATTTTTTTTATATATAATATTTAAATATAATTTTTTTTATAAAATCTTTTAAAAAAGTTAACTAAAAAAAGGATATTTTCTTAGAATTTCGCTCATAAATTCTTAAGTGGACTGAAAGCGTAAGTTTTTCTACATTGTTAATATATCAATACGTTCAAAATAATATAAGAAACAGTTTTTAAAAGATAATATACTCAATATAGCAAAAGAATTACACGGGTACTATTTTAAAATAAATTTTATGATGGACAATAAATATAAATAAAAAATGTTAAGCAAACATCTTATGATCTAATTAGTTATTCCCACATTAATATAAAGTATTTAACCCAACTATTTTGTCGCTTTTTAATTTTGGTGTTAAATTTTTAATGTTGTTTTAAACAATGTGAAAATTTAATGCATTTTTTATGTATAGAACACAAATCTAAAAATCAAATTTTTAATTTTTAATTTTTTAGCATAACAATTTAAGGATCAGATTTTTTTTATTTAAAATTTTTTTAAACATACAAATCCAACTCTCTAATTTATTTTACAGTACAAAAATTTATTTCAACCCAAATCGGACTCTCCGATTTGGGAACTTCAGAAATTTGACTTTTAAATTTTTCTACAAATTTTATTATTTTTTAAATTTGAGGGTTCGATTTGTTATTTAAAATTTAAAAAAATAATTCATATTAAAAAAAACACACCAATTAATCATTACTATTAATTATGTAAAATCTTGTAAGTTAACAAATAATTAATTATGAGCTAAAATAATTAGAAAATTAAATTTTATAATTTAAAAAAGTAAAAATCTTTAAAATATGAATTAAAACACTAATTTTAATAGTTTTTGTCCTAAAATTAGATCGATAGACTAAACTGATTGAATTGAGTTTAAATCGGGCGCAAGACCCAACATATATAACCCAATACACAGCCACTCCTCCTTTCATTTCTGCAATTCACGTTGAGGAGATGAAGAGAAGAATTAAACCTAACTCCCAAATTACTTCAAATTTTATTTGATCATAGCTTCAATTCAAAGCTCCGATCGCCGCACCGTTTATAGCCACGTGACGTCTTATCGAGCTCTTCAAATCCATATGAATAAAGTAGTAAGAAATTTGAATTTCTCACCCAATTCTTCACTCCCTTCAATTTTGTTATTTTGGTTCATAGGTATTGGGAATTTTGTAATTTTGATGGTTTGTAATACTCTAGTGCGTGATATAGTTGAGCTTCATCCAATTGCTCAATGGGTAAATATAACATCCTATTATTCTAAGTCTTACCTCATGCCGTAAAGCAAAAGATAACAAAGTGCCACGACAATTCTAAAGTTTATATATATATGTTCTTTCTGAACTAAAGGAGGGCAATGATATCAAAGCCTGATGGGGAAGTAGGAATATTATTATTATCATTAAACTATCTCTGAAATTCATGGATCTGGAAATTTTACTCACTATTCATATTTCTATTTACTGTTCATGTTCTTTTGAAATTCAGAGGGGGTATTTTCAGACCAAAAGGCATTACATTCCATTCATATTGACCGAATGGAACTGTAAATGCTATTTTATATCGGTCTGATTCTGTTATTTGGATCTGCCAAAAACCGGATTTCATATCAAATTTTGAAAAAATGTTTGCTGAGTTTAACCTATTGAGCAAATCCTTTTTGTTTGGGATAGGATAACGAATTCATTGTAAAGCTTGGTTCAAAGGTTTGTAATTAATGACAAGTCTGGGGTTCCTCATTCTATCTCAGCTTGCTTATTAACATAAAAAGCGGAGCAGGACCAAGGACTCTTGCTAGGACGAATTAATCCTTTATCCAAAAGATCTTTAATTTCCTTTTGACAATGCTGTAAAAGCTGCTCATTCATTTGAATGGGGTGGGCTTTTATAGGGATTTTTGGTTCCTTGAAATCTTTTTCATAGGGAAGATCAACAATATGTTCTTTCCTATTCCAGAAGGCATGAGGCAAATCAGAACAAATAGACTTTTCAATTTGATTTGAAAGATTTTTTATCTTATCTTGAATCATTGGTTGAGAAAGTTGTGATTCAAGGGTTTTGAAAGAGATTTCTTCTTTCAAAAAGCAAATCTGTTTGGTTTTGGATTCAATTAGGTTTAGAGATTTCTGCTTTGGCGAGTCTAGGAACTCAAAGAAAGTTACCTGTCCTCCCACGAAAGAGGTAAGTCTAGAAAAATCTGTCAGGTATGAAAACAAAAGGATTATGAAAGGTGTCCCCAAAACTACGTCATTTTTGATATCCTTTGCTATGATGAAATTGGTGAGAATCCTAAGATTACCCTTTTCAACAAAAGCATCCTTTAGTTTAAATTTGATATTTAGTCTTTCGCCCGTTATTGAGCTAAGACGTTCAGTAAACTTTTCAAAATATTTTGTGGGGATCAGACCTTCCTTAATACAGTTTGAATCTGCACCTGAGTCAAAGAGTGCGATGGTGTCGAGAATGAAATCTTTAACGACAATTTGGACATGGACACGATGTTTCATAAAAGAGAACACATTTATTATTCTTAAGATTTCTTTTCCCTCATTGTCATTAGAAATTTCTTTTTCTTATTTTTTAGAAAACTTGCTTTGGTCTAAAAGAGGATCAAGCTCTTCATCATCCGACTCTTTTTGTTGCATTATTTGCGAGAGAATGAGTTGATGATTGTCTTGATTTCTTTTGATTTTCTGGATTTCCCTTTTCAGGTTGGTAACCTCATTTTGGAGATTCTGGATGGTTATAGGACGAATAACTTGTTTTTCTAATTTTTGGAAAATGGGTTTGACGTCATATTTATTGCTGAGGACCAAATTTTTGGGTTTTTTCTCCTTTTGTAAAGATCTTTTTAATTTCAAGAGGAAGTCTTTCTTTTGTTCTGGGTTGTCAATAGCCTCGATAGTATCAAATAAGAGATCTTGATCTTTGGAAAAAATATTACTTTGTTTGACATCTGAATCTGAGGATGATTCAATGTCATTGACTTGGATGTTATTAATATCATCCGAAGATTCTGGGTCAGAATCATCATCTGAATTTTCTATCAAAAGATTATTAATCTGTTCCTCAATTAGAGGATCAAGGTTTAGATTATTAATCTTTCCTTTTAACCGACAGTAATTGCTAATATGTCCTGGTTTCTTACATGTATAGCAAATAATGTGGTTTTTCTGTGGGTGGTTTTGGAAATTCTTTTGGAAACCTTTTCCATTTTTAGGTTTTGGAAAACTTTTTCCGGATCTTCTAAAATTCTTTTCAGGATTAGGTTTAAAATTCTTTCGATTAGATGGTCTTTTAGATTTCCTTGGATGACAAGCAAGAAGACCAAATTGTTCACAGAAAGTTCCCAGATCGATACGATTTTGGATTTTCTCACGAGCAAGTTGCCTTTGGATTTTATCATCTTGACAAATCTTTAGAGAAACTTTTTAGATGAAAGAAATGATTTGACCATAACTTAACTTGTCATAGGGTATTATCTCGTCTGGGGTTAAGCTATGAATTTTGTCCCTTACTTTATCTCCTAGGGATTTGGGGAGTCCAGCAAGGAATGTTTCTTTCCAGAAAGGTTGTTGACTGTCTTCTCTGGTATAGACCCTAGTAAGAAAGGTGTCCATATACCATCAAAAGTTAGACAAAGTTTTGCATCTGAGATTGGAAAGCAGTTCAGCAGATCGGTCTTTCCAAAGAGATGGGTCACCTATGAAGTGATTTGCTATAGTAAAGATTAAGGTGTTGACAGCATCAGGGATAGGTTCCCCGTCGTCTCCAATGATGGGTTCATTTTGATCATTGACTTTTATGGCAGAAAAGATTGAGTCTTTTTGGGTATCAGAAAGGTAGTTATCCTACCAGCCTTTGAGTTGACCACTAAACCCAAAAACAATAACATTAGCTATTGCTTCTTCGGAGGTTTCATGAGTAGCTTGATAGGCTGTGCATACCATAGTCATATGCTGGAGCATACTCATGATGTTATATTCAGTTTTTCCGTCTATATTCCATTCATAGACGTTATTGGCATTAAAGCTGACAAAACCTAGCTCTCTTTCTTCGAGAGCTAGATCCGGTGCAGAAACACGATTATAACCGTATGCAGAGGGTTTGGTTAAACCCTTCCACTTGGTTATAGAGTTGGTCATAATTGGGCTGACCTTGAGGGATGATTTGCCAGAATCATCACTTTGATACGAGGAAGATTCATTGGAAGCATGACCAAGGGCATTAATTGTAATGACCTAATTTTCAGTATGTCTCGATCATACCGGAAACTGAGCGCTACCAAGTTGTCTTCCTAATTATTATCTATTATTTATTATATGAGCCTGATTCGTTCTTAAAGCATAGTTATCTAGCGAGGTATTTTTTTTTTTGAAAACACCTGGGATAATAAACAAAATCATTCACAATCAATTTTCAAATAATAACAGAAACAACAGTTATAAACAACCACACTTATACACATTTCAAACAGTTAATAGCATTCACTTATCCAGCCTTTATTAGAATAAAGATCTTTAGTTAGAACACTCCTAGATATAGCTAGATAATAACCTTATACATTTATATACATACAACATCCCAGGCCATGACCTGTTCAAGAAGTCCATAAGCTGGCGTCCAGGCTAGCCTAGACTCTACACTCACCTAGTCCCTCTAATCTACTAAAGCGAGGAAAAGTATGTTTTAGGTCTTCAAAACACAAGTCAGGTGGAACGTTATAAAAAGGTGGAGCATCACCTGCTACTCCTCTGCACGATCATACATTGTCATATGACGTCTCGCTGGTACTTCATCACGTAGCCACATGACAAGAGTCTCGTACACAAGATTTAGGTTAAAGTTCGCATACGAGCGGGGTGCAAACGTTGGATGGTCTCACAGTATATACATATAAACAAAGAACAAGATTCACCCTAGACTCAGAAGACTATCTAGAGCGGAATCCTCTTTGCGAACGGTCATCAGCAAACTACGGAAGGGTACTCATGCTTCCATCTGGAGGGGGAAGGGAGAGAGAAGGGGTAAGAACTGGGGAGTTCTTAGTAAGGCCGGGGTTATTAGTTAAGTTCATTAATTCTGTGTTGCTTAGCAGACAAATAGCAGAAAATAGAGAAGAAGTAAACAGAAGATACAGATAAATAAAAAAATAAGAAATCAGAAAGCAGAATACAACAAGGAATACAAAAAAATAAAACACAGACACAAAGAATAGAATACAAATAAAGAAATCACACATTCATACAACAATCATAACAGAGGAAATGCACAACCAAGTATGATGCATGTCTGTCCTATGTAGGCTATGAGCTCACGTGTCGGTTTACACACTGCAGCCCGACATTACCTAGGAACTAGTCTTAAATATGGATTATTCTCTATAGGTGAACTTCGGCCTACAGAAATAGCACTCCCATAAGTGAACTTCGGCTCACAGGAATAGTCTAACCACAACACAACAACTTTCTATAGGTGAACTTCGGCCTACAGAAATACCACCTCTGTAAGTGAACTTCGACTTATAGAAATAGCGTCCCTGTAAGTGAACTTCGGCTCACAGGTATCACAACTCTCTGTAGGTGAACTTCAGCCTACAGGAGCATCACCCTGAGATAGACAGTTGATATTCACTGCAGGTGAACGTCGCCCTACAGGAATAACAACTCTCTGTATATTCTGTGAGGTCAAACACACAGCTATATAGTTTTTAACTCCTTTTCTTTCCAACATATATGAAAGTTTCTAAATCCTTTTTCATTACCTGACATACCTCAATACCTTCTCTTATACCTTTTCTTAGGTGTTTAATAAAGAGAATTAAGAAATTTTGGGCTCAACACTGCCTTCTTAAGACTTTTAGGAAAAACTACCTTTTTATCAATATTTTATTATTAATAATAAAATAATATTATTAATAAAATAATATTTTAATATTTTAATAATTCTCTTCGGATAATTCGTCCAACCCAAGGATAGCTATAATGTCCTGAAGTTCTTTGTAACACTGTAAAGTTTGTTTAACTCTTTGCGCAGTTTCATAATGTTCTTCACCAACAATCCGAGGTTGGAGATATTAAAATAATAATATTTTATTCAACTTTCAAAAATTGCATTTTGACCCCCAAACTTTTGGAAATTGCATTTTAACCCCCTTAACTTTTAATATTTGCACTTTGGCCCCTCAACTTTTTATTAATTATCTTTCAACCACAAACCTTTTAATAATTATTATTTGACCCCAAAATCATCAAAACCAACATTTTTCTTGTCCTTCAAAAACTAAAAACATTTTCCCAAAAGTTCATAAGATTTCAACTTGATTTTCAACTAGTTTTTCAATCTTTTCGGTAACCGATTTTTACCTGATTTTGACCAAACCAAAGAGCAACGTTACAGCCATCAAGTATACATAAAAAACACATCAAATATCATGAATTTCATGGCTGGAAGGCCACGTTTTCTAGAAGCAACAATAGCAACTTCACAACCATCAAATAACTTGATTTTCAAGCATTAAACAACAAGATCTCATGATCAAACCATCACACAAACACTCAAAATCAAGCCTCAAGCAACAAGATCTTATTTCACACTTCAAGAAAACAGCCAATCATTGATTAATTTACCAAACCTTACCTCCTTTGCTTCTGCCAAAAGTTGAACAAAAAACAAGCTTCCAAAAGCACTTTTACGCCTATTTTAACATCGAAAACAACTTTAGAACCATATGAACCATGAAGGCTGAAGCTTCATGATGATTAAAAGAAGGTTATTCTCACCTTAAAGAAGCTAGAAATCACATTTGTTTAGAGCCTATGGTGATTGAACAAGAGATCCTAAGAGAAAACATGAGGAAAACATCATCAGCTTGAGTTTCCACCATGGATGAAACTTCAATGAGGAGAAGCAGCCATCATGCCTTGATTTACTCCATGAAATTTGATATGGAAATGAAGAAGAGGAAGAGGTGATCATTTTGGTTGGATTAGATTTTTGATAGTGGTTTTAGTTTGAGAAAGAACGAAGAAAGAAGGTTGAAGCTTTCATGGAAGTTCTATCATTTTCCTTTCATGATATTTTCAAATTTTGGCTTGCCTTGGAAGAAACGATGATGGTAATGATGAGTTTAGGGACCCATGGGGTTAGGATAAATATTATCCCAAAGTTTGGTGTAAAAATATCTCAAGAAAGGATAATTACTGAAGCTAGATGTATTATAATACAAGTGTTTCTTACTTTTCCCTTAAGGAAGCTTTGCTTGGAGAGCAAGAAAGGAAACATGTGGTGGCTAACTCTGGGAGAGCCACGTGTCACAGGATGCTGACTCATCAGAGTTTAATAATAAAATATCATTTTGAAGATAATTACTAAAACTAGATACATCAGATTACACTACTAAAGGATAAGAATGAGCTTTACTAGTATAAACAATACTAGTAACATGATAATCATGAGGATAAAAGATATATGATGAAGCATTAGCTTTGCTAAGTTCATCTAAGAATGCCGGTATTATCCATTATCGGTAGATTTCTAGCTCAGTTATTATATTACTAAACATAGATCAATATTAATCACCGTAGAGAAAATAATAATATAATATTCTGAATAAAATAATAATATATGAATATTATATTAATGTAATTTTTCTCTCGAAATTCGAGACTGGCTCGTCACAATGAGACTAACCATGGAAATAAGAATTTTGAAATTTGGACCCGAAGTTGTTCAAAAATGCAACTTTTCGCGACATGCCTGCTTAGATTAGGAGAGGTGTCTGGTGCAGTCAAGCTGCTGACTCAGCAGCTTGATGACACAGCACCTGTGTAGCAGAGGTGCTTATATGCACTAAAATTCCTAAAAATTCCATAAAAATTCCGTTTGATCCCAAAAAAGCGTCGTTTCTTCGAGGCTAGGCCGTTACATTCTACCCTCCTAAAAGAAAATTTTGCCCTCAAAACTTCAGCCATGTGTAAGAATCCATCTTTATGCTATCAATTTCCTTCAAGACATCCTGACGAAGAGATCGATCCATTCCTTACAGCATCCAAATCTCACTTAGCCATAGCCATGGAGATCCTAACAACTATGAGAATAGATGTTCCTCAAAAGAATTTGTCATTCAGAACTCGATTAAACTATGCCTATTCAGAGTCATTGAGGTCTTATCCGTGCCAAACAATCAACATTAAGGTGATAAATCTTAATATCTCAAGTTAAGCACGAACATTTCCAAAATGAGCACTCATAGACATTCATGCCAAATGTATCTTTAAGATACCCTAACGGCATGAGACACACAAGCAGAGTATGTAGTAAAGTATAGTCAGTCCACTACCCCAGGCTCTACTGGGAACGAACTGCTCTTATACCAAATTGTAATGACCCAATTTTTAGTATATCTAGATCATACCGGAAATTGAGCGCTACCAAGTTGTCTTCTTAATTATTATCTATTATCTATTATATGAGCCTGATTCGTTGTTAAAGCATAGTTATCTAGCGAGGTATTTTTTTTGAAAACACCTGGGATAATAAACAAAATCATTCACAATCAATTTTCAAATAATAACAGAAATAACAGTTATAAACAACCACATTTATACACATTTCAAACAGTTAATAGCATTCAGTTATCCAACCTTTATTAGAGTAAAGATCTTTAGTTAGAACACTTCTAGATATAGCTAGATAATAACCTTATACATTTATATACATACAACATCCCAGGCCATGACCAGCTCAAGAAGTCCATAAGCTGGCGTCCAGGCTAGCCTAGACTCTACACTCACCTAGTCCCTCTAATCTACTAAAGCGAGGGAAAGTATGTTCTAGGTCTTCAAAACTCAAGTCAGGTGGAACGTTATCAAAAGGTGGGGCGTCACCTGCTACTCCTCTGCACGATCATACATTGTCATATGACGTCTCGCTGGTACTTCATCACGTAGCCACATGACAAGAGTCTCGTAGACAGGATTTAGGTTAAAGTTCACATGCGAGCGGGGTGCAAACGTTGGCTGGTCTCACAGTATATACATATAAACAAAGAACAAGATTCACCCTAGACTCAGAAGACTATCTAGAGCGGAATCCTATTTGCGAACAGTCATCAGCGAACTACGAAAGGGTACTCATGCTTCCATCTGGAGGGGGAAGGGAGAGAGAAGGGGTAAGAATTGGGGAGTTTTTAGTAAGTCCGGGGTTATTAGTTAAGTTCATTAATTTTGTGTTGCTTAGCAGACAAATAGCAGAATACAGAGAAGAAGTAAACAGAAAATATAGATAAATAAATAAATTAAGAAATCAGAAAGCATAATACAACAAGGAATACAAAAAAATAAAACACAGACACAAAGAATAGAATACAAATAAAGAAATCACACATTCATACAACAATCATAACAGAGGAAATGCACAACCAAGTATGATGCATGTCTGTCCTATGTTGGCCATGAGCTCACGTGTCGGTTTACACCCTGTAGTCCGACCTTACCTAGGAACTAGTCCTAGATATGGCTTATTCTCTATATGTGAACTTCGGCCTACAAAAATAGCACTCCAGTAAGTGAACTTCGGCTCACAAGAATAGTCTAACCACAACATAACAACTTTCTGTAGGTGAACTTCGGCATACAGAAATACCACCTCTGTAAGTAACTTCGGCTTATAGAAATAGCGTCGCTGTAAGTGAACTTTGGCTTACAGGTATCACAAACTCTCTGTAGGTGAACTTCAGCCTATAGGAGTATCACCCTGAGATACACAGTTGATATTCACTGTAGGTGAACTTCGGCCTACAGGAATAACAACTCTCTGCCTATTCTATGAGGTCAAACACACAACTATATAGCTTTTAACTCCTTTTCTTTCCAACATATATGAAAGTTTCTAAATCCTTTTTCATTACCTAACATACCTCAATACCTTCTCTTATACCTTTTCTTAGGTGTTTAATAAAGAGAATTAAGAAATTCTGGGCTCAACACTGCCTTCTTGAGACTTTTAGGAAAAACTGCCTTTTTATCAATATTTTATTATTAATAATAAAATAATATTATTAATAAAATAATATTTTAATATTTTAATATTAAAATAATAATATTTTATTCAACTTTTAAAAATTGCATTTTGACCCTTGAACTTTTGGAAATTACATTTTAACCCCCTTAACTTTAATATTTGCACTTTGGCCCCTCAACTTTTTATTAATTAACTTTCAACCCCAAACCTTTTAATAATTATAATTTGACACCAAAATCATCAAAACCAACATTTTTCTTGTCCTTCAAAAACTAAAAAAATTTTCCCAAAAGTTCATCAGATTTCAGCTTGATTTTCAACCAGTTTTTCAATCTTTTCGGTAACCGATTTTTACCTGATTTTGACCAAACCAAAGAGCAAAGTTACAGCCATCAAATATAAATAAAAAACATCAAATATCATGAATTTCATGGCTGGAAAGCCACGTTTTCCAGCAGCAACAATAGCAACTTCACAACCATCAATAACTTGATTTCAAGCATTAAACAATAAGATCTCATGATCAAACCATCACACAAACACTTAAAATCAAGCCTCAAGCAACAAGATATAATTTCACACTTCAAGAAAATAGCCAATCATTGATTAATTTACCAAATCTTACCTCCTTTGCTTCTGCCAAAAGTTGAACCAAAAACAAGCTTCTAAAAGTACTTTTACACCTATTTTAACATCAAAAACAACTTTAGAACCATATGAACCATAAAGGCTGAAGCTTTATGATGATTAAAAGAAGGTTATTCTCACCTTAAAGCAGCTAAAAATCATGTTTACTTAGAGCCTATGGTGATTGAACAAGAGATCCTAAGAGAAAACATGAAGAAAACATCATCAGCTTGAGTTTCCACCATGGATGAAACTTCAAGGAGGAGGAGCAGCCATCATGCCTTGATTTAATCCATGAAAATTGATATAGAAATAAAGAGGAGGAAGGGGTGATCTTTTTGGTAGGATTAGATTTTTGATAGGGGTTTTAGTTTGAGAAAGAACGAAGAAAAAAGCTTGAAGCTTTCATGGAAGTTCTATCATTTTCCTTTCATGATATTTTCGAATTTTGGCTTGCCTTGGAAGAAAAGATGATGGTAATGATGAGTTTAGGGACCCATGGGGTTAGGATAAGTATTATCCTAAAGTTTGATGTAAAAATATCTCAATAAAGGATAATTACTAAAGCTAAATGTATTATAATACAAGTGTTTCTTACTTTTCCCTTAAGAAAGCTTTGCTTGGAGAGCAAGAAAGAAAACATGTGGTGGCTAACTCTGGGAGAGCTACGTGTCACAGGATGCTGACTTATCAGAGTTTAATAATAAAATATCATTATGAAGATAATTACTAAAACTGGATACATTAGATTACACTCTAAGAATGAACTTTACTAGTATAAACGATACTAGTAACATAATAATCATGAGGATAAAAGATATATGATGAAGCATTAACATTGCTAAGTTCATCTAAGAATGCCGGTATTATCCATTACCAGTAGATTTCTAGCTCAGTTATTATATTACTAAACATAGATCAACATTAATCACATTAGAGGAAATAATAATATAATATTCCGAATAAATTAATAATATATGAATATTATATTAATATAATTTTTCTCTTGAAATTCGAGACTGGCTCGTCATAATGAGACTAACCTTGGAAATCAAAATTTTGAAATTTGGACCCGAAGTTGTTCAAAAACGCAACTTTTCGCGACATGCCTACTTAGATTAGAAGATGTGTCTGGTGCAGTCAAGCTGCTGACTCAGCAGCTTGATGACACAGCACCTATGCAGCAGAGGTGCTTATATGTACTAAAATTCCTAAAAATTCCATAAAAATTCCGTTTGATCCCGAAAAAGTGTTGTTTCTTCGAGGCTAGGCCGTTACATTAATAGCTTTGGATGAACCAGTTTGAATCTGAGAAGTAGTTTAACTAGAGTTTGTAGGAGTTTCAGGGACAGTATTAAGATGATTTAGAAGCTCATTGATCTTTTGCATGACCTCTGAATCACTAGATTGTTGTTTTAAAATAGAGGTTTTAAGACTTTGTTTTGCCTTGCTACTCATTTTGAAAGGTTTGAAAAGAGGTTTTTCAATAGATTTAGAAGTAGAGGTTTCAGGGATATTTTTTGAAGACAAAAAGGATCCTGAAGAAGAAAGGTTGTCTCCTAGACATTGTAAAAAGCTATTGGTGTAATTTGATTGCTCAATGAGGTTCTTAATGTCTTTTGGGCTGACTGCTTCATCTACATTTTTGGTTTTGAATGGAGAGGCCATAACTGGGTTATGTCCTTCGGTATTTGAAATCAATGGATGTTCCTGCTTCAGATCTGAAGGAAAAAGAGTTTCGTCTGTCAAAGAAAATCTCTACTTCCCCTGATTCATCCTGTTTTATTTCTTGTAAGAGAGGTGCTTGTCAAGGTTTAGGTCGACTAGTTACATAGAGACAATACAGAGTTTTTTGAGTTAAAAAAACATATACAACTTATCTCTCAAACCAAGTCTATAAGACAACACAGATACAAAAGTGAGAGTATATCTATGACAAAGTAATCCAAAATACAAAAGGGTGATAAATGATCCTTTGCTCCGTCACCACCATCTCGCAAGTCACCGAGTTGGATTACGACCTGCATCTGAAAACAACAACAATATATGGTATGAGAACCGAAGGTTCTCATTATGGTAACATTGCCAAGTAATTTAAGATATAAGGTTCCAGGACGCCAAAGACAATCCAAGCTTATAAAATAATTTAATAAAGTTCTTAAATAGGTCATCTAACTTAGGTGATTTCTAAACTAATAGTAACACCGCTGTCTCACAGTCTTCGCCTTCCTAACCTCCATGTGATCCTATTGCCACCGGCCTACTGAACCTCCTCAATCCCAGTAGAAAGCACAAGTAGTTGCATACAAGTAATACAGAAGTAACATTCATATATAGCAAGTAAAGGAAAAAGCAATGAAGCATGTTATACACTTAGGCAATATAGGCAAGTAAACAAAGCAAGAAACCACATAGAAAATGCACATGATGAATGCCTGTCCTACTGGCTGTGATATCACATTTTTTGTTCAACTGACAACCCGACACATTCCGATTGAAACGTCGCCTTTCAGTCACGAATATAAATGGGATCCCCCAGGGATATCGTGCTTGGCACACTCAAGGGATATAGTGCCCGACACACTCTTGTGATTTCGAAAGGATGTGAGCGGGATTCCTTACTACAATCCTCATATCTCAGCGTAAGCAGGACTAATCCCTACCCTTACGCCTACATCTCAGCATAAGTGGGACAAACCTGGCCCTTACGCCTATCGTCTAGTAACTCATCAATATCAACATAAAGCAGTATTGAATAAGTTCCTCATTCATCTCCGAGTCCCAGACTCGTCATAATTGTCATTAGTCATTGACTTCACAAGTTACCATCAACCCTCAAGTTCTCAAAGTCATCACCAACAACACTTCCCCCGTTCACTCACAAGTTCAGAAACCTAAGTCTTCATCTTCTAAACTTATACAGAAATCACCAATTTAATTCACTAACTCATCTCTATTAGTCTTAAGGCATATATAATTACTAGTTAGTAATCTCAAACAGTAATTAAAGAAGCTTAGAAAGCTAGAGAACCCTTAAAAAGTGAAGAAAACAATTTTTTAGCAAAACAGAAGTCTCGCGTACGCAAACTTCTATCCCGCATACGTGTAAGTTGAAAAAAAGGTGGTCTCATACACAACACTCTGCTCACGTCGCGGGTATCCAAGACAGAATGGAATGCTCGGGTCGGGTGTTAAAAACTCGCATATGCATCCCTCAAAATACATGCTCGCGTACGCATGCTAGTTCCCGCATACGCGAGACCTCCCAGACATGGGAGAATACCCGCATCACGTGCACAGGTTCGCGTATGAATGCTATATCAGACTTAGAGAATTTTTAAAGCTGTAGAAATAAGATTTTTAGCCCTAACTTCCAACGTTCATAGCTTCCTCTACAAAACTCCATTTTCCTCGAACTTTATATCATTTTAAAGCTCTTAAAATTATCTTTAATGTAAAACAAAAATCACTTAATTTCAAGGTTCGAGACTCAAGTTATGATCCTCCAAAGTTTATTAAAAGCAATGTTTTACAAAATTCTACAACATTCTCTAGTTTCCAAACCTTCAAAACCAAACTAATCAAAACCTACTCAATTTCATCAAAAACACTACCACACACTAAAATTTACTATTTCATTGCATTTTAGTCATTTCTACATCTATTTCTCTCAATCTTTCCACCATAATTCAATAATACCATAAACTTCCAAATCAAGATATCAATATTAACAATTTTGCACAATTCAACTATTCATAAACATCATTCATCCTATATCATCTTCAATCCTCACAATTATCATTATTCAACCCCATATCAATATTCAACATCATTCACTAATAATAACATCATAATCTCATCAATTATCACATTAATCAAAATCATCATACACCATCAATCCAACAATTATCAATAACCATACCTTGACTGATTCCCAATATGCACAAAATATAAAAATCCACAACCAAGTTCAATGAGCCTTACCATCAAGTCAATCAACAAGCAACTCCAATCCACCAACTTCACTCCAATCACAAGAATTCAAGCTATATATAAATAATTTACCACAAATCAACCTAGGGTTTCATATATACATAAAACTACAAGGAATTTGAATACATTCACCTTGCCCAATTTTGATTGGGACAAAACCCAATAGCAATCAAGTGCTAGATTGTACCTAAATACCCAAATCATAAAAAATCATTCAAAAACTAAATCTAAATTTTTGAAATTATTAGGGCTCAAGAATGGAGAGAAAATTTTGAAATCTTACTAGCAAAATTTTGTTAAAACTAACGGGCTTGGTGAGAGCTTTGCATAGCCACAAATGAGACATGAATCGGAGCACCTAACTCAAGTTATAAGAGAAAGAAGTTGAAGATGAATGGTGTTCTTCTTCCCCCTTCTCTCAACTCATTTTAGCTGCACACTTGTGTTTGAGTGTGAGTTATGAGCTGAAGAAAAGGGAGGGTTGCATACGCGACCTGCATGTGCGACACGAGCTATGCTCACTATTTTGTAATCTCGCATACGCGGGGCAAGGCTTGCATTCACAGAACCCAATTTTTGAAAATTCGCGTACACGAGAGTTTGAACGTGATGCGAGCACTCTTCCCTGTTTTGCAATCTCGCATACGCGAACATAGTCCCGCATACACACACTCCCTGTTTTAGCCAAAAATGAGAATTTTGAATGTTTAACCAATCTTCTAACTTTCTAAACCTCTTTTACACTTGTTTAAGGTTCTTTAGTGAGCCTTTAAGCCTTAGAATGAGGATGAGTGTGTTAAGTAAATTGACGAGGATATGTGGAAGGATTTTGCAAAGTATTAACTGAATTAATGAGGCGTGGGTAACAGTGAATGGGATGAGATTGATGAGGATGATGGAAGTAATGAATGATTTGTAATTGGATGAGATATATGTGACCCCGGGTAAGAGGTAGTGGTATTGTTCTCATGCTCCGGGAAAGAGATGGGAAAGAAGAATTATAAGAATTGAGATTGATTATGAAGTTGAATGAATATGATAAGTGAGGAATGATTGAGGATGATTGATGATGAGTATGTTTGTGTTTTCTCTCTGGTTATAAGGGTGACAGGGCACCTATTCCCTCTAATGGTGACAAGGCACATATTCCCTCAAATGGTGATAATGCACATATTCCCTCTAACGGTTAGCCGATGTGCTGAGATATTTGTGCGCTACAGAGAGACAATGCCCGAGTTAGCTATCGGACATGTCGAGTTAGATGTATAACCAAAATGAGTTTATTAGCCATGGGGTAGGCATACATCATATTCATTTGTTTGTTTTGTTTGGATGTGCCTTGCTTGGGTTTGCCTATTTTTTTATATCTGCTTAATTTCTATATGCTCTATCTACTATAACTGCATTCTATCTATGATTTCTTTGTCTATATTGTTTGTCTGTGTAATTGAGATGTCCTTGTCTAGCGAAGGAGTGACAAGAGCTGTTCCACCGGTGTTTTGGAGGACTGGGGAAGCAGGATTTGAAGGGTTAAGTTAGGATCTGAGTTATAAACTTAAAAACCTTAGATTATGTACCCAAAATCTTGTTTAGCTTATTCTTTAAGTTTGATTTTGAATGTCAGAGTTTTAAGATTGCCTCTAGCTTTTTTGGGACCTTATATCTTGTTTATGTGGGCACCATTACCATGCTTAAAACCTCTAGTTCTCATTCCATACATATGTTACTGTTTTTAGATGCAGGATGCGAAGCACTGCACTAAGCATTCTAGAGACTCTTGAAAGTGAAGAACTATCTTGGGACTCGGTGGTTATATTTGGTTTATGTTCGTATATGTAAATAGATTCTCCACCTTGTATTTTACATTTTGTCTCTCCTAGAGGTTGACTTGGAAAAACAGGAATTATGTTTATCTTTTGGTTTATTTTTGAGTTGTATATATATATATATATATATATTCTAGCCGGCATTTGCTTTACAGGTCGAGTTTAGAGCTTGCTTATGTATCTATCCTTTGAAACTCTGTTTATATACTTGTTTCTATGATTTTTTGTATAAGTCTTCTATCCAATCGCCTTTCGAGTGTACGTGTTTTTAGTCTGGTTTTGATAATCCTTTCTTCCAAATCTCTTAGTTAAATTGTTCTTCATATGTATCTATATATGTATTTTCCTTTTTAGAGGTCGTAATACCTTACCACCTTTGATTTACTTTCTAGGTGTAAAGCTCTGTGTGGTAGGGTGTTACATTAAGGTATCAGAGTAATTCATTCTTGTAGAGCCTGAAGGACAGACTGACTATGCTTCTAGGCATACTCTGGGTGTCTGATGAGAAGATTATTTGATGGTATAGAATTTCTCAATAAATGAATGTAATCTCGTTGCAAGTATAGTTCTACACCAACAAACAATCCTCCCAATAAAAAATTTGGTTGTAAAAAGTACAAACTCCAATGAAAATTTAACCGAAGTATTTAAACCTCGGGTCGTCTCACAAGGAATTGCAATAAAGTGAATGATTATTGGCTATGAAGGAATAGGGGGTTTGGTTTATAAAAGGGGCGAGAAATTAAATTGGCAAGAATTTAAATGGCAAGAAGAGTAACTCAAGCAAGCAATTAAAGAAAGCAATTAATAAAGAGAGACATCCTTAGCAAAGATTGAGAATATAGGCTTTCTATCATAGTCATACAATGATCAATTCATCCTATTTAGTCAGCTCCGGTAAATGGAAGAAGGTATCATGTTATCATCACATAGGGAGAACGTCAAACAAGACTAATCAATCATATCACAATAATAAACAAGAATTTATCTTATTACGTCATCCCCGACGATGGAGGAAGGTATCATGTTATCCTCATACTCAAAGAAAGTCTAATAAGACTAGCTAATCTCAATCCAAAAGTCCTAGTCAACTTACTAATTGAATTAGCAAAAGACTAGCGTTAATGGAAATAATATTAGCTAACAATTCTAGATCACCAACATAGGTTGGATTTTCATGACTCAAGATTGCCTAATTACTCTTTTCAAGCCAAGAATGCTCAAAAAGACTACTCTAACATCCAACCAAGCATTTTGTCAAACACTTGGAAGGTATAAAAGGAAAGCATGATAAATGTGCAAGAATAGTAAAATCTAACAACTACCAATTGCAAGAAAACAATAATAACAACTCAAATCATCAATAAAAGAGACATCAAACATCAAATTGCATTAAAGGAGATTCAAATCCAACATGAGTGCAAGAAAAGTAAACATAATAAAATGCAAGAATTAATGAAACCCATGACTACATAAGGAAGAAATCAACAATAGCAATGAAGATAAACATAAAAGAGACATGGAAACATAAAATTGCATTAGAAGAAATTAAGATCCAACAATGGTTCATCAATAAAAGAGATCAAAATAAGAAATGACAAGTAAAACTAGGAGAGCTAAGGTGTAGCAACAAGAAATTGAAAGGAAATATAGATCAAACCAAGAATCACACACTAGATCTAAGATGAAATTAACCTAAAGCCCTAATTCTAGAGAGAAGAAGGAGCTTCTCTCTCTAGAAAACTAACTAAAGGCTCTTCATGACTAACTAAGTGCTCCCCCCTTTGTCCAAGATTGAATTCTGCATGAAATAGCCTCAGGAAAGGGTTGGATTTAGGCCTGGGCAGCTCAAAAATTGCCCCAAGCATTTTTACTTTAATGAGGTCACGTGCGAGTATCGACGCATATGCGTGGTAACGCGTATACATTGCTTGGAATTTTTCTATCTACACGTATGCGTCATGTATGCGTACGCGTTGCCATGCGACTTCATCTTTACACGTGCGCGTTTGCTGCGCGTGCACGTCCATGAATGCACTCTAAATCCTTGTTTTTCCATGAGTTCTCCACTTTGCATGCTTTTCTCTTCACTCATTTGATCCATTCCTCGCCTTTTCAATATGAATTCACTAAAAAGCACATCAAGGCATCTAGTGGAATCAAAGGTGAATAAAAATTACCAGTTTAAGGGCCTAAAAAGTATGTTTTACACTTAAGCATAAATTCAAGGAGAATTACAAAACCATGCTATTCCATTGAATAAATGTGAGAAAAGATGATGAAATCTCCCAATAAGCACAAGATAAACCATAAAATTGGGATTTATCAAACTTCCCCACACTTAAACCAAGCATGTCCTCATGCTAAACTCAATGAAGAAACAAAAGGTATCAACATTTATTCAATGTAAACTACCTAAATGCAACATATCTACATGCAATCTATCTAAATGAATGCAACTACTTAGTCAAAATAAGTCAAATTCCAAGAATACATATATAAGTACAAGAGCTAAAGCCATAGCAATCAAATCAAACCCACAATTGAATTGAATTATTGAAAGATTTTACAAACTTGCAAGAATAGACAATCATGGGTGGAAACATGCAATTGAGCAATCGAACCCTCACCGGTTGTGTATCTGCTCTAGTCACTCAAGTGTATAGGGTTGATTCACTCAATTCTCTCCTAATTATGCTTTTCAATATTTGTTTTTCATCTAACAATCAACAATTATTTCATGCATGCATACAAATATCATGAGGACTTCCCATAGGTTGTAATGGGGCTAGGGTCAAGGTAAGGATGCATATGGTCAAGTGAGCTATAATTTGAATCTTTGATTAACTTAAACTTCCCACCTAACCTATATAACAACCTATATAATAGAAAGCTAACCTAACTACCCATTCTTCACTTTTTCACACACTCATGCATTCTCTCTTTTTGATTATTACACATATGCATTGACTTTTATTAAACTTTACTTTGGGGCATTTTTTCCCCTTTTATTGATTTTCTTTTTCTTTCTTTTTTATTCTATTTTTTTGGTATATATATTTTTTCTTTTTTTGCAATAAAGTATATACAAAAGTATCAATGCATATGATTTTACATTTAATTAACACATGAGTATGTACCAAATTCCCAAAATTTTGACAAAAATACACAAATACACTTTTATCCCAACCAAAGTTCCCAAATCTCCCAAAACTAAATGATAAACACTCTCACTAGCCTAAGCTAATCAAAGATCCAAACAAGGGACATTTATTATTTTTTTTTCGCTTTAGACTTGTAATGTGATAAAATGAAGAACAAATGGGTTAAGCATAGGCTCAAAATTGGTTAACAATTTTGTGATTTATCTTGTGGTTATTTTGGGAGATTTTATCACCTTTTCTCACATTTATTCAATGGAATGGCATGGTTTTGTAATTCTCCCTTAATTTGTGCTTAAGTGTAAAAACATGCTTTTTAAGCCCTTAAATTTGAAATTTTATTCACCTTTGATTCCACTAGATGCCTTGATGTATTTGTTAGTGAATTCAAGTTGAAAAGGCTAGGAATAGATCAAAAGAGTGAAGAGAAAAGCATGCAAAATGGAGAACTCATGGAAAAACAAGGATTTGGAGTGCATTCATGGACGCGCACGCACAGCAGACGCGCACGCGTGAAGATGAAGTCGCATGGCGACACGTACGCGTACATGACGCGTACGTGAGATGGAAAAATGACAAGCGATGTGTACGCATGACCCATACTTATGCGTCGATACTCGCACGTGACCTCATTAAAGTGAAAACACTGGGGGCGATTTCTGAGTTGCCCAGGCCCAAATCTAACTCATTCCTGAGACTATTTCATGTAGAATTCAAGCTGGGGCAAAGAAGGGGGAGTACTTAGTTAGTCATGATGAGCCTTTAGTTAGTTTTCTAGAGGGAGAAGCTCCCTCTTCTCTCTAGAATTAGGTTAGGATTAGGTTAATTTCTCTTAGATCTAGATTTGATTACTTGATTTCATCTTGTTTCCTTCACAATTTCTTGTTTTAATACTTCAATTCTTCCTGGTTATCTTGTTAATTTTACTTTTATGCCTCTTTTATGTTTATGAATGCTCATGTTGGATTTGGACCTCTTTTAATGCAATTTAATGGTTGATGTTCTTTTAATGTGATTTGAGTTATGAATTTTACTTTCCTTGCAATTGGTAGTTGGTAGATTTTACTATTTCTTACTCATTTACCATGCTCTCCTTTTATACCTTCCAAGTGTTTGACAAAATGCTTGGTTGGATGTTAGAGTAGTCTTTTGAGCATTCTTGGCTTGGAAAGAGTAAAAAGGCAATCTTGAGTCATGAAAACCCAACCTATGTTGGTGATCTAGAATTGTTAGCTAATATTGTTTCCATTGACATTAGTCTTTTGCTAATTCAATTAGTAAGTTGACTAAGACTTTTGGATTAAGATTAGCTAGTCTTATTAGACTTTCTTCGAGTATGAGGATAACATGATACCTTCCTCTATCATCGGGGATGACGTAATAAGATAAATTTTTGTTTATTATTGTGATATGATTGATTAGTCTTGTTTGACATTCTCCCTATGTGAAGATAACATGATACCTTTTTCCATTTGCCGGAGTTGACTAAATAGGATGAATTAATCATTGTATGTCTAGGATAGAGAGCCTATGTTCTCAATTCTTGCCATGAATGTCTTTCTTCATTGCTTGCTTTCTTTAATTGCTTGCTTGATTTACTTTTCTTGTCATTTTAATTCTTGCCCCTTATAAATCAAACCCCTTGTTCCTTCAGAGCCAATAATCATTTACTTCATTGCAATTCCTTGTGAGATGACATGGGGTTTAAATACTTCGGTTAAATTTTTATTGGGGTTTTGATGATTGGATTTTTGACGGTTTAGAATTTCACTAATGAAATCTCGTTGTAAAGTATAGTCTCTAAACCAAAAATAATCCTTTCATACAAAAAATTGTTTGTCACAAGTACAAACCCCTAAAATCTATAAACCAAAGTATTTAAACCTCGGGTCGTCTCTCAAAGGACTTGCAGGGTAGTGTTCTTGTTATTGGTTATTGACTTGTTTATTTCGGGGTTTTGGATGAGAAATATGAATAGTAAATGCTAAGAAAACTTTATTAACAAAATGGTCTTGGCAAGGTTTGGTTGTCAAGGGTCTTCATCATTATCACTAGCCACAAGTATGGTAGTTGCAAGGATTAATCCCACTTAGTCATCCTTAAATCAATTGACAAAGGAAAGTCAAGTGAGTTATATCAATCCTAGTCCATAAATCCTAGCTTTCCACTAATTGGATTAATGAAGGCTAGAGTTAATGGCTATCAACTATCAATCAATTAGACACTAGTGACTCAAGAAATCCTAAGTTACCTTCTCAAGCCAAGAACATAAAATTCTAGTCTAACATTCTTCCAAGCATTTAATCAAACACTTGGAAGGCACAAAAGAAAATTATAGTAAATCACAACAAGAATGAATTCTAACTATAATTGAATACAAAGAATTAACAACAACAATCAAGGAAATCACAATTATCATGAACTACCTCAAATTACATTATTAAAAGAAAACAAAGAGAACAAGAGTATCTCAATTACAAAACCTAGAAATAAAATAAGAGAAATTACAACAAGAGGATAGGCATAGAAAGAAGAACCAAAGTGTAGCAATCATCAATTGAAGGTAGAAGTAGAAGGAGACTTGAATTAAACTTAGAACTATGAGATCCTAATCTAACCCTAATTCCTAATCCTAATTCTAGAGAGAAGAGAGAGCTTCTCTCTCTAACTCTAACTACTTCTAAAACTAAACTATGACTAATGATCAAAAGTATGTTGATTCCTTTTCAATCCTTGGCTTAAATAGCATCAGAAATGAGTTGGATTGGGCCCACAAGGCTTCTAAAATCGCTGGCCACGTGTTGCATTAAGTGGGTCATGTGTCACCATCGGCGCGTCCGCGTACTGTGCGCGTGCGCGCCCCTATGCGCGATGCAACTATAGCAAATCTTATATCGTTTCGAAGCCCCGGATGTTAGCTTTCCAACCCAACTGGAACCGCATCATTTTGGACCTTCGTAGCTCAAGTTATGGTCAATTAAGTGCGAAGAGGTCAGGCTTGACAGCTTTTTGGTTCCATCATTTCTTCATGAGTTCTCCAACTTTACATGCTTTTTCTTCATTCCCTTAATCCAATCTTTGCCTCCTAAATCTGAAATCACTTAACAAACATATCAAGGCATCTAATGGAATCAAGGTAAATTACATTTATCTATTTTAAGACCTAAAAAGCATGTTTTCACTCTTAAGCACAATTAAAGGAGAATATACAAAACCATGCTATTTCATTGAATAAATGTGGGTAAAAGGTGATAAAATCCCCTAAAATCAATACAAGATAAACCCTACAAATGGGGTTTATCAGGTTTGTACTTGTGACAAAATCATATTTAATTTGATGCGAGGATTGATTATCGGTTTGGACTATATTATTAACGAAATTATTTTGTAAAATTCCAAATCGGTAAAAAGTATTGTATCAAATTAATGGTGTCGTTGCCAGGGAATTGCAATGGTGCTATGTTGTTGACTATTGTAGATATTGTGAATAGCTTAATTTTTGGTTTGTTTGTTAGTTTTTGCTAGTCGTAAGATTTTGCTCTCTTTGTTTCTTATTAGTATTTGTTTTTTATTTTCACTTTCGCTATGAATTCTCACAACTTTGGTTATGAGTGTGGTTCTAACTATGTTGTAGGAGATGGATATTACAATGGCAATATGCATCAAGGAAGGAACAATCAAAGGTGAGAGCCATTCCAAGATGCATACCAATGAACAACCTTCATGGCGACAACTTCTACCAATGTACTATGAACAAGAGCCATTCCAAGATGCATACCAATCTAATGTGTGTAATGACCCTAATTGTGGTTGTCAACCACAATCATCATATGCATATGAACCCCCTCCTCAATATAGCCCTCCACCATACTCACAAGCCTCATACCACCATTCACCTCCATATGACCCCAACCCATCTCCACCATACCAACCACTATATGAACCATACATAGAACTACCACAATTCCAACACAATTACTCCCAAGAACCACCTCGATACACACCATCTCCATACCCGCACCAATTTCTTCCAAACGATGAACCCTCTCTTACACCACCTCTAATGGATGAATCTCTCCAAAGCCTCAAGCTACAACAACAACAATAAAGAGTCATTAGCTCTTACCTCCAAGGGCAAGAAGAGAAGTTTAAGAAGCTAGAAGCTATAATGACCGCCGTAGCGGAAGTCGTTAGCGACATGGCCTCCTCCCGCATAAGCTCAAATAATCAAGGCACTCCCATTATTGAATGCAGAGAAACAATCAAAGAGCATAGCGAGAGAGTAAATTTGAAGCTTCAAGGTGAAGAAGAGGAACCAAGGCATGACTTGCATCAAGAGGAGAAAGTTGAGATCATTGGTGTTAAGGAAGTTGATAGAGAGTTGAGGGAGATTGATCAAGAAGTGGATTCCATCATTAGTGATTTTTTGTCTACATTGATCAATCCCCTTGATGATCTTGTTGAACCTTCTTCTATTGGGCTAGAACGCGACGTTAAGGAGGACACACAACCTCCAAAGTATATCATGGTTGAAGATCTTGAAGAGGTTGGCCAAGAGATGGATTCAATCATTGACGGATTCCTATCAACAATTGAATCTCCTCTCATTGGACTTGGCATGGAGATTAAAGAAGAAGATACCTCACCTTCCATACCCTTGGTGAGCAATGATAAAGAAATTGAATTGGAAGAAAGCTACCAAGAGGAAGAGATTAAAGTTGGAAAAAGTTGTCAAGAGGTGGAAGTATTCAAGGAAGGACACAAGATAGTGGACCTCGCATTGTCTAAGTGTGGGAAAGTCCCCCTTCCTAAGTCACCATCATCCTCTACACCATTCAAGTGGGTAAATTCCCTATCCCTAAGCTTTCTAATCCCACTTGAATATGTTTTGATTGAAAATGATGGGCAACTTAGAGCTCTTTGTGGATTGAAGAGTAAGGAAGAATTGGATAGTGGTTGGCGTTTCAATTCTAGGTTCATTGTGGTTATGAGGTCAAGGTTGACATACAAGGGTTGGTACCTTGCCGAATTGTATTGGTCTAGGAGGAGAACTTGGTGCTCTAAGGAGAATTCTATGTGTCAACCACCCGGATGGAAGATCAACTTTGGAAGCTCATATTGGGTAGAACTTTGCCTAAGCTTGGTGAAGACGGTTGGAAATTCTGACAACCATTTGAGGAGCATGCATCTTTGGAGATTCAAGGATGAGTACAAGCATAAGCCACCGTGATGAGGAGCTCTCAAATGTCCAACTTAAGGACTTAAACTAAAAGTGTTAGGTGGGAGACACACCACCATGGTAAACTCTTTCCACTCTCTTGTATATATAGTAAATAAGTGATTTGAGTTGCCATTATAGGTAGTTCTCCTCTTCATATATTCTTCTTTTAATGCTTTGGTTGTTAGTTGGTCTAGGTTGCACCTTTGTGTTGGATTGAACTTTGCTTGAGGTACAAGTTTCCTTGTTTTTTGGTGCACGAAATTACAATCACACTTTTGCAATTCCGCACAACTAACCAGCAAGTGCACTGGGTCGTCCAAGTAATACCTTACGTGAGTAAGGGTCGATCCCACGGAGATTGTCGGCTTGAAGCAAGCTATGGTTATCTTGTAAATCTTAGTCAGGATATCAGAAATTATCAGGATTGATTGTGAAAAGCAAAAGAACATGAAATAAGTACTTGTTTTGCAGTAATGGAGAACAGGTTGAGGTTTTGGAGATGCTCCATCTTCTGAATCTCTGCTTTCCTACTGTCTTCTTCTTCAAGCACGCAAGACTCCTTCCATGGCAAGCTGTATGCAAGAGTTTCACCGTTGTCAGTGGCTACCTCCCATCCTCTCAGTGGAAATGTTCAACGCACCCTGTCACGGCACGGCTAATCATCTGTCGGTTCTCAATCAGGCTGGAATAGAATCCAGTGATTCTTTTGCATCTGTCACTAACGCCCCGCCTTCAGGAGATTGAAGCACGTCACAGTCATTCAATCATTAAATCCTACTCAGAATACCACAGACAA
>NC_029780.3:67419063-67440987 GCF_000817695.3 Arachis duranensis | reverse complement strand
CAGCGTTAAACGCTGGAAATTCTGAGGCTGATTTGCCACGCCGGTTTGGGCCATCAAATCTTGAGCAAAGTATAGACTATTATATATTGCTGGAAAGCCCAGGATGTCTACTTTCCAACGCCGTTGAGAGCGTGCCAATTGGGCTTCTGTAGCTCCAGAAAATCCACTTCGAGTGCAGGGAGGTCAGAATCCAACAGCATCTGCAGTCTTTTTCAGTCTCTGAATCAGATTTTTGCTCAGGACCCTCAATTTCAGCCAGAAAATACCTGAAATCACAGAAAAACACACAAACTCATAGTAAAGTCCAGAAAAGTGAATTTTAACTAAAAACTAATAAAAATATACTAAAAACTAACTAGATCATACCAAAAACATACTAAAAACAATGCCAAAAAGCGTATAAATTATCCACTCATCATTTTTGCATTTGAAAAGTTTCAAAAACCAAAAAGATTTTTGCTAATTTTGCATTTTAGCTGGTTTTGAGTTGAAGGTAGTGTTAGAAATATTTTTAGCTATTTTTGGTGCTTTTGAAAAAAAAAAGAGGGAAGCATGCATATGCGTACATCACGCGTACGCGCCGATGCGTTAGTGTAGCACCCATACTTTTTCCCGAGAGTCATGCCAACTTGGTGCCAACATTGTGCCTCTGGCCCAATTCTCATTTCACGCGTATGCGTCGACGCACACCCCTCTCCTCCCACGCCTGAGCGTACATGACGCTTACGCGTCCATCATCTGTCCCACCACCCACGCGCATGCGTCCATTACGCGTCCTTACCCCCATTCAACCTCCAACGTTCCTTTACCCTTCACACTCCATAACCACCCCCTTGGCTCTGCAACCACCGCCAACTCCAGCGACCCGCCGCCGCCATCTACTACCTTTCCCCCTCCTCTTCTCTTTCTTCTTCCCTTCTCTTTTTTCGTTCCTCCTTCCTTTCTCTTTTTCTCTCTAACGACTGTTCCTTCTCTGCCGCCACCAGAACCGCCGCGGACCCCCATTGCCACCGGCGTACCAACCACAACCACCATCCACACCATCTCTTCCCTTTTCTCCCTCTCTCACTTCGCCTTGACAGAAGAGAAGCTCCACTTCTCTGCTCCGCCAACCGTTCCTTGTTCAGTCTGGCGCTTCTCTATACCACCTTCTCGGCACAGCTGCGAACCACCAGGTCGCTGCCATCCTTGGGTGGCACTGCTTCTATTTTTTCCCTCCTTGTCCATCCTTACATTTCTGCTAGTCTCCAGGTTTCCCTACTTTTTTCTCTATTTTTTTTGCTTTCTACTATTAATTCTGTTTACTTAGATTAGTCATTTAATTTTGTTTACTTAGGTTAGATAGAAATGCATGTGGTTAGGTAGCTAGGTTGTGGTTAGAGGATTCTAGGCCTAATAAATGCTCCGTTCTTATTATCCGATATGGTTGCATGTTATTTGTTTTGCTGATTAGTGATGATGTTGTTGTTTTGTATGTGTCTGATTACTGCTGTTTGAATCTGGATTCATGTGAATTGTTGATTGCTGCCTTGTTGAGTAATTCTACTTGGTGTCACCTAAACCATATGAACATGTTGCTTGTTACATGTTTGATGGATTCAGATGTGTTAGTTTGCTGCTTTTGTTATCCGGGAACACCTATTTTACTGCCGGAATGCTGTCCAAATTTTTATAGAAATTACCATGTTCTTAAAGTACACCCATGTAGTGATTTGGTACTTATTTGAGTTGAAGTTCAATTGACATACACCAAGCTCACTACACAGGTTGATTGGCTAACATTCTTGTATTGTATCTTGGTTCCCCTTTTCATGTACATTGACGGAATTAAGGGGACTAATTGCTCAAATTCTAAGGCAATTAGGACCTTGATTACGCAAATCATGTTAAACCTCTTGAATGTCTTAAATCATGCGAGTTAGGTTCATTCTTTCCCCTTCATGGTCATTTTCACTCATACTTTTCTCTTTGACCATTGAAACGTCTTCTAAACTTTCAAGCGGCCTAATCTCATTCTTTTTGAATGAGATTTTGTTGTGTTGTAACTATTGGTGTATTTTCACTCATGTACCCATTTTTCCATTGTTTAATTCGACTTTGGTGCATGAGTGCACTTTAATTTGGCAACACCAATTATTATAAACCTAGTGACCATGACATTGATGGTGACTTGTTTTCCTATTGTATGCTTTCATGCAAATCTATATTTCATCATCAATGACTTACATCACACTCATGAATGTGAGTATGCTTGTTCTTTATACACTTTTTGTGTTTCTTGTGGTTAAGTCCCGTAATTGTCATGCCACTGATTTCTAACTTAGTTTTCTAACCTTTAAATTTGTTGACTCTCTAATTCCTTTTTTTTTAGTTTCGCATTAACTCTTCTGTATTCTTTGAGGCATAATGATTATTGTGGCTTAACAAACAAGCATTCTACTATTATTGCATGATTTCTTGGATTGTATTTTGGATTGATTTCTTCATTCCGTTTTCTTGCATTCCAAGAATTCTCTTCTTTTAACTCACTTCATGAATATGTCAATCCTCCTTTTACCTGTTTTCTATATGTGCTTAATTCCTTCCTTTATATTCCTCTACTTGGCTTAATTGTTTGTATCCTGTCATATCTATTTTTTAGGATGTCTAATAGAGGAAAAGCAAAGGTTACCTCTAGGAAAAGAAAAAAATCTCAATCTTCCACTGCTTCTCCCTTCACCGACTATGCCAAGAACCCTCTTTCAGAGAAGGAGGAAGCAGATCAGCTACAACCTCCTACTAATGGAGACAGGTTTCCTAACCTGTATTGTGAGCTCCGCCTCCTGACCTATCGATAGAAGAATCTCAACATAGAAAAGAAACTGGCCATTCCGGCCGACCTGAGGCAATCTATTGAGAACCGTATTGAGGGGATGGGTCTAGCTTTTGTTGATAGGGAGCTAACTCGAGTGAACACGTCATGGGTTCAGGGGTTTTACTGTAATTTCTTCAGCCCGACCCTTGACTTGATTCAACTGCGAGGCAGACAGATATTGATCACAGAAGTTGCTATTGAGGATGCACTCCGCTGTCTGCCCAACACCAGTGATACCGATGCCTTTATGCAGGCTGAGGTGGAGATGCATTGCATGACATATGACTATGATGCCCTGAGGAGTATAGTTGCCACCCCGGACGCCCCTTGGGAAATGGATGCTGATAACAAGAAACACAAGGGGATGCTATTTGATTATCTGACGTGGGAGGCTAGGACGTGGCAGCAGATCCTTGCCTACTATGTCATGCCAACCACGCATTTCGCTGAGATTTCGGTGGACATGCTTGTTCTGATTGGATGTATTCTAGACAGAAAGGAGCTGTACTTTTCCCGATTAGTCCAGAGATTTATGTGGCGAGTGCATGTCCGTGGCACACTCCCATTCCCTACCTTGGTCACTGAGATGGCTCAGCGAGCCGGTGTCCCATGGAGAGCGGATGATGTGTCACCACCCCCAGTCCACGGGAAAGATAGATTTATTCCGTGGGGGACGTGGGTGAATGAAAAGCCTCCATCCCAGCATCGATCTAGAGCTAGAGCTTCAGCAGCAGCGACACCTGGTCCTTCATCTTCTTTAACTGCAGCAGAACCATCTATAGCACCCGCATCACCTATTGCACCACCACCACCAGCACCCCAGCCGACATATCTACTGGTACAATATCTTTTCAGATTCATGGAGCGTAGTGAGCATCGCATCATGCGATGCCTAGATCGAGTGGATCAGATGCTTATAGCAATGGGTGCCGAGATGCCCCCCGATTCTGACCCTTCTTCAGTAGAGGAGGAGGAGCAGGCTCAGCAGCCGGAGGCACCTACTCAGACTCAGGCTACCCCAGAGGCACAGCAAACCTCCATGGAGCCACAGCCTTAGCCCCAGTCAGATGCAACCGTTGACCCTCACCCCGAGTCTGAGCAGTAGCATCGAAGACGGTGCTCCATTCTAAGTGTGAGGAGGTCACCGTCGTCACCGTCGGCGGAGTTGCTATTTTGGGCGACATTTCAGACATTTATCTCTTAGTTTGTGTCACTTTGTTTTATTTTGCACTTATGGATTATTGTACATATTAGTATTTTGGGATACTTTTGTCTTAGATTGTTGCATTTTGGATTTTAGATCATTATATGTACTTGATATTTTGAGTTAGATTTGCTTTATGTAGTTGTTTTAGCTTTTTGGTTGTGATTGGAAAATGTGGATTTATTGAAACCTAGTTGACCCTTTTCACATAAAAGAAATTGGTTTGATTGAAAAAAGGGATTAAACTAAGGAATTTTTAAAATTTCTCAATCACAACAGTGCATTCAGGATACATATAATAAGCTTAGTCAAAACAATAAAATTCCCAAGGAATTTATCTATAGGGCACTACCCCAATTGATTGAAAATTTTTTTGTGTGAACTTGCTTGAATTACATATTTTGTGGATCATTTTTTTCAGCTAAGAACACAAGCATGTGATATTTGAGCCTAATGGTGTGGTTACATCTTATAACCATTTATTTTCCTTCTTGTGTGTAATTGTTCTTTTTCTATGATTGTAATCTTTGATTTGTTTAATTCTATATGTCCATTATTTTGTGTATACATGCACTTATATGATTAAGGCCATTGTTTCATTAGCTCACTTACCCAAATAGACTACCTTTTATCTCCCATTGTTAACTGATTTTGAGCCTATGCTTAATCCAATTGTCTTTATTTTAGCACATTACAAGCCTAAAGCAAAAAATAATAAATGTCCCTTGTTTGTATCTTTGATTAGCTTAGGCTAGTGAGAGTATTTACTATTCAAGTTTGGGGAGATTTGGGAACATTGGTTGGGATAAAAGGGTATTTTGTATTTCTATATGTGGGATTGGATGCATACTCATGTAGTAATCAAATGTTTAGACCTTATGCATTGATGTTCTTATATATAATTTAGATTTGAAAAAAAAAAGAAAAAATAGAAAAATAAAGAAAAAGAAAAGCAATAAGAAGGGACAAAATGTCCCAAATTAAAGTTCAATAAAAATCAATGCATAGGTGTTGTGAAGTGAAAAGAAAATGCATAAGTGTGTAAAAAAGTGAAAAATGGGTAGTTAGGCTAGCTTTGAAATTTTATAGGTTGTTATATAGGTTAGGTGGGAAGTTTAGGTTAATCAAAGATTCAAATTCTAGTCCACTTGACCATATGCACCGTACCTTAACCCTAACCCCATTACAACCTATGGGAAGTCCTCATGATATTTGTATGCATACATTGAATAATTGTTGATTGTTAGATGAAAAACAAATCTTGGAAAACATGATTAGAGGAGAATTGAGTGAATCAACCCCAAACACTTGAGTGACAAGAACGGAGGGTTCGATTGCTCAATTACATGTTTTCACCATGATCATTCTTCTTCATGCAAGTTTATAAATCTTTTTGATAATTCAATGCAATTGTGGGTTTGGTTTGGTTTGAGTTGATTCCTATTGGTTTAGCCCTTATGCTTACACATGTTTTCTTAGAAGTTGATTTGTTTTGACTAAGTGATTGCATTCATATAGATAGTTGCATTTAGAAAGTTTGCATATAGTTTAGTTACATTGAATAAATGTTGATACCCTTTGTCTTTTTCTTGAGTTTAGCATGAGGACATGCTTAGTTTAAGTGTGGGGAGGTTTGATAAACCCCAATTTTGTGGTTTATCTTGTGCTTATTTTGGGGAATTTTATCACCTTTTCTCACATTTATTCAATGGAATGGCATGGTTTGTAATTCTCCCTTGATTTGTGCTTAAGTGTAAAAACATGCTTTTTAAGCCCTTAAATTGGTAATTTTTATTCACCTTTGATTCCACTAGATGCCTTGTTGTGTTTGTTAGTGAATTCAGGTTGAAAAGGCTAAGAATGGATTAAAGGAGCAAAGAAAAACGCATGTAAAGTGGAGAACTCATAGAAAAACAAGGATTTGGAGTGCATTCATGGACGCGCACGCACAGCAGACGCGCATGCGTGAAGATGAAGTCGCATGGCGACGCGTACGCGTACATGACCCATGCGTACGCGTTGATACTCGCACCTGACCTCATTAAAGAGAAAACGCTGGGGGCGATTTCTGAGCTGCCCAGACCCAAATCCAACACATTCCTGAGGCTATTTCATGCAGAATTTAAGCTGGGGCAAAGAAGGGAGGAGCACTTAGTTAGTCATGATGAGCCTTTAGTTAGTTTTCTAGAGAGAGAAGCTCTCTTTTCTCTCTAGAATTAGGTTAAGATTAGGTTAATTTCTCTAAGATCTAGATTTGATTACTTGATTTCATCTTGTTTCCTTCACAATTTCTTGTTATAATACTTCAATTCTTCTTGTTTATCTTGTTAATTTTACTTTTATACCTCTTTTAGGTTTATAAATGCTCATGTTGGATTTGGATCTCTTTTAATGCAATTTAATGCTTGATGTTCTTTTATTGTGATTTGAGTTATGAATTTTACTTTCCTTGCAATTGGTAGTTGGTAGATTTTACTATTTCTTGCTCATTTACCATGCTCTCCTTTTATACCTTCCAAGTGTTTGACAAAATGCTTGGTTGGATGTTAGAGTAGTCTTTTGAGCATTCTTGGCTTGGAAAGAGTAAAAAGGCAATCTTGAGTCATGAAAACCCAACCTAAGTTGGTGATCTAGAATTGTTAGCTAATATTGTTTCCATTGACGTTAGTCTTTTGCTAATTCAATTAGTAAGTTGACTAAGACTTTTGGATTAAGATTAGCTAGTCTTATTAGACTTTCTTTGAGTATGAGGATAACATGATACATTCCTCCATCGTCGGGGATGACGTAATAAGATAAATTCTTGTTTATTATTGTGATATGATTGATTAGTCTTGTTTGACATTCTCGCTATGTGAAGATAACATGATACCTTACTCCATTTGTCGGAGTTGACTAAATAGGATGAATTAATCATTGAATGACTAGGATGGATAGCCTATACTCTCAATTATTGCCATGAATTCACTAACAAACACATCAAGGCATCTAGTGGAATCAAAGGTGAATAAACATTACCAATTTAAGGGCCTAAAAAGCATGTTTTTACACTTAAGTACAAATTCAAGGAGAATTACAAAACCATGCTATTCCATTGAATAAATGTGAGAAAAGGTGATGAAATCCCCCAAAATAAGCACAAGATAAACCACAAAATTGGGGTTTATTAGTGTCTGTACATGCCAATTAAAATATCTAACTGACATATGTGGTATATTTGTTCATGAGCATGCATTTAGGGCTTTGAAGTACTGGACTTGCGATATTTAGACTGATCAACTTGATATCACTTGTTTAGGGTGAATAGGAACTAAATGTCGTCTCACGGACCTGGGCGAGGTTTTTAGAGAGTGCTCCCTCTACTTTCTTTAGTAGCCAAAATTTTCGACAGTGAAAATTTCTGTTAGAGGGTAGGATGTAAACTCCAGGTAATTAACAAATAGTTAGTCAATAACTTAATTATTATTTAAAGAAATTAAAAGATTAAATTTTATATTTTAATGTGGTAGAAATAATTAAAATATGAATTTTAACACTAATTTTAAAGATTTTGGCTTAAAACTGGGACAATGGGTGAACCGATTGAACTGGACCTAAATCAGACCCAAGAACCAAGCCCAATTATATAAAAACCCATCCCCACTCTGAGAAATTCAGATTTGCATAAAGATGAAGAGAGAGCACGGTGATTTGGGGGAGATGCTATTCACCGTAAACTTTCGTCGCCCATAACTTTCAATCCGGAGTTCTGATTGACGAACCGTCAGTAGCCACGCGTTCGTCTCTAAATTGTCTACAAAATTCACTAAACATTTTGGTAAGAAACTTTGTTTTTGTGCCTAGCCCTTCCCTTCTATTCAGATTTCAATTTTGGGTTAACGGGTATTGAGGATTTTGATATTTTGATGTATTAAGATTGAATTAACTTGAAAAAATTAATGGATTTTGTTTAAATAATCCATAGTTAACCTCTAAACCCTTGTGGTTATCTAATTATGTGAACCCTAGTTATTAATTTGGAGAATTTCATGGAATTAGATTGAGTTTATGTTAAATTAGAGATTTAATCGGTGAATTGGAGTACTTGAAATCAAGCTCTGGTGGCTAGACCTTGTAGCACTTGATTTGGAACCTTGGAGACTTGAATTGAGGAGTTTGAGCTTGGGGAGAAATCGGCCAAGGCATGGTTTTAGTTTCTCATAGGTAATATATAATGTCTCGTGCAAACTTAGGCTAGATGACCATAGGATACGTTGGAATGTACAATTAAGTTAATGTTTAGTAATCCTAACGTAAAATGTTTAGTTATCTTGATAATGAATTTATTATTGGTTCTTGTGGTGAGGATGATGAATATGAACTATGATTGTTGATATATTGATGAATTATGTTGCTTGATTTTGGATTGTTGGATTGTGTGAAAAGTTATTGAATATAATTGAGTGATTGGTATGTGTGGAAGAGATAGAAATGACATAGAATGGTATTAAGCATATTTAGTATTGTTTTCAAGTGTGAAACCTTTGGTTTTGAGAAAGAAGTTTTGTAAAATAGAGGTTTGGCAATTTTTTGCAAAAAGTAATTTTTAACAAACTTTGGCAGATTATAAATTGAGTCTCCGATTTTGGATTTGAATGAAATTTCACATTAAAGATAATTTCAAGAGCTTCAAAACGGTTTAAAGTTCACAAATCGGATTTTTGTAGAGGAAGTTATGAGTGTCAGAAGTTAGTGTATAAAACTAAAATTTTATTGACTTAACAACTTTTGAAAGAAAGGGAGTGTCGTGTACGTGACCTGCACGCGCAACGCAAGCTATGCTCACTATTTTGTAATCTTGCATATGCGGGACAAGGCCTACGTACGTGGAATCCAATTTTTGAAAACTCGCGTACGCGAGACTACGCACACGACACGAGCACTCTTCCCTGTTTTGCAATCTCGCGTGCACAAACATAATCCTATGTACGCGAGCTCTCTGTTTTAGAAAAAAATGATAGTTTTGAATGTTTAACGAATACTCTAACTTTCCAAACCTCCTTTATACTTGTTTAAGGCCCATTAGTGAGCCTTTAGGCCTTAGAATGAGGATGAGTGTGTTAAATAAATTGAGGAGGATACTTGGAATGGTTTTGCAAAGTGTTAACTGAATTAATGATGTATGTGTAATAGTGAATGAAAAGAGATTATTGAGGATGATGGAAGTAATGAATGATTTGTAATTGGATGAGATATATGTGACCTCGGGTAAGAGATAGTGGCATTGTCCACTTGCTCTGGAAAAGAGATGAGGAAGAAGAATGATGAGAATTGAGTTTGATTATAAAATAGAATGAATATGATAAATGAGGCATGATTGGGGATGATTGAGATGAGTATGTCTGTGTTTTCTCTCTGGTTGTAAAGGTGATAGAGCACATATTCCCTCTAATGGAGACAGAGTACATATTTCCTCTAATGATGACAAGGCACATATTCTCTCTAACGGTGACAGGGCACTCTCCCTTGAATGGTCAGTCGATGTGCTAAGATATTTATGCACAATAGAGAGACAATGTCCGGGTTAACTGTCAGACATGTCTGGTTGGCTGTATAACCCACAAATGAGCTCATTAGCCATATGGCAGGCATACATCATATGCATTTGTTTGTTTTGTTTGAATGCGCCTTACTTGGGTTTGCCTATTTGATTATCTCTGCTTAATTATTGTATGCTCTATCTGCTGTAACTGCATTCTATTTGTAATTTCTTTGTCTGTATTGTTTGTCTGTACAACTGAGATGCCCTTGTCTGGCGGAGGAGTGACGAGAGCTATTCCACTGGTGTTTCAGAGGGCTGGAGGATGCAGGATTTAAAGGGTTAAGTTAGGATCTGAGTTACAAACTTAAAAACCTTTGATTATGTACCCGAAATTTGGTTTAGCTTATTCTTTATGTTTGATTCTGAATGTCGGAGTTCTAGGATTGTCTCTGGCTTTTTCGGGACCTTATATCTTATTTATGTGGGCAAAATTATCATGCTGAGAACCTCTGATTCTCATTCCATACATATGTTATTGTTTTTAGATGCAGGACGCGAAGCACCAAACTGAGCATTCTGGAGACTCTTGAAAGCGAAGAACTATCTTGGGACTCAGTGGTTGTATTTGGTTTATGTTTATATATGTAAATTGATTCTCCACCTTGTATTTTATATTTTGTCCCTCCTAGAGGTTGACTTGGAAAAACAGGAATTATGTTTATCTTTTGGTTTATTTTCGAGTTTAGAACTTGCTTATGTATCTATCCTTTGAAACTCTATTTATATACTTGTCTCTATAATTTTCTGTATAAGCCTTCTATCCAGTATAAGTATATATATGTATGTTTCTTTTTAGAGGTCGTAATACCTCACCACCTTTGATTTACGTTATAGGCGTAAAGCTCTTTGTGGTAGAGTGTTACAAGTTATGACCTAAATTGGGTTCATTAACTCTTTTATATATGTTGGGCTTGGGCCTAACCTGTTAGCGTTTCTGGCTTGTTTGGCCTAACTTTGAGCCAAACCTTTAGAATTAGTGCCCGGTTATCAACTTTAATTGTTTTCCTAAGTTATTTTACAATTTTTATTACTCTCACGCAATACCGGACATACTTAAGCTGGTACTGCTGGCTACTTTACCACTACACAATTTTTCGCAGAAAATTATGTTTCCCAACTCGAAACATTCTACTAAGTTCAAATCTCACCTCTAAATTTTCAAATGAAGACCTCTAAATTTTTGACCTATTTTTGGACAATTTATTTATTATTATTTTATATTAATTATTTCTGGTTCTTACAGTAAAATTGAGGAACTCCTACTGCCTTTGAATTCTCTAATTTTATGAAGTTTAGGTATTGAAATTATTGTTATGTATGAAATTATATAAAATTAGATTGAATTCATATGAATAGAAGTCAAATTGGCAAAGTAGTGTGCTTGTAACTAAACTCTAGTAGTTGGAAACTTGTCGAGTTGGCTTTAAAGATTGTGAAGAGAAGGGTATTGAGGTGTTTTGAGTCTGGAGAGAAATTGGTCAAGGCATGGTTTTGGTTTCTTGTAGTTAATATATAATATTGTGTGAAACTTAGGCTAGTAGCCTTAAGATAGGTTGAATTGCATGAATTAATTGAATGAATGAATAGGATGATGTAGAATATGGAATGAGATTGTATATGAAGGAGTGCTGTTATGATGTTAAAGGTTGATGATGATTATTGATGAGTATTGAATGATAAACATTGGTGTTGATGAAGATTGAATTGCATGTTTTAGTTAATGAAATTATGTGTGATATGTGACTAATTGAATGGAGGTTGGATATGAGATTGTGAATGTTATATTGATGTATAATAATTGTGATGGATTGGAATTATGTATATTTGGTGTGATTATTGCGTGGATAGTTTAGGATTATTGTGTATATTGTGTATATTTAGGATTTGAATATGCACTTGTATGTTTTGTTTGAGTATGCATTTGCTTTGGCTTGCCTATTTACTTAACTGTAATTAACTACTACATGATCTAATTGATGTTTCTGTTTCCATATTTGTGTTTTTCTTGTTTGTTTTGTTTGTGTTTGTTACTGAGAGAACCCTTATACTGGTGGAGGAGATGCTGAGGGTTGTTTCTACTTGATGATTTGGAGGTTTGCAGAGAACGGAAAGTAAAGAGTTAGATTAGAATCCTTATATATAGTCACCTATATTTGGTTTAATGAGAATTTTAGGATTTGATATAGGTTGTTGAAGATTTTGGAATGCCTCTAGCTTTTCCGGATATTATTTATTATCTATATGGGCACCTTTACCATACTAAGAACCCCAGTTCTCATTTCATATATATTCTGTTGTTTTTCAGATACAGGAGGTGAGGCACCTCACTAAGCATTACTGGAGACTCTTATACAAGCGAAGATTTATTTTGGGGAGCTGTAGTTTGTACTTAGTATATAGATATGTACATATTCTCCACTTGTATAACTTGTAGGTCGAGTCTGGAGCTTGCTATATGTATCTTTGGAACTCTATATTCGTATGTATATTATCCTTTTCATACACTGTTATCTGTTTCTTCTACGCCTAACCATTCAAGTGTGAGGCGACTTTTGGGTTTTGTATTGTTCAACCTTTCTACAAGGCTCCTTGTTAAGCTTCTCTTCATATATATCTATATACATATTTTTACTTTTAGAAGTCGTAATACCTCACCACCTCTGATTTACGAACTTAAGCGTAAAGCTCTGTGTGGTAGAGGGTTACAAACTACACACAATCATCTTCCATACTAAACAAATTTTCCCTATTTTGTTTATACCTAAAAAAATAAACTTAAAACATTCTGTTTTCTTTTTTAAATCCATTCTTTAGGAGTGAATCTCATATTAGTCCTTAAGATTCACGCGATCACCCAATAAGGTCTTCGAAATTCTAATTTCACTATTGTAGTCCTCTAGATTGAGCTCTGGGCACCATAGTAGCCCCGAGTATTTTTTGACGATGAGTCAGTTATCGTAGCATTAACGTGGTATCACTTTGCCACATTGGACCTAATTTGGTTTTTCCTTCTACGGGCCACTTAGCTCTGGCGTCACTACTACTATTGGAGTTTAGTTCTTGGCACTGATTGGAGGGTACGTGAGGAAGAAGCTGAAGAATGGTGTGTCCAACTTCAGGAAGGCGTTTCAGAGGAGCGTGCCGGAGAAGAAGTGGTTGTGGCTGGTGTCGGTGCTAAACTTCATCAGGAGGAAGGATGTTCAGGCTTTCGAGAGAAAGATGGTGATGATCGGGGCGGTTGATGTGATGAGAGGAGAGCAATATTCGTGGGCAATGGGAAAGGCTAGCAAGAACAAGGTGCATGTGGTGGTGTCGAAGGAACAAGATTTGTATACGCGAAAGGGAAGGATGAAGAAGAAGAAGCATGAGTTGTGGAGACTATTGCCATGGAGCTTTGGTGCAGAAGGCAAGAAGAAGAAGTCGTGAAAGCTGCTGTCGTGAGGCTTCGGTGCGGGAGGGAGAGAAGGAGGGAGAAGAAGAAGCAGCTTTGGTGGAAAAGGGAAGGAAGAACAGCAAAAGCAGAAGTTGTGGAGGTTGCTATTGTGGGATTTTGGTGCGAGAGGGAGGGAAGGAGGAAGAAGAAGAAGTAGCTTTCGTGCGGAAGGGAAGGAAGAGTGGAAAGGAGAAGAAGAAGAGGTTGAAGAAGAAAAAGATGCTCTAGCATGGCAAACTGACGCTATGCTAGTGCTGCTATAGCTGACTCATCGTCAGAATAATGCTTAGGGACTATTATGGTGTCCAGAGTTCTATCTGGGGAACTAGAATAGTGAAATTGAGATATCGAAAATTACATTGAGTAATCGCGTGAATCTCAAGATCATTATAGTGATTTACTCGTTTTTTTAGAGATATATAATTGTGCATATCTAATTATTTGTTTTGAAAAATCAAACATTCCAAAAGGCTTAAAATGAGAGAAATTGACTGGTATATGTATATACGTGATTCATGAATTTGTTTTTTAGGTAATATGTAATTCATGAATTTAATGCTCTAGAAAGCTTAATATGGAATTTACATTTTGACTTCCATAATCCTTTATAGACTACGTTTACGAATTAATTGAGGCCATATAACTCCCTAATTTGAGGGAAAAAAGAAAAAATGAAATTGCTTCATTTTTTATATTCATTTTAGAAAAATATGTAGTCAGCATGTGAGCTTTACATGGTATAAACAATTACATATTAAGCGATTCTGTGTTTCTTAATTGATGAAGAAAAATATTTATTTGAAATAAAATTTATACTAGCAATTTTATAACAAAAGGTTCAGATTTGCAATCTTAATTATATCCTTTGAAGGGTTTATAATGTGAACAAAATTGATGGTAAGAGGTCAAAGTTGGAAGAAGGGCTCCTCCTAATAACGTTACCTTATGAAGATATTATGAATTACTGAATTTTGACTTCCCCACTCATATATTAGATGCATCATGCATTTTTTTTTTGTTCCAGTCCGGTACATTAAAAATTAATCCGTCACGGATCAAAATTTTATTTAAAAATTTATTGCTAACTAATAAGTTGTTATATCCACAAAGTAAAATTCAAACCCCCATATTTACTTAAACAGACAAATAAACTAACTATTTAACAAACCCAAATTAACTTATGATTAAATAGACAAATAAATTAACCACTTTAGTTAAAACATTATGCGTGTAACCTGATTTGTTTCGGTCCACCTTGCAAGATTTCGGTGTGAATATAATAGTGAATAGTGAACCTAATGCTAACTAATTATGGTTTAAAAGCACTTTTGTACAGTGTTATCTTTTGAAGATGTCATGAATATAGCATTCACAATTTAGGCTAAGCTCTGTAATCAGAGAACCATGCAACCATGAAATCTTAAACTTATGGTTAAGGCACATTACAATCTGCTTAAAAATGCTCGAGTCATGACCAAAACGGAAAATGGGAGAAAGAAGAAAAACCACACATAAAGAACATGGAATACTAAGAAAACATTATATTAACGAGGATTCTTCATTTATGGCTAAATTTTATATTTATGTAACATGCTTTACAACTCTCACGACCATATTACTTATACATTAGTATAAAATAACATGAACCAAGTCCACAAAAGGAAAAGTACACCCATTAGATACCGAAGAAAACCATATACTAATACTAATACATAGGTCACATTTTAATCTGCATTTGACTTGATTCCAACTATGGACATGAGAAAGTGGAGTTTTTTATTAATTTCAGCGGGATCATAGGGATTCTCCTTGAGAAAAGCAGGGAATTCAACTCCAGTGAAGATGTAGAGAGCCTTTAATTCATCTATGAATGATTTTTGTTTTGAACCTTCATATCCTATTATCTTCCTTATGACACTGATTTGTTTCCACATGCTCTCTTCATTGAACGTAACCTGCAAAATGATCTAGAATAAATTAGCCTCATTGTTGAAGAAATACAACCATATTCAAGAAATTGAGAAAATAAGAGATCAAAATTAGGACATTTAGATTGGGCAATGGCCTTCTGAGGTGGTTCGAACGTGTTCAAAATAGGACCGTTTCACAAGAGTGGATTAGACGAAAGGTTCTTTTGTAGCTGGGGATAGAGAACCCTAAGAAAATTTGAGAGTGAATTATTAAAAGCAATTTACAGATAAATGGTTTAAATTCCAGGGACATAATCATGATAGTCAATGTAATAACGCCCAACAACATGTAAACACAAGCTTTGGTTCATTAGCCAAATTATAACGCCTTTAGAACTTATAAAGGAACATTATAAATCCAACTGAACTAGTTATGAACCATATAATAAACGAGGGATGAAGATGGCCAAGGTATAAAAAGTGCACATATAAAAAGCCCAGACCTCATCAGAAGGGTGCATCGCATCTTTTCGGGAGAAGATTTCAGATGGCCTACCCTCTTTTTCTCGTTCTTTCTCTACCGAGGAATTAGTCACCTCTATAAGAGCTGTGTGACCATTAACCATTGCAACTGAACATTCTGCAAACACAAATTAATTAATTTCAGATATTATGTGAGGACTTAAGAATAGTATACAAAATGGAAGTGGCATACAAATTTAAGGCCTAACCTTCATGCAATTCAATTGTACATGTGTCTGCGCCAGGATATATTATTTTCTGATCAGACGAATCAAACCCTTTTTCAGCTGAAACTTCGTCAGAACCTGCATCTGTTGAATCCAAAATTTCATCATACTTATGTAACTGAGGTTCTTGAATTACAGAAGCAGAAATGTTGTCATCTAATTTCACCCCTTGAGATACAGTAGACCCGTCTAGCACTTGGTCTGGTTCCTCATCATCATTCAAATCCAAAACAATGTTTCTGCCTATAACCTTGGACGATTCATCAGCTAGTGAAATATTGTAATCCTGATCCATCACCAAATCTCTAACTGGTTCAGCTGGATGAGTTTCATGTTGGAAACTAGTTCCACTTAGTAGTTCAGTATTTTCATGGAAACGCTTCTGCAAGACACTTGCACTGTCGACCTCTCCGGCTTCTAACACATCTCTGATAGGATCATTTGATTCCACACAGTTGTAGACATTATCCTTGTCTTCAGTATTTATTGGTGGAATCTTTTGCTCACAGAGTCTTTTATCTAGTTCTTCCTTTCCTATTACAGCTACTTTAATCTCCTCCATAGTATTACAACTGTGCGTGTTATGTGCTACTGCAGAATATTCAACTGAATCAATTTCTTCCTTGTTCTCATTAGTACCTCCATGGATTCCATTTACGTATTCTCCTCCATTATCATCCATTCTACCTTCATTTCTAATTTCTTCCAACAACTCCTTAGTTTCCCTCCTCAACTCTTCTTCATCTATGTCACCCTCTATGGCCTTATCCCCGAATTCCTCTACGAAAATGCTTGTAACATCAAAGGGTGCCTTGAATTCTTCAACAACATCATTATCATCAACCTCATTCTCATCAATACCCTCAATTGTTATCACAACTCCATGCCCTGCTGTCATTGGTTGCTCCCCATTACTTTCCCCACTCAACTCTTCTTCCATCACAATTCCATCGTCAATTTCATCTCCTATAACCTCGTCATCATCAAGCATTCTCTCTGCCGAATTCTCTTCTTCTATTTCTTGATCACCTTCCTTAGAGATATTACAGCGAGCATCTAGTGAACGCGACTCATCATCCTTCACAACCCCTTGTTCATTCCCACCATTTGATGATATCACAGATTTCTCATAATTCTTAATCCCATTTTCAACACCATCCTTTCCAAGCTGTTCCTCATCTTCATCAAGAAGCACATGATATTCATGATGATAAGGAATAGGAAGCAACCTACTCATCAGTGTCTGGGTACAAACACGGCTTGCCAAGAAAAATGCATACGGCACAGAAGCAACAACGCCAATTGCAGAAGCAACAAAAAGTGGTGGAACAACAAGTGGGGCGGAAGTTGCCACCAAACCAGCCACTAACACCTTCTTTCCAAGGTTCAAAACCCAACCCCACTTTCCACCGTTACTGTTATGGTTATTCCCGTCGCCATCATCATCTTCAGACAAGTAGTATTTATTATTAGTACTACTATTTTTCCAATTCCACTCATCATCTTCTGGTTCCTCCAATTCCATCCTACATAATAATAATCATAATATACAAACATGCAAGTTTAAGTTGTATCATTCGACAACAAATTGAACTAAATATATACAATTCATCAAATTTGAAAGAAAACTAGTAACAACAACATCATCCAAGCATGCAATTGCACTAATTATTATTATATCTAGAAATTAACTGAGTGAATATGGTTTTTCTCTATGCATAATGTGTGTCGATCACAGCTTAGGAATTACAAGATGAAATATCTTATAAAATGAAATTTCAAAGAAACAAGAATTACCTGAACTGAGAGCTTTAGCTTGAAACTCGCGAGAGCTGAGAACTAATTAATTGCTTCACACCGTACCAATCAGCCATGGTAAACTTAATTGGTCGATTATTTTACAAGGAATTACTCATTACGTGGACATTGGTGACACGCGCTAAAAGAAGAAAACGACACTTGCAAAGCAACTACAAATACCACCTTTGCGTGCACCATGCATTTTCCAACACTACACATGATTCCACGAAGCATCCAAACCTTTTTGCTTCACTGTATTCAGTATTGTTTTGATTTTTGTTTATAAATAAGGGCAAAATACTTATATCACCCACCCAAAATAAACAATTTGTGGATCATCCAAAGTCTCTTTTTATATAAATCGAACTAGCATATTTCGATTTAGAAATGCACTAAATCGAATTAGGTAGTTTAAAGTTATTAGGCTTGGGTAAAATCCATATAATTCGAATCAAATTAGGAGAATAATTTAGCATACTGTTTCAAAACACATGGTAATTCAAATTAGTCCATAATTTTGTGTATATAGTAAATCTAAATAGGTGGGTTGGATTTAATCCATGATAAATCTAGCCTTCCTAATTCGATTTATATAAGAAGCTCTCCTCACACTAAATCTACCTAGCCTAGTTTAATTTACATATAGCCTCTTTCTATATAATTCGAATCCACTTCATTCAAATTACATTTTACCAACCACAGCTCCACCAAATTCAAAGAAGCAACGTTGCCAAGTATAATGGCAGACGATCCGAATTGGATCTACCGTTTAGATGGAATCGCACATGTCGTTGGTAGTGTGTACGCTGAGATTACTACAATAAAACTTAAAATGACTTTTTATGTCGTGTTAAAAAAATGCCATGTGTTAGGTAGAGCTAAATCGGTTAGATCTTGTTTATTAACATAATTAGAAGGTATAAATTTGTAGCAGTAGTTAAAGGTTTCAGTTAGTGATCACAATGTGTTAGAAGTGATTTATGTAAAATAAAACTTATTAGAAGGTGAATATTATAATGGATAAGATCTGATACTCTCGATGAGAGATAACAGAATTAGCTAGAAGGATGGTAGAGTGTTAGAGTATACAAATTAAAAAATTGGATGTTTGATAAGGAATTACGAGGATTTCGATGTGTGTATTTGTAATAGTATTTTTTTTACTTCATAGATGACTGCGCATCATATTGTATTTTCGTATGCTTTTTTATACTAAAATTCAAGTAATCATGCTTAATTACTAAACGTTTTCGTGCTTAAATCATAGATTACTTTCATCTCTTTGATTTAATTTACGTTGCAGAAAATTGAAGTAAAAAGCACAAAATAAGCACGAAAGCTAAAAGAAGCAACTTGACCAAAAATGGCGCTCGAATTGTGGCGCTCACAAGGAAACGTGGCGCTGCCCTGGGAGTCCCTACGCTCGCTTCCAACGCTCACTTTCACGCTCACAAAAGAGAGCAAAAAACAAGGGTCACGCGTATGCGTGGGCGACGCGTACGCGTGATAGGAAGGATTAGCGCTTGACTCCAAAGCTCACGAACAAGCGCCCAAACCTCACAGCGCTCGCCTTCAGTGCTCGTTGCAGCGCTCACCAAGGAGCGCCTTCAATAAGGGCGACGCGTACGCGTGACAAGGCTGACAGTGCCATGCTCGTTGCATCGCTCTCACCAAAGAGTTCCATGACATAGCGCTCGTTGCAACGCTCTTGTTCAAGTTCGCTAGGGAGCGCCAAAACCAAGGGTCACGTGTACGCGTACGCGTGATAAGGAGAAATGGCCCACGCTCGTTTCCACGCTCATTGCAGCGCTCGTTGGAAGAGCGCCAAAATCTTGGGTCACGCGTACGCGTGGGCGACATATACGCCGGCGCTCACTCTCATATTATCATGCACGCTTGCAAAAGAGCATAGCGCTCTCCTGGAGCACATCACGCTCGCCAGCACGCTCTCATTCAAGCGCCTAAGGAAGCGCCCAACACACCAACGGACCCTGAAGCATGGTTTTTTGTTCAACTTCAAGCAAGCTAGGCCCACTAATTCCGCATAATCAAGGCCACAAGAAGCATCTAGAATAGTTTAATATCATTTCATTGTAATTTGTTTTCAATTTCATTTAAGTTTGTAATTTAAGAGAAGCCTTTATATAGGCCTTAGTTTCATAGAATTAGGAATTCTAGATTGAGGGGGATCCGGATCACACACACACACCCCCTGGCACACGCCATCCTGGGAGGGGTCTTCGGACTCTCTCTTCACACACTTCTTCTCCTTCATTTTCTTCCATACCCACATTGTAAATTTTAGTTATGAATCTTTAATTTTCATATGGGAAAGGAGCTTTGTTATGATCCCAATGAATTAATGAAATTCTTCTTCTTCTCAATCCGCTTGTTGTAGCTAAGGCAAAGCTTTTGTGCTTCATAGATCCAATCACTACTGAGAGGGGGTTGGATCTACTTGAATCTCTATGTGAGCCTTGAGAAAGGGATCATAGGATTAACTTTAAGGCTTCTCCCTCATAACTCTTTTGATAATAACATTCTTAGTTGGTACGTGACATATAACCTCTTTGAATTGAGATCCTAAGGGTTGTGTGGCTTGTGAATTAGAAATTGAGTTTCACCCCTTCTTATGAACAATTAGATCAAGAGATTAGCGATTGATTGTATTAAGGGAAATTGAGTTGCCAAGAGATTAGAATTCAATTAATTACAATCTGTCATAGATCTTCTTCATATGATTGAGAAGGAAGTGAGACCCATTGATTCAAGAGGAATCAACATCTCTAATCCCTTATATTTTTTATCTTTAATTTTTGACATTTACCTTCTAGTTATTTACTTTCTTGTACTTTTCTTTCTTGCACTTTACTTTTCCGTACTTTACCTTTCTTGTTCTTTAATTTTCCAGCACTTTATATTCTTGCCATTTACTTTCCTTGCACTTTATTGCTTTCCTTTAATTTTTAGTCATTTATATTTCTTGTTGCTCATCATTTAACTATGTTTGTCTAACTAGAATAATCAACTTACTATTAATTTCTTAATCCTTTAATCCTCGTGGGATCGACCTCACTCCTGTGAGTTTTATTACTTGATACGACCCGGTATACTTGTCGATAGTTGTTACGTAAATTTAATTTTTACATATCATTCATGGAGCCCCATTGCTGTATATCGAGTATGAGGAGGTAGCACGGTATGCCGTTAGGTGATAGGATCATGCCATATGTCCAGATGGCTGTGCTGGCCTATCTCGCGAGACTCAATGATCACTGGTTCAAGTTGGATGAACCGTTAGTAAGTGCATTTGTGGAGAGATGGTGTCCGAAGACTCATACATTTCATCAGCCATTCGGTGAGTGCACAGTTATGTTACAGGATGTGGCCTACCAGCTATGGCTCCCGATCGATGGTCACTATGTCAGTGGTTGTTTGACAGACTACGAGACGCATATCGTGGGAGGACGACCGGCCTGGGCATGGTTTCAGGAGCTGTTGGGTGTGATGCCGCCACCTGACTGGATTGACAATTTCATCGTGAAGTGCACATGGATGCAGAGGGGGCAGACGAGAAGACTGTCTGGAGGTATGCCAGAGCGTACATTACGATGCTACTAGCGATGCAGCTCTTTGGCGACAAGTCTGGTACTCGTATGCATATCAGGTGGCTTCCGTACATGGCGAGGTTGAAGGACATGGGCAGTTATAGTTGGGGATCTACCGATCTATCTTGGTTATATAGGTGCCTATGCCGTGTAGTCAACAAGAATGTGGTTAAGTTGGCAAGAGCTATACATAAGCAGCATAAGCATCATTTACCAGAAAACTCCGTTCATCCTTGCCCTTAAAACTTAGGGAGAAGTTCGCCGCAACATGTCGGATACAAAATACCTTGTACGCATTGGATGGAAGCCAACCACCATCAGGAGCCTCTAATGCAGCCTTGATCCCGTTGTGCCAATCCGAAATAACAAGAATGCCAGGTTGAGGCGTGACATGCTGTCGAAGGTGGGATAAGAAGAACGACCACGATTCTGCATTATCACCCTCCACAAGTGCGAAAGCGACAGAAATGATATTGGAATTGCCATCCTGAGCAATCAGTTTCTGTCTTGGGCAATGGCAACTAGCAGTGTCCCACCGTACTTCCCGTACAGGTGCGTCCCATCTATACTAACCAGGGACTTGCAATGTCTGAACGCCCCGATACACGGAGGGAAAGTCCAAACGAGTGTTGGTGGAAACTCATTATACAACTCCTCCCACTCGCCGTAAATATGAACCACGACCTTCTACTTAGCCATCCAAACTCTCATGTAAGTCGGTCTGAAATCAAAATGGGACTCTATCGCATTCTGAAGTACCTTTATCAAAATGGCTGCATTGGCCC
>NC_029780.3:67413485-67419013 GCF_000817695.3 Arachis duranensis | reverse complement strand
GAGATCACATGATAATTGAGCCTTCTGTGATCACTAGATATAGAAGTAGCCAGACATATATGCAGTTCATTGTACTGTTTTACCTCCCAAATACCTCTGTGCTGCTAGAGACTTATACGAATCAACCATGTGCACCCGTTGTTGAAATACTTACACTTCCCATGGTACTTGCAGTAATTTGACTCCATCAATTTATACTCAACCTCACGTCGGATGTTGTACGTCTTCACACTCAACATGGTCTCCTCTTTATCCTGAAACTGCTGACCAACTTGGAACTCAACTACTCCTCCGGGGTCTTGTGTGTCTCTGGCACCGAATCCAACAGGCACGGCCGGATCCCCCTCCTATCCTATGGCATCCAAGTCCAAAGCTAAAAAGTGCGGGGGATACTGTGGTATTCCAGAACTGCCAGCTACACCACCCCTAGTTGGAGTACTCCACTCGTCCTCATGATCGCTATCATCCACAATCGTGGCGGGCTCCACATCATCATCATCGTCATCCTAAAATACATCTTTGACACCATCCGGTGCTGCACCCTGTCTGAATTCTTGGACCACATCATTAACTACCAGCACGGTCTCAACTCGTTCAGTGTCACGAGTGTGGTCCAGGTCTGCAGCGAAGGACGACGAGGCCACCAAACATGCATTAGGCTCAATCACGGGCAGAGATGAAGAGGCACCAATAGGCCTCGAACTCGACCCGACGGCCATGGCTGAATGCATGGGAATCCAGTTAGAACCTCCTGAGCTAGAGACCACATCCACAAGCTTGGCCAACAGCTCAGGGGTCCTCACCTCTGAAAATTGCCGACGACAGTGGAACAACAGTTCCAAATCTTCATCACTGCTTATGACGAACGAATCATACTTCACATCATCCCGCAAAACCAAAATCGAAATTCTGTAGAATAACTTTTCCATCTGTTTCACGCCTTACAGACCCAGTTTTCAAAGTATGTTATCCTTAAACTCGGTGAATCTCGTCGAATCTCTAATGAAAACACTAAGCGGATTCTTATCCATAAACTTAATTTCGGAATGTATTTTTTTCTTAATCGACCCTCTTTAGTATACCAAAACCAAAAAACTCTCCCCACTAGCCATTGTGAGGCTCACTATGATGGAGAACACACATTCCAATGCTATTTATACACATTCGTTTTCTTCTAAATCGAATTATGCTGCCTTCATTTAATTATGTTGCTAAATTAATAGTAAATCTAATCCGATTTACTTGGAGCGAACATAAATCTGCTTGGCCTATTTTGATTTATTTGGGTTGTTGTAAATCGAGATTGGCTGATTCGATTTACATGTTGATAGTATTTCTACTCATGCTAATTTGATTAATATAGAAGATTTCTTTGGGTGATCCATGAAGCCTTTCTTGTTTTGGGTGATGTTGGTAAAATTGGCTTCACTTTGGTTTATTCCAATATTTTGTCCTTAATTTTTTAAAGTTGATAATAGCTTTTAAAATTTAGATATTAATTAATATATAAAGTTATATTAGATTTTTTAATTTTGATAAATACAAACTAATTTTAAAAAGCCTCTCTTAGATACTTTTAGAAAATACTTCTAATTTTTAAAAACGGCAAAAAACAAACACATAATAAATTTTTTGATTTACCAAACATAATAAGGTATTTATACTTTTAAAAAACACAAATACTTTTTCAAAAAATTTTACCAAACCAAACCTTAAAATAAACACATATATAATTCAGATTTCAAATGCTTTGGTATGTGTGCACCCTTCTTTGTTCTTTCTATATTTGAAAGTAACTGAGAACAATTATTAGTTGGAAATAAATTTTACCGGTAATTTTCGGAGGTGAGGACACTTGACCTGTTGGCCAAGCTTGTGGATGTGATCTCTAGCTCAGGAGGTTTTAACTGGATTCCCATGCACTCGTGACACTTAACGAGTTGAGACCATTGATAAACCACTATTTTATGATTTATTTTGTAGTAAATTAAGTGGATTTTATCAACTTTACTCACACTTATCCATATAATTTGCATGTTTTTAAGTTTCCTTCCGAATTTTGTGATATGACTGAAAACATGCTTCCTAGGCCTTTAAATTACTAATTTTTAATCCTCTCTTATTACCATTTGATGCCGTGATGTGTTTGTTAAGTGATTTCAGAGTTTATAGGACAGGAATGGTTTAGAGGATGGAAAGGAAACATGCAAAAGTGGAAGGAACACAAAGAATTAAAGATTTGAGAAGCTGGTGTCGACGCGTACGCATGGCTTAAGCGTGCGCGTGACCAGGAGTAGCGTTCACATGACGCGTACGCGTGGCCAGTGCAGAGTTCAAACGACGCGTATGCGTGGCTGACGCGTACGCATGACGAGCGTCACGTGGCTTAGTAAAGGAAAAACATTGGGGGCAATTTCTGAGCTGCTTTTGGCCCAGTTTCAAGTCCGAAAATGAAGACAAGAGGCTGGGGAGTGAAGTTGGAGATAGGATCCATTCATTCATTCACACACATTAGTTTTAGATAGATGTAGAGTTCTAGAGAGAGGCTCTTTCCTTTCTCTAGATTTTAGGATTTCTTCTTTTATTTTCAGTTTCATCTAAGTTTAAGTTTTACTTCTTATTTTGATTCAAGTTCCTCTTTTAGTTTATTATTATTACCTCTTTGCTTTCTTAGCTTTATATGTTGTTTCCTTTACCTTGTTACTTTATTGGTCATGACTCATTGTTGATTCTAATTTCCTTTTAATGCACGTTAAGGTATTTTATGTTTATTGTTGTTTTCTTTATTTTGTTGTTATTGTTGTCTTACAATTGTTAGTCTTAGATTTTACTATTTCTTGTTAGTTTTCTATGTTTTCATTTTGTGCCTTCCAAGTGTTTGATAAAATGCTTGGTTGGATTTTAAAATAGATTTTTTTGTTCTTGGCCTGGATTGAGTAATTTGGAGACTCTTGAATTGTCAAAGTCTCTTGTTGATCGGTGATTGAAAGTTGCTAGTTGGCTTGAGTTTCACTAAATCTAGTCTTTGATTAGGACTTGTTAACTTAATTTGAGTTTGCTCACTTGATTTTCCTTCAATTGTTAGAGGTTAACTAAGTGAGAGCAAAAGGCAATTACCATCACAATTGACGATGACAATGAGGATAGGAATTCTAATTCTCAACCCTTGCTAGGACTTTTCTTAGTTGTTAGTTTATTTTCTTGTTATTTACATTCCTTGTTCATCATTTAAAAACCCCAAAAATATAATTTCCGAAAACCAATAATAAGTACACTTCCCTGTAATTCCTTTGAAAGACGACCCAATGTTTAAATACTTCGGTTATTTTTATTTGTTTGTATTATGACAAATAAATTAAAGGTTGACCGAGGATAATTTGTTAGTTTAGAACTATACTTGCAACGCGATTTTATTGAAAAATTGTTTATCGACATTTATCCTCCATCAAGATTTTGGCGCCGTTGCCGGAGAATTGCAAATATGTGCCTTATTATTGGTTATTGTATATATTGTGAATATGTTTACCTTTTGCTCCTTTTCTAGTTTTTGTTAGTTTTAGGACTTTGTTTACTTATTTTTGTTAGCTTTTGTTTTTATTTTCTGTTGCTATTATGAATTTTCACCCCTTTGGCTATGAGTGTAGTTATAACTATGTTGTAGGAAATGAGAACTACAATGAAGGCTTGCATCAAAGATAGAACAATCAAAGGTGGGAGGAACCTCAAGCTTATGGACAAATTTCATGGCAACAACCTCCATCAATGTACTACGAGCAAGAGCTGGTCCAAGACGCATACCCATCTAATGGCTATGGTGGACCTCCTTGTGATTATCAATCACAACCACCATATCCTTATGAGCCTTATCCTCAACATAGCCCTCAACCACCATACTCACAAGCCTCATCCTACCAAACACCTCTATATGACCCTAGTCCATATCCACCGTATCAATCACCATATGAACCATATGAGCCATACTTAGAGCCACAACAATCCCAACACAATTACTCCCAAGAACCACCATTCTCACATATACCACCTTGTTGAGTTAAGAAATTAACTAAATTAATTAGTGATGACAAACATTATTTTTGGGCAAAATAAATAATTAGTGTTGATCAAATTTTAATGGCATATTACTAATTATTTATTTCATGTTGCAGGACAAATTCATCCAAGTAGCCCAAAATGGTATAAAGACAATATAGCAAGGCTGATGGGTAAAGCCCACACAAAAGCAAAAGATAGAAGCCAAAGAAATCAGATGGGCCAAACGGGTTACATGAACCAAACCGATCCAAGCCCGATTTGATTTTCAATTCCCACCATATTGCTCCAACCAAAGCAACGTTCTCCTCTCTAATCAAGTCACATCAAGACTTCAGAAAAGTAAGAAAGAGAAAGAGAAGAAAAGCTTCCTCCATAAGCCAGTAACCAAAGAAGCAAGAAAGAGAAAATCTAAGCTTGAAGCACAGAAGCTAAAGCAGAAAATCTAATACAAATCAAGCTTAAGAAAGGTAATCCATCTCATCTTGCATGCATCAGATCTTCATCCTTTCTTCCCTACTCTCTGTTCTATCCGAAAATGGCATTCAAAGAAAAAGTTGATCTCTGTTCTTCACTGCTACAAATCCACGGTCACAAGAGATTCTTGGGGACCAAGTTGCATCTATATGGTTCAGATTTGGTTGACCATTGGAAAACAATTTCGGTTACTCCTTCATGGCTTTCGGTCAAGTTGGAAAAGTCAGAAGGAAAGGTTCTACTTTGATGATTAAGAAGAAAAAGTGAGCTTGTGGGTTGGTGAAGTGGTGCACGAATTTGTGATTCGCACAACTAACCAGCAAGTGCACTGGGTCGTCCAAGTAATACCTTACGTGAGTAAGGGTCGATCCCACGGAGATTATTGGTTTGAAGCAATCTATGTTTATTTTATTTGTCTTAGTCAGGATATCAATAGGATTCTTTAGCCTCGTATTTTAATGAAGAAAAGGGCATAAAATAAATGCTTATTACTTTAATAATGGAGAATAATAGCGTTACTTGTTGTGCAGTAATGAGAAATATGTTGGAGTTTTGGAGATGCTTTGTCCTCTGACTTCAACTCTTCCTTGAAATCCTTCTCCACACGCAAGGTTCCTTCCATGGCAAGCTCTATGTAGGGTGTCACCGTTGTCAATGGCTACTTCTCATCCTCTCAGTGAAAACGTTCCTATGCTCTATCACAGCACGGCTAATCATCTGTCGGTCCTCAATCAGGTTGGAATAGAATCCAGTGATTCTTTTGCGTCTGTCACTAACGCCCAGCCTTCAGGAGTTTGAAGCTCGTCACAGTCATTCAATCCCAGAATCCTACTCGGAATACCACAGACAAGGTTTAGACTTTCCGGATTCTCATGAATGCCGCCATCAATCCGGCTTATACCAAGAAGATTCTGATTAAGGAATCTAAGAGATACTCATTCAATCTGATGTAGAACGGAGGTGGTTGTCAGGCACACGTTCATGGATTGAGGAAGGTGATG
>NC_029780.3:67410646-67412290 GCF_000817695.3 Arachis duranensis | reverse complement strand
TTTATTTCCTTGGGCCCTCCTATCCATTGATGCTCAAAGCCTTGGATCCTTTTTACCCTTGCCTTTTGGTTTTAAGGGCTATTGGCTTTTTCTTTTTCTTGATCCAATGATTTCTTGTAAAAGTTTTTTTTTATTTTTTTTTCACTGCTTTTTCTTGCTTCAAGAATCAATTTCATGATTTTTCAGATCATCAATAACATTTCTCTTGTTCATCATTCTTTCAGGAGCTAACAATTTTAACATTCATAAAATTCAAGATCAAAAATATGCACTGTTCAAGCATTCATTCAGAAGACAAAAAGTATTGCCACCGCATATAATTAATTAGAATTTTTCTTATTAAGAACTCGAAAAAAATTATTGCTTCTTTATTCTAAAAATCTACTATTTTATTCATGTTTGATGATGATGAGAAAAATAAATTATAACTTAATTGAAAATAAAATCAAAATAGATATGCTAATTACTACTACTCCTATATAACTTCTAAGGTAAAATCCTATAATAATACTATCACAGAGTTAAAGCTAGAATTAGAACTTAACAACCTGTATTTTGGGAAGTGGATGTTCCTCTAGTCTATGGGGTGCCTTCAAGAATTAATTTCTGACGCTTCAGCTCCCTTAAGTTCACATCCTTGCTCTTCCTGTTCCCTTAGGTGCCATGATCTTGATGAGTTTTAGCTCAGTGATCATGGCAAATCACACCAAACTTAGAGGTTTGCTTGTCCTCAAGCAAAATAAAGGATAGAGGAGGAATAAAGGGAAAGGTAATTTCGAAATCAAAAGATATGATGGGTTGAAAAAGATTTGAAAAAGATTTTAAAAAGATAATTGAGTTTTGAAAACAAACTTAAAAGAGTTGGATTGGATTGGAAAACAATTTGGCTGTATGGATTAAGATATATTTGATATTTTTGAAAAAAAGGGATTTTAGAAATTAGGGTTCTTAGAAAACCAATTTGATTTTGAAGGATGACATTTTGAAACATGTTTATGCAAGAAATCATGAATTGAAACATAAAAATTTAGAAAAATTGTAAAGAAAAGTGAATTTTACCTCCTCCCCACCATCCTGGCGTTAAACGCCCAAATGATGCATGTTTTGGGCGTTTAACGCCCAAATGCTGCTTCTCCTGGGCGTTCAACGCCCAGCTGATGCTTCTTTCTGGCGTTGAACGCCAGAAAGTCCTTTGTCACTGGGCGTTTTTCTGAACGCCCAGGACGCTGTCAATCTGGCGTTAAACGCCCAGAAGGCTACCCTTACTGGCGTTGAACGCCCAGTGGGTGCTTCTTTTGGGCGTTCAACGCCCAAAATGTTTCTTACTGGCTTTTTCATGCCAGTGAGTTTCCAAATTTCCCGTAACTCTCTGTGAATTCAATCAATTGCTATTTTTACCCTTTGAAGATACTTGGACACATACCTATAAAAAAAAGAAAATTTATTTAATTAATAAATAAACTTTGTAAATGGCTGGGTTGCCTCCCAGCAAGCGCTTCTTTATTGTCTTTAGCTGGACTACCACTGAGCTCTAATCAAGTCTCAGTTTTGAGCATTCTTGCTCAAAATTGCCTTCAAGATAATGTTTGACTCTCTATCCATTAACACTGAATTTTTTGTTAGAGTCATTATCCTGAAGCTCTA
>NC_029780.3:67408912-67410202 GCF_000817695.3 Arachis duranensis | reverse complement strand
CTCCACCCATTTGGATACATAATCCACTGCCACCAGAATATAAGTGTTTGAGTATGATGGTGGGAAAGGTCCCATAAAGTCAATACCCCATACATCAAACAACTCAATCTCCAAGATTCCTTGTTGAGGCATGGCATAACTGTGAGGTAGGTTGCCTGATCTTTGGCAACTGTCACAATTAAGCACAAATGCTCGGGAATCTTTATAGAGAGTAGGCCAGTAAAAGCCACATTGGAGGACTCTTGTGGCTGTTCGCTCACTTCCAAAATGTCCTCCATAATGTGATCCATGGCAGTGCCATAGAATTTTCTGTGCTTCTTCCTTTGGCACACATCTACGGATTACTCTGTCTGCACATCTCTTGAAGAGATATGGTTCATCCCAAAGATAGTACTTTGCATCTGTGATCAATTTCTTTGATTGTTGCCTACTATACTCTTTAGGTATGAATCTCACTGCCTTGTAGTTTGCAATGTCTGCAAACCATGGCACTTCCTGGATGGCAAACAGTTGCTCATCCGGAAAGGTTTCAGAGATCTCAGTAAGAGGGGGGACGCCCCTTCTACTGGTTCTATTCGGGATAGGTGATCTGCTACTTGATTCTCTGTCCCTTTTTTGTCTCTTATTTCTATATCAAACTCTTGCAGAAGCAACACCCATCTGATGAGTCTGGGTTTTGAATCTTGCTTTGTGAGTAGATATTTAAGAGTAGCATGATCAGTGTACACAATCACTTTTGATCCTACTAAGTAGGATCTGAATTTGTCAATGGCATAAACCACTGCAAGTAGTTCTTTTTCTGTGGTTGTGTAATTCTTCTGTGCATCATTTAGAACACGACTGGCATAGTAAATGACGTGCAGAAGCTTGTCATGCCTTTGTCCCAACACTGCACCAATGGCATGGTCACTGGCATCACACATCAATTCAAATGGTAATGTCCAGTCTGGTGCAGAGATGATTGGTGCTGTAACCAATTTAGCTTTCAGAGTCTCAAAAGCCTGTAGACACTCTTTATCAAAGATAAATGGCGTGTCAGCAGCTAGCAGGTTGCTCAGAGGTTTGGCGATTTTTGAAAAATCCTTTATAAACCTCCTATAGAATCCTGCATGCCCCAGAAAGCTTCTGATTGCCTTAACATTGGCAGGTGGTGGTAATTTTTCAATTATCTCTACTTTAGCTTGGTCCACCTCTATTCCCTTGTTCGAGATTTTGTGCCCAAGGACAATCCCTTCAGTCACCATAAAGTGACATTTTTCCCAGTTTAAAACTAGGTTGGTCTCTTGGCAT
>NC_029780.3:67407803-67408606 GCF_000817695.3 Arachis duranensis | reverse complement strand
CCAAGGACAATTCCTTCAGTCACCATAAGGTGACATTTTTCCCAGTTTAAAACCAGGTTAGTCTCTTGGCATCTCTTTAGAACAAGTGCTAAATGGTTAAGGCAGGAGCTGAATGAGTCTCCAAATACTGAAAAGTCATCCATGAAGACTTCCAGGAATTTTTCCACCATATCAGAGAAAATTGAGAGCATGCACCTCTGAAAAGTTGCAGGTGCATTGCACAGGCCAAATGGCATCCTTCTGTATGCAAATACTCCAGATGGGCAGGTGAATGCCGTTTTCTCCTAATCTTGGGGATCTACTGCAATTTGATTATAACCTGAATATCCATCCAGGAAGCAGTAGTATTCATGACCTGCTAGTCTTTCTAGCATTTGGTCTATGAATGGTAAAGGAAAATGATCCTTTCTGGTGGCTGTATTGAGCCTTCTATAATCAATACATATACGCCACCCTGTAACTGTTCTTGTAGGAACCAGTTCATTTTTTTCATTGTGAACCACTGTCATGCCTCCCTTTTTAGGGACGACTTGGACAAGGCTTACCCAGGCGCTGTCAGAAATAGGATAAATAATCCCAGCCTCTAGTAATTTATTGACCTCCTTTTGCACCACTTCCTTCATGGCTGGATTCAGCCGCCTTTGTGGTTGGACCACAGGCTTGGCGTCACCTTCCAATAGGATCTTGTGCATGCATCTGGCTGGACTAATGCCTTTAAGATCACTGATGGACCACCCAAGAGCTGTCTTGTGTGTCCTTAGCACTTGAATTAGTGCTTCCTCTTCCTGTGGCTCTAAGGTAGA
>NC_029780.3:67404438-67405811 GCF_000817695.3 Arachis duranensis | reverse complement strand
CATATGAAGCAGTAGTGGGGTTAGCATATGACCCCAGAGTCCTCTTGGACTGTTCATTCCTACTTGCTTCCATGATGGAATACAAGAGATAATTTATATGTTGATTTTTTTATTTTATAGAAGTGGAATAAATAAAAACGGAATATATAAAAAAAAATTTTGAAAATATTTTATGAAAATTTTTTTTTCAAAAAAAAAAATTTTGAAATTGAAATCTGAATTTTATATTAAAAATTTCGAAAATGTAGTTTTAAAATTGGTTAGAAAAGATATATATATATATTTTGAATTTTGAATATTATGATGAAAGAGAAAAACACATAAAAGACACAAGACTTAAAATTTTTAGATCTAATGCTCCTTATTTTCGAAAATTTTGGAGGGAAAACACCAAGGAACACCAAACTTAAAAATTTTAAGATCAAGACACAAGAAAAATTCAAGAACACTTTGAAAATTCACAAGAACACCAAGAACAAAAGAAAGAACACCAAACTTAAAATTTTTAGAAAATCAAAATAAATTTTTGAAATTTATGAAAAGATTAACAAGAAAACACCAAACTTAGAGTTTGGCACAAGATTCAATAAAAGAAAAATTATTTTTGAAAAAGATTCCAAAGAAGATACCCAATTATGAAGAACAACTACTAAAGCTCCAGCCAATTGGGCAGAAATGGTAACAATTGTTCTAAGCAGGTATATTTCTTTTTGGAAGACTAATGCTTTGGATTAGTACAAGAAAAACAAGAAAAGACACAGAACAAGAAAAATTCAAGATCAAACAAGAAAAATAAACAAGAACAACTTGAAGATCAATGAAGAACAAAGAACACAAGTTCAAAAATTTTAAAGAAAAATATCAAATATGTAATTGACACCAAACTTCGAACAAGACACTAAACTCACGGAAAACTCAAAAATTGATAAAGAAAAATAATATTTTTGAAATTTTTTTTTTTAAAAAAAGGGATAATAAAAGATGCAATTCTAGTAAAAAGAAAGGATAAATTCTTCCTAATCTAAGAAATAAAATAAACCTTTAGTTTGTTCAAACTCGAACAATCCCCGGCAACGGCGCCAAAAACTTGGTGCATGACTTTGTGATTCGCGCAACTAACCAGCAAGTGCACTGGGTCGTCCAAGTAATACCTTACGTGAGTAAGGGTCGATCCCACGGAGATTATTGGTTTGAAGCAATCTATGTTTATTTTATTTGTCTTAGTCAGGATATCAATAGGATTCTTTAGCCTCGTATTTTAATGAAGAAAAGGGCATAAAATAAATGGTTATTACTTTAATAATGGAGAATAATAGCGTTACTTGTTGTGCAGTAATGAGAAATATGTTGGAGTTTTGGAGATGCTTTGTCCT
>NC_029780.3:67401230-67403456 GCF_000817695.3 Arachis duranensis | reverse complement strand
CTGTCTCATAAATTTCCGCTGCTGAGTTCAAACAGAATCAGATTTGTAACTTTGCTTAAAAAAGGGTGAAAACAGCAAATTAAAGGAAGGCATAGATTCAACCCCCCTTTTCTAAGCCTACCACAACCTTCAATTGGTTTCAGGAGCTAAGGTCTCAAGAATCAAGCTTAACCGCTTGGAGCAAAGATCCAATGGCGAACAACTTGGGTACAACCACAGTTGCCTACACCCTCACTGAAGGTCAGTCAAACAACCGACCACCTTTCTTCAACGGGAAGAACTATTCCTACTGGAAAGAAAGGATAAGGATCTTCATCCAATCCATTGACTACAACCTATGGAAGATCGTTGTGAGCAGTCCAAAGATCCCAACATAAACAAGTGCTGATGGAGTGGTGACTCCAAAAGAAGAAGCTGAATGGAATGAAGATGATAAGAAGAAGATAGAGCTGAACGCTAAAGCAATCAACCTTCTTCACTGTGTTATCAGCTTTGAAGAGTACCAGAAGGTGTTTAGATGCAAAACAGCCAAAGAAATCTGGGAAAAACTCCAGGTTACACATGAAGGCACCAAACAAGTCAAAGAAACGAGGATTGATATGCTGCAAAAAGAGTACGAGATGTTTAGCATGAAGGATAGAGAAAGCATTGATGAAGCATTTGAGAGATTCTCAATCATAATCAACAACCTTGATGCTATGGGTACAAACTATGCAGAACAAACCTTGGTGAGAAAACTTGATGGTATTTCAGATGATGAGCTTTTGTTTTTTGCTAGGAGATTTAGAAGGATGATGAAGAACAAGGGCAAATACAAGGGTTCAAGCTCAAAGGAGCACAAGTTCAACTTGAGCAAGGTGACGTGCCATCACTGCAAGGAGGCTGGACACTTCAAGCTAAATTGTCCAAAGCTCAAAAAGGAGGACAAAGGAAAGAAGGAAAGGAAGAGAGTACTCATGGCAGCTTGGGAGGATCTTGAGAATGACTCAAATGAAGAAGAAGAATCTGAAGGAGATGACAAGGACTGTTTCATGGCTGGAAACAACAATCTTGATGAGGTAAACTATTATGATTTGACCATTGAGGACTTGCATGCTATTATTGATGATCTTACCTCAAACACCTCAAAACTGCTTGACAAATACAATGAATGCAGATCTGAAAGAGATGTGTTAAGAGCTGAAAATGAGTTTTTAAAAGAAAAAGTGAAGGAAACTGAATGTGCTTTAGACATCATTGAAGAAAACAGATTTCTAAAATCTGAACTTGAAAAATTAAAAGGAAAGCACATTGTGGATCCCTCACATGAGTTAATAGCTGAAAATGAAAGATTAAATGACAAAATTAAAAGGCTGAATGGTGACTTAGCAAAATTTTCTCAAGGTTCTAGTAACTTGGACAAATTACTTGAAAGTCAAAAACCATTGTTTGAAAAATCTGGTTTAGGCTACATAGCCAAGGAAGAAGCAGTTTCTAATATTTCCTCTATAAAGTTTGTGGCTTCTTCATCAAATACCAAAACTATACCAAACAAAGTTGGTGATGAAAATGCTGCAACATTTAAAAAAAAATTTGATGAAGTATACACAAGTGAAACTGAGTATTCAAAAAAAACTGAACCGAGTTCAAATTGGCCAGGTTTGGGTTACATTTCGAAAAATGACGATGCTTTCAAGAAACCACCATTTTATAACAAAACCTCATTTTCAAAAGGTAAAAATGTTCAAAAAAATTCTGGTGAAAACATTTTTGCAAAGAGGAATAATTATAACAAAAATCAGTTTATCAAAAGAAATGCTTCTCCTCCAAAAACCAGAAAATTCCAACCATTTAATCATTTCAAGCAATATAACTCATCTCAATTTCAGCGGCACACACAAGAAAATCATTGTGTTAATTGCAAAAAATTTGGTCACTCATATGCACAATGCTTCATTGAAAAGAGAGTCGTAGGAAACAAAGTCTACAATGTTGTTTGTAATTTCAATGCACTTGGGCAACCAAGATGGATTAACTTCAAAGGATCCAAATTAATTTGGATACCTAAGGCTACTTGAAACTCATCATGCAGATTTGCCTAGCATCCAAGAACAAAAAGGACATGTGGTACATGGATAGTGGATGTTCAAGGCACATGACTGGAAGGTCAACCTACTTCATCAAACTAAATAAGTATGACGGAGGTTTTGTGACCTTTGGAGATGATGGCAAAGGTAAAATCATTGC
>NC_029780.3:67394957-67401142 GCF_000817695.3 Arachis duranensis | reverse complement strand
TGTGGTTTAAAGCACAATCTTTTGAGTATTAGCCAACTGTGTGATTTAGGATTTTTTGTTGTTTTCAAAAGACTTGAATTCTGTGTTGTTAATGAAAAAACAAATGAAGTGATGTTTGTTGCCAAGCGTTTCAATAATATGTATGGACTTACTCTTGATGAACTAAAGGATCAAAATGTAGCTTGTCTTCACTCTAAAGAATCTGAAAAGTGGTTGTGGCACAAGAGATTGGGCCATGCAAGTATGTTTCAAATAAACAAACTTGTGAAGAAAGAGTTAGTAAGAGGTCTTCCTTTAATTAAGTTTGACAAAGACATCACTTGTGATGCTTGCCAAATGGGAAAACAAACAAAAAATTCTTTTAAACCAAAGGAAGACATCTCTACTAAAAGACCACTTGAGTTGCTACACATTGATCTATTTGGTCCAACAAGAACTCAAAGCCTAGGTGGTAAACATTATGGTTTAGTAATTGTGGATGACTACACTAGGTTTGGCTGGGTTTTATTTCTTGCACACAAAAATAAAGCCTTTTCGGTATTTGAACCTTTTTGTAAGAAAATTCAAAATGAAAAGGATTTGAAAATCTCTTCCATAAGAAGCGATCATGGAACTGAATTCGAAAATAATTTGTTTGAATCCTTTTGTGAGGAATTTGGAATATCTCACAACTTCTCTTGTCCAAGAACACCACAACAAAATTTGTGAGAGTAATGTTCCAAAATTCCTTTGGGCTGAAGCGGTAAACACAGCTTGCCACATTTTAAATAGAACAATCATAAGGAAATTTTTAAAGAAAACCCCTTATGAACTTTGGAAAGGCTACCTACCAAACTTAGATTACTTGCACATCTTTGGATGAAAATGTTTTGTTCTAAATAACAAAGAAAATTTGGGAAAATTTGATCCAAAGGCTTATGAATGCTTATTTGTAGGATATTCCACAACTAGTAAAGCATATAGGGTTTATCATCAAGATGCTAGAATTATTGAAGAGTCCATACATGTTACATTCTGTGATACTAACTTGGTGCAAAGCATTTTGGAAGATGGTGATGCAGGAAATCAGGCTCAAATGGAGGATGAAACCGCTCAGAATCATGAAAAAGAAAATTCTGGACAAGCTGAACCAGAAACTGCAAATGCCGAAAAATCAAGAGACAATTCCATTTTGTCTCATGAATCTGAAGGAAACTCTGCAGACAGCAGCTCACAGAATCCCTTGGTGACTGAATCCGCATCCAAGTCCACCAAACCTCGTGAATGGAGATTCTTGAAGAATTATCCTGAGGAATTTGTCATTGGGGACGTCTCTCATGGAGTGTAAACTAGGTCTTCCACTAGAAAGGCAAATGAAAGTTCAAACGTTGCCCTTCTTTCACAAATAGAGCCTCAAAACGTCAAGGAAGCACTAAATGACCCCTCTTGGGTTAAAGCTATGGAGGATGAGCTTCTTGAGTTTGAAAAGAACCAAGTGTGGACTTTGGTTCCAAGGCCAAGTGGAAAGAAAGTGACCGGCACCAAGTGGATATTTCGGAACAAGTTAGGAGAAGATGGTAGCATTGCAAGAAACAAGGCAAGACTAGTGGCACAAGGATATGACCAAGAAGAAGGAATAGACTTTGATGAATCCTTTGCCCCTGTTGCCCGAATGGAAGCCATAAGACTTCTCTTAGCCTATGCTGCATTTGTGGTTTTAAACTATACCAAATGGATGTGAAATGTGCATTTTTGAATGGTGTGATAGATAGAGAGGTATATGTGGAGCAGCCCCCTGGTTTTGAAAATAAAGAGCATTCTAATCATGTTTTTAAATTGTCTAAAGCTCTCTACAGTTTAAGACAAGCTCCTAGAGCTTGGTATGAGAGACTTAGCTCTTTTCTTTTGAAAAATGCTTTTCAAAGAGGCACCACTGATACAACTCTATTTATCAAGAACTCTAATGATTCTTTTATTTTAGTCCAAATATATGTTGATGACATTATTTTTGGATCAGCAAATGAATCCCTTTGTACTGAATTTGGAAAGCTCATGACAAGCGAATTTGACATGAGTATGATGGGTGAACTTAATTTCTTCCTTGGGCTTGAGTATGATGGGTGAACTTAATTTTTTCCTTGGGCTGCAAATTAAACAAACTGAAAACGGTATTTTCATTCATCAAGAAAAGTATACCAAGGAATTAGTTAAGAAATTTGGTACGGAAAATGCCAAACCCATGGGAACTCCCATGCATCCTAATTCCAAATTAGATAAGGGAGAAACTGAGAAAGATGTTGATGAGACTAAGTATAGAGGAATGATTGGTTCTCTTATGTACTTAACCTCCTCTAGACCCGATATTGTGCAAAGTGTTGGATTGTGTTCTAGGTTCCAATCCAAACCAAAAGAGCCACATCTTTCTGCAGTTAAAAGGATCATTAGATATGTTCACAGCACATCCAATTTTGGTCTCTGGTATCCTAAGATTGATGATTTTTCTGCAGTTGGTTATTGTGATGCAGATTTTGCTGGGGATAGAGTTGATAAAAGGAGTACCTCAATTTTGCTGGTGACAGAATAGATAGAAGGAGCACTTCTGGTTTATGTTGCTTCCTTGGAAAGTCCTTAAATGTTTGGTCAAGTAAGAAGCAACCAACAGTGGCCTTATCCACTGCAGAGGCTGAGTATAAAGCTGCTTCTTCTTGTTGTTCTCAGCTTTTATGGTTAAAAACACAACTTGCTGATTACAAGTTAAATGCTGAAAATATTCCCTTAATGTGTGATAATATGAGTGCCATCAATATTTCTAAAAATCCAATTTTGCACTCTAGGATTAAGCATATTGAAGTGAAATTTCACTCAATAAGAGAACATGTCCAAAAGGGGGATATTTGCATTCAATTTGTTAAATCAGAGGAGCAATTAGCCGATATTTTTACAAAACCATTAGCTGAGGAGTTGGTTATTGTGATGCAGATTTTGCTGGTGACAGAATAGATAGAAGGAGCACTTCTGGTTTATGTTGCTTCCTTGGAAAGTCCTTAAATGTTTGGTCAAGTAAGAAGCAACCAACAGTGGCCTTATCCAGTCTCATAAACAGGTATGAGACAATTCTGGGCAGGCGATGAAAATTTTCTTCAAGACAGCGTGATCTGGGCTTGTTTCAAGTGAAACTCAATCTGGGCCAACTTAAATATTCAGATCAATAGTGGTCCAAATGTGTTTCATTAAATCCAAATCACTTCAAGGCCCAAACATGAATGTTACAAATTTTTTGTTAAAATTTTAGTGGCCTGTGCGTTCATTTTTGTCCAAAATGGATTTTCAATGTGATTTGATTTTCAAAGACTTTGAAAATTTAAAATTAATTTTCAAACCAAATCAAATCTTTCTTTTATGAGGTCATGTCTTTTCAAGTCTTTTCAAATGGTGATGCAGTTGCATGGTTTTGGAAATTTGCTTTTGGGTACGGTTACCAACACTCCCTCTCTTCCCTCCATAACTTCTCCACACACTCTTTGGTTTCTTCCCACTCACTTTACTGCTTGCCTTCCCTCAAAAGATTGAAACTATCCAAATGAGGAAGAAAACCATTGCTAAAAGGGCTCCTCGTGAGAAGATTTACAAGCCACCCACAAAGCCTTCCACTCGCTATCAAGATCGGACCTTTACCCCTTCTCCTTCTCCTCCTCACCTCCTCACTGTGACCCCATGGCTCGAACCAAGAACACTCCAAGGTTCCCTGCCTCGGCCAAACCAACTCCACCACCAAAGGCGACGCCTTCCAAACCTACCTCTTCAAAACCCGGCTCTTCAAAGCCATCCTCATCCAAAGGGAAGCGTCAGGCGACGGAGGAACCTGTTCCTGAGCCACAACAACCCAGGGCAAGGTCAGTTCCGGTGTGTTCACAGAGAGGTAACACTCGAGTCCCTCTCAAAAATGTTAAAGAACCAGAAATTGGACCATTTGATCACAAAGCCCATTTTATGACCGCTCATTCAAACTATAATCCCTATAGATTCAAATCTGCCATGAATAATGATTTTTATGAGGGAGTCATCCAGTATCGTACCCTATGCTCTTCATTTATCGCTGATCTACCATCTTTGAAAAGAAAAGGTTTTCCTTTTGTTGACAACTTAATTTTTTTGGACTGGAATCACCTTTTTGACATCAAAAAACCTGTTTATCCATTGTTGGTCAAAGAGTTTTATGCAAACATGACATATCATGAAGGCACCGCTCATTCGTATGTCAAGGGCCGAGATATCATTTTAAACAATGAGACCATCAGTGAAGCTTTGAAGTATACTAATGTTGGGCCTTGTGCTTACACGTCAGTTAAATGGGATGAAGGAGTTGGTGTTTCTTACAATGATGCCCTGGCTAGTATTTGTGAACATGTTTCCTTAATAGATGGCATTACACCCACACACAAAGCCCTAGGATATGAACGTGCTCAGTTGCACCGAATGGTCAACCACATTATACTTCCTCAAAGTGGTTCATATCAAAGGGTTTCATACACTGACACTCTTGTCTTATGTGCCATTCTCACCAAAACTGAAATTTCATTTGCATATTTGATGGTTAGATACATGTTTGATTCTGTTAGAAGTGAAAAGGACAAAGCTCTTCCTTATGGCATGTTTCTAACTTGTATTTTTGAGTATTTTGGTGTTGACTTCACAAATGAGAAATATGGAAATAGACATTCATATCTAAAGGGAGGTGGTTCAGTGAAACAGAACAAAGGACCCACTTGATCTGAAAGAGTTGTCTTAGATAATGAAGATGATGATTTTGTCCTTGAGGATTCTCCTGCTCCTTCCACGGAGGGAACGTCCATCTCTACCGAAAAGAAATCGGTTCTGCTAAATGTGGTTAAGGATGTTGCTCAAGAGTTTGTATCTCAATCAAATCACATGATTGCCATGAGCAAGGAACAAAGGAAGTTAGCTAGCAAGCATGAGAACTTTCTGAAGAAATCAAGGGATAGGGTGGCTGTGCTCATGACCTTCATTGATAACCTTCACAATGATGAAGACATTGCCACTGATGTTGAAGAGGATGCTGCCTCGGAAGGGAATGGTTCTGATGCCCAGGATTTGTCTCATAAAAACTGCTGCTGCTGATCATTTTTTGTCTCATAAACTCTGTTTATTTTGCTACTGTTTGCTCTACTTTTCTTGTCTTGGATGACTGTAATAACTTTGAACACTGATGCACTTTTGGTTATTTAGTTGGTTATTTTGACTGTGCACTAACCTTTCTTGCAGGGTTTATAGTGCTGTTTTTGTTGATCTTGCATGTTATCCGCCCTTGATGACAAAAGGGGGAGTAATAGCCATTAAAAGTTATTTTTTTAATAGCCATTAAAAGTTGTTTTTTGATTCAGTTGAATGATGCTACTGATTTTTCTGATTACTCAGTTGATTGATGCTGATAATTTATTGATGCTGCTAATTCTGTTCTGAACTTTGTTTCGGATTAGAACTGAACTTTGTTTTTGCAAATTGTTTTTGATTCACAATATGCTTTGGCTGTTGTCATGATAAGAAATACTGGGCTGAATATGTGTTGCTAGTTATATAGAATCCCTTAGTCAAGTTACATCTTGAATAGCTCCTTTTAAGCTTAATACAAACAGGAACAGAAAGGAAAAAGCATAGATTCAGGGGGAGCTACTGTTGAAAAGGAAAGGGGGAGCAACACATTAGCAAGCAAAATCATTCAAAGGGAGTCTCTAAAACCTTACTCAAACTCATTTCCTTTTGATTGTTGCTTAAATCATGTTTGTCATCAAGGGGGAGATTGTTGAGTTAAGAAATTAACTAAATTAATTAGTGATGACAAACATTATTTTTGGGCAAAATAAATAATTAGTATTGATCAAATTTTAATGGCATATTACTAATTATTTATTTCATGTTGCAGGACAAATTCATCCAAGCAGCCCAAAATGGTATAAAGACAATATAGCAAGGCTGATGGGTAAAGCCCAAATGAAAGCAAAAGATAGAAGCCAAAGAAATCAGATGGGCCAAACGGGTTACATGAACCAAACCGATCCAAGCCCGATTTGATTTTCAATTCCCACCATATTGCTCCAACCAAAGCAACGTTCTCCTCTCTAATCAAGTCACATCAAGACTTCAGTAAAGTAAGAAAGAGAAAGAGAAGAAAAGCTTCCTCCATAAGC
>NC_029780.3:67381834-67394820 GCF_000817695.3 Arachis duranensis | reverse complement strand
GGAGATAAAAGAAGCTTGCTGTTCATTTAGAAGGTAAGGAGAGATAACCAGAGTATTAAGGTTATGTTCTGAGAAGTGTTCTTTGAGAGAGTTCAACTAACTGGACAGTGTAACCTACTCAAAGGTGCATTCCGCCAGTATGAAGAACTGAATCAGAGGCTTGCTAATCTGGTTTTTCACATAGCACAGAGGCTGTTAATGAAGTCAATCTCCTTCATGTTTTACTGCTTGTAATGTATTTTTCTAAGCTTATCTTTCTGTAATTTCTTGAGAGAAAAGGCATTGTGAGAAAGCTTGAGAAAAAGCCAAGAGTTGAAAAAGGCTGAGAGATACACTTTAGAGAAAAGCCTAGAGTTATTTTCAGATTTCTTTAGGTTAGCTAAGTGTCTTGTATCTTGTACCTGTTTGGTATCCCTTTCTTAGTTGGGTTAGCACTAAGAGTGAATAGTTGAGTGTTAGCATAGCCAATGTCAAGTTAGGTTAGAACTTGAGTGTGAAATTGGTGTATGTAATACTGTTAACTATAGTGAAATTCTTCCATAGTTGTGGAGGAGACTGGATGTAGGTTGCATAGCACAAAGCAACCGAACCAGGATATATGCTGGTGTTAGCTTTTTCTTCTCTGTCATGTTCTGTTTTCTGATATTCATGAGACAAAAATAATTTGTCTCATAAATTTCCGCTGCTGAGTTCAAACAGAATCAGATTTGTAACTTTGCTTAAAAAAGGGTGAAAACAGCAAATTAAAGGAAGGCATAGATTCAACCCCCCCTTCTCTAAGCCTACCACAACCTTCACACCTTAATACCCTTATCAAGATGAACCACCTTCCTATCAAGAGCCGTTCCTCTCAGGCAATGAACCCTCATATTCACTCCAATCTCCAACGGATGACACCCTTGGTCTTGTTCTTCAAGGGCAAAGAGAGATGCAAAGGACGGCACTAGAATTCATGGCTACCTTGATCGAGGTAGTAAATACTCTAACCTCCCAATGCTTGAACACTCAAAGCACTCCCATGGCTGCATGTGGAGAATTTAATGAGGAGCGTAGCATGAAGGAGAGATTAGAGACTCCAGTGGAAAGTGAGGAATGTGACATTGTATTGGAACAATTGGAGGAAGCCGTAATTATTGAAGAGGAAGAAGTGGTTGAAGACTTAGAAGATGCTGAACCTCGATGGGGATCTAGAGTTGTCGAGTATTCCTCCAAGAAGCTTGAAATTGATGTTGAGGAGGATAATGTACAACCTCCAAGGCATGTTCCTTATGAAGAATTGGACGGAATAGAGCAAGAAGCAAGTTCCCTTGGAGATGATGATCATCAATCAAGTCCTCCTAGTGATAAATTTGCATCTGCAAGTGAACTCCTTGAGTTTGAAGAACCTTCTTCCGTTGAATTTGAAAGCAACGTTGAGGTAGATTTCTCTCAATCTCTGGTTAATGATTTGAGTGACGGAGAAGAGTTAGGGAAACTTAGTGAGAAAATGATTGAAATTGAAGCTTTAAGTCAAGAAGTGGGAGCCCTTCGAAAAGGATGGACGAGAATGAAATTTGTTTTATCAACATCATTGGAGACTTCTCTACCTAGGTCACCCTACTCCTTCATTTGAGTGAGTAAAACTTATCTCTCTTAGTTTTACTGTCCCACTTGAGTATGGTATGCTTGAAACGGATGGTCAACTTAGGTGGCTTTGTGGAATGAAGCGTAAGAGAAGGATGTTTAGTGGTTGGTGTTGTAAATCCAGGCCCATCAAGGCTTAGACTTTAAGGATTAGATGCAAAGGTTGGTATAGTTCTCCATTGATTGGGTCTAGGAAGATGTCTTGGTGCTCATATGAGAATTTTATGTGCTTGACACCCGGAGGGAATTAGGATGATCAACTTGAAGACGAGTGTAGAAACAAAGTTTAGGATCCCAACATATGTGATGAGGATCAATTTTGGGAGCTCCGAGCTTATGGAGAACTTCACCAAGGTTTGGTGCACTTAAATGGAAACTCTAGCAATCATTTGAAGTCCAAGCATTGGTGGAAGTTTGAGGATGAATTCAAGTACAAGCCTCCTTGATTAGAGCTCTCCATAATTCTAACCTAAGGACAATAAATAAAAGTGCTAGGTGGGAGACACCCCACCATGGTATATTCTTCCCATTTTTCCTTTTGTTTATATCGGCAATACAATGAATTTTCATTTTTAGTTGGGTTCATTTAGTTTAAGTTGTGATTTAGCTTGTTTAGTAATATTTGGCATTGCTTTGGTAGCTTGTTAGTTTCTCAATAAGGTTTTGACAAAAAAAAGGGCTGTCACACGTACGCATAACCGACGCGTGCGCGTCGTTGGCCAAATTTTTCATACTGCCATTGCATGGTACAAAAAACAGAGAGTTGTGATGGAACCGTGCGAGTGTTGTGCGAGGAGAACGAAAAGTCTCCACGCGTACGCGTGACTGACGCGTATGCACACCTTCTCTTTTCTGCTTCTCACGTGTACGCGTCGCCTCTTCTTTCTACTTTCCACTCGTGCACGTGGACGACGCATCCACGTCGCTTCTCTTCTCCCATTTCTTTTTTCTTTCTTCTCTCCTTCTTCTTTCTTTCTACCTTTCTTCTTCTCCATTCCTTCAACTTCTCATTTTTATCCTCTTTCATTTTCTTTTGTCTATTGCATTTGCATACTTTCATTCATTACATTTTAACTTTGTGCTTCTTCTTATTTTCCTTCTTAAGTTTACTATTTTACTATTGGTGTTTAATTTTCCTACGCAACTGTTGATCATTCTTGAATCATTTTGGTGCTTCTTGACTTGTTTGATATTTAGTTGACATGTCCTTTGCTTAGATTACTTTCTCACTTACATGTTGTAGCTACCATGTAGTTGAGAACCACACTCTTATTTGGCATTAGCCCCCACTTATATTCTATTTACTTTATTTTTGGAGTTAATCTTCCGTCTTTTCTTTCCTTCTAGGCTGGCCACCAAGAAGAAAAAGGAAAAGCTTCTAAATGGGCGCACAACGAGTCCCTCTGCGCAGTCCCTTGAGGAAGCTCATCGGTTATAGCAACCCTAATCCACCTTGCTCATCTTTGCATGCATCGAGGACGGTGCAATATTTAAGTGTGGGGAGGTCAATGACCGACTTCCATGGGTAACTACTCCTTTCACCAACACCAATTCTTAATCTTCTTTGTCAGTTAGTTGTTGCATTACATGGTAGATTGCATTATAGCTAGAGTTTGTGCATATTTTACCACTACTTGGTTGAAGTGATAATTTTTTTCAAGAAACTATTTTAGGACATTTCACTAATTTGAATTAAAATGTTTGAACTTGCTTGAAGAAATTTATTTTGAAACATGGTTTTAGAGCTAGAACACACAAACCTAATGAGATTTTGAGCCTAATTAATTGGTTGTATCTTATCAACCAATATTTTGTTTTGGTGTGTGTTGTTCTCTCTAAAATTGTGATCTTTGTCTTGCTTGATTCTATATTTCCATTGTTTGATGTATGAATGCATTTATGTGATTGAGGCCTTTGTTTCACTAAGCTCGCATACCCATATGGCCTTATCATTTCATCATCCTTTGCAAACTAATGTTGAGCCTATTTTACCCCATTTGTTCTTTATTTTAGCACATCACTAAATCTAAGCAAAAAATAATAAATGTTCTTAATTTGAATCCTTGATTAGCTTAGATTAGTAAGAGAGTGCATGATTTAAGTGTGGAAAAATTGGGTATGGAAACATTTGGTTTCAGAATTGGGTATGTTATACTTTTGGTAAAAATGTGAAAAAGATAGCTGAGCACATGTTCGTACATTTAATACTTTAATCATATGCATTAATTTCTGATGCATATATATTATTCACTACATATATAAAAAGAATAAAAAGAAAAAAAAAGAAAAAAAGAGAGAGAAAAAGAAAGCAATAAAAGGGGGACAAAATGCCCCAAAGTAAATAGTGGTAGCAATGCATATGTATTGTACTCAAAATGGTGATGCATGAATATGTGGCAAAAGATAGTCAATGGGTAGTTAGGTTTGCATTTTGATTATATAGATTGTCTTAGACTAGGTGGGAAGTTTAGGTTAATCAAGGATTCAGATTTTAGTCCACTTGACGAAATACAATCCTACCTTGACCCTAACCCCATTACAACCCATGAAAAGACCTCTTGATATGTGCATTAATGCATTAAATTTTTGTTGATTGGTAGAAGAAGAGTAAGCCTTAGAAAGCAGGATTAGTAGAGAACTGAGAGAATCGACCTTCAAACACTAGAGTGATTAGAGTGTATACACTTCCGGTGAGGGTTCGATGCTCAATCCATGTTCCTGGATTTTATGAGCTTTCTTCTTGCAAGTCTATTTGTACTTTATTTTGAGATTGAATTAGTGGAATTTAGTTCATAGTTGTTCTTGGAGATTGATTTACTTTTAACCAAGTAGGTAGAAACATTTTGCATGTAGTTACATTCATATAGATAGGTTGCATTGCATAAGTCCTACCATTTTTCCTTCAGTCTTTTGGTTCCCTTGAGCTTAGCATGAGGACATGCTGTTCTGAAAATCGGACTGGACCAACCGATTGAAATAATTCAACTGGGAACCGGTGTAGAAAACGGTCCGGTCCTCCTACTAAAACCGCTGATGACAAAGCCGTTAGGAAACCGCTGAACCGGCTGGTAACTTGCCAGTTGGACCGGACCGAGAACCGACTGGTTTGTATAAAACGCCGTCGTTTTGATTTTGCTAAGGAAAAAAACAAAAAAAGAAAACCCACCCACCCCCATGCGAGTTACTCCCCTCACCCCACCAAAACACCTCGTCCTTTGAAAGAGAACACAGAACACACAGTAAGAGCAAGCCCTAGCTCCTTCCCAACCCAAAAATCTAGTTTCCTGGATAGAACCGCCGTCGTCGTTCGTCTGTGTCAGCGTCTCCGTGGCCTCTTCCTTCTCCTCCGCGGAATCTCCCCTTTCTAGCTCGGCACGTCCTCCATTCACAGGTGAAATCGCTGCTCGAGGCCTTCAGCTGGTGCGCCGTGGTATCACTGTCGTCCCGCCGTCGTCTTCCTGCTATCAGTGGAAGGTTAGTGAAACTGTGATTTACTTATTTGAGGTTAGTGGAAAGTTGAGTCTATTACTCTGTTTCAAGGATTTGAGGTTGAATTTGTGATTTGTGATTTTTTTGGGTCTTTTGTAATGCTGTTGATTTGAGTTTGGAATTTGTGATTACTGATTAGTGACTTGTTAAGCTGCTGTTTTGTTATGAAACTGAGTGTTTTGAATTTAGAATTTGTGATAAGTTATTTGTAATTTGTGATTAGTGATTTTGTTATGCTGCTGTTTTGAATTAATTTAGGAGTGATTATTTGTTATTCTGCTGTTTTGTAATTGTTAGTTGCTGATGGTTTTGAAATTTTTGTTCAAATTTACTGATGGCTCTATTTTGTAATTGCTAGTTGCTGATGACTCAAAAATATAAAGGGATTGTAACTTTAGTTAAATCAACACTAATTTAATGGCCACTCTAATTTCTTAAGAAAATTCTTCTCTCATTCACTTCTTCACTATGATTCATGTTTTAGATTTGGTTCTATATCTAAATCTGGAGAATTTGTAAATTTTTGTGCCTTGCAAATGAATGAATGTTAATGCAGGTAACATGAAAGACAAATTTTGCTGGATGTAGGTGAAGATATAGATTAGATGTATGATGAATTGTTTAAAAAATTATGGAAAAGTGGTATTTAAGAGGAAAGATCAAAAGCATGCTACTACAGAGGTTGATGATGATGCCGAAAGCCTATTGTGTAAGCCTCAAAAGCAGTATATTAAACTTGCAACTTCATTTTTATATGCAATCTATCATTTTTAGTGGCGTGTTTTATATCAGGTTTCTTCTTGTATTCCGATAAAAATTATATGGATTTAGTTGATGATATTTTATGTAATATTTTAAATTTTGAAAATATTTTAAAATTTATATTAGACTATAATTATATTTTAGGTTATTTATTTATAATTTGTTTATTATTTTTTTTTAAAATAATTTTTTCGGTTAAACTATTGATTAAATCGATTGGACCAATAAACTAATAAATCAATAACTAGAACGGTTTAAAGACCAATCCGATTTTGAGAAGTTTGAGGTAAACACATATCTACAATCAGCGTGAATTCTGTGATAATTAGATCATAGAAAATACAAATATTACAAATTCAAACCTTGAACCTTGCCTTATAGAATCGAAACAATATACTTTATACAGACATTACATTAGTATTCAAACAGAAAAAATCTTGGCTAAAACAATCAACATTACACTCGAATTAGTCTTACATGTATGATGTATTTTACTCTTTTATATACAAATCAAATAGTAGTTGAGTAAGTCACAAAATTACACTTATTAATTAATATATTGGGAAGGGAGGTATGTTGTTCAAAGTCATGGAAACTGGGTGTGTTTCACCCACTTGTGGTGTAAACAAATCGGACTATCAGATTGTTTAGTCACATATAAAACAAATATTTATTATTAATAATGAAAAAAAATTAAAAATTTAAATTAGATTCTCATATTTATAAATAAAAAAATTAAAAATTATATTTTATAAAATCAAATCTTTCGATTTATAAGTTCTCAAATTTTAAAATTCAGCCTTCATAAAATCTGATCATCCAATTCTTTTACAAATTTTATTATTACTCAAATTAAATGGTCTAATTTATTAATTATAATTTAAAAAAATTACAATACATAATAAAAAACACACAAACTAACTATTGTCTAGTCACCAAAAAAAAAAACTAACTATTGTCTTGAATAACACATAATTTCCATCCATTTCTATAAAAATTAGTCCAAAAATGATCGTTATTTCTCTAATAATCCGCTTCATATATTCATTACAATACCAATAGATTCCATGTGCTGCAATCACAACCACCGACTAAATGGTTGAACCTCAGCACAAACCGAGAGATAATATAAATGAAAAAAAACAACCCCGAGTTCGTACTGGTCCACTCTACACTCACCCTTCCCTCAAACCTCAAACCTCATATATAAATACGCACCTTCAACTCCTTATCTGAAATTCATATTACTCAAAAAATATAAAAAAAACACTTACAAAATAATGGCCTCTCAGTCTTGCGCAGCCGCTCTCTTAGGCGGTTTGGCCAACGTCAACACAACGGCCGCAAACTTCATCTGCGGCCAGCTGGACGCTATTAACCAGAAGCTCACCGACACCACCTACGCCGTCGACAACACCTACCTCCTCTTCTCTGCGTACCTAGTCTTCGCCATGCAGCTCGGCTTCGCCATGCTCTGCGCCGGCTCCGTCCGCGCCAAAAACACCATGAACATCATGCTTACCAATGTTCTTGACGCAGCCGCCGGCGGCCTCTCCTACTACCTCTTCGGCTATGCCTTTGCCTTCGGGGGCCCCTCCAACGGCTTCATCGGTCGCCACTCCTTCGGTCTCAGCGACTTCCCCTCTCCCTCCGCCGACTACAGCTTCTTTCTCTACCAGTGGGCCTTCGCCATCGCCGCAGCCGGCATAACTAGCGGCTCCATCGCCGAGAGAACGCAGTTCGTCGCTTACCTTATATACTCCTCGTTCCTAACCGGCTTCGTCTACCCTATCGTCTCTCATTGGTTTTGGTCGTCTGATGGGTGGGCCAGCCCGACCAGAACCAATAGAAGCCTCCTCTTTGGATCTGGCGTAATTGATTTTGCCGGATCTGGAGTCGTCCACATGGTCGGCGGAGTTGCCGGCCTATGGGGAGCCTTGATTGAAGGACCACGCATAGGTCGCTTTGACAGAAGTGGCCGTTCGGTGGCCCTTCGAGGCCACAGCGCTTCCCTAGTTGTGCTAGGTTCGTTTATGTTATGGTTCGGTTGGTACGGTTTCAATCCAGGCTCCTTTCTAACCATTGCGAAAAGCTACGGTAAAAGTAGCGTGTATTATGGACAATGGAGCGCGATAGGGAGGACAGCTGTCACTACTACATTGGCTGGTTGCACTGCGGCCCTAACTACTTTGTTCAGTAAACGGTTATTGGTTGGACACTGGAACGTCATCGATGTGTGTAACGGTTTGCTAGCTGGTTTCGCTGCCATAACGTCCGGGTGCTCTGTCGTTGAGCCATGGGCGGCGATTGTGTGCGGCTTTGTTGCGGCGTGGGTACTCATTGAGCTCAACATGTTGGCGGCAAAGGTAGAGCGTTCTACCTTATACTTACATAATAAAAATAAATTATATGTTTTTACTTTAAAAAATATAATTTAAAATTTAAGATGAAAAAAATAATTTTAGAAAGCTATATTAAAAAAAAAACTTTGCAATTAAATACATATATAATATTAGCCAACTAATTATTGGCGAGCTTTTGTTAAAAAGACGTGTTTAACTATTTTATATGGTTGTTGCTGAAAACAAAAATGATTTGTTTTTCACTATCTTTTGAATTTCTCTTTTTTACCAGTCTTAATGTTTAGTTTATTTATTACTATACTCGTGAACTATATGTTATCAAAAGTTAATATTCTGATAAAATCGGGTAAAATATTATCTTGGTATTAATGTTTACCCCAATTTTCAATTCATTAGTTTCTAACGTTTTATACATTTTATTTCAATTTTAAAAAGTTTTACATGTCTTATTTTAATTCTATTTTAGCCTAAAAATATTTGAAATGAATTTATTATTATCTCATTTTCATCATTAAATTTAACATAAATAATTGAGTAAATACCAGTTTAATCCTTGTCTATTTTTATGAAGGACAAAGTGATTCCTTTAAAAAAAAAGGACACTTTGACTCTCATCTTTTTATTTTGGGACAATACGATCTCTTTGTTAAAAAAAATTATTTAAATAATAATAAAAATTAATTTTGTGGGGGTTTTATTTATATTTTGTGAGGGTTTTAAAGCTTCACAAAATTATTTTCAATAATATAGCTAATTACTACCACTATTACTATTACCTTCTTCATCCTCATTATTATGGCTCCTACTTCTATTATTATTATTGATTTATCATCATCATTATCCCCTCTACCGTCATAATCACTAATACCAATATTATCAACATTAAAGTTCTTTTTTTTTATTTTTTCTTCTTTTAAAAAGTATTTGTACTACAATTACTATTTTTTTGTGGCATCATTTTTATTGATAGTTTTTCTTCACTTAACTACCATTGGTGAAGAAATTTTTCAAAAATAAACTTATTAATAGTTTGTGGAGGTTTAAAACCCCCACAAAATATAAATAAAACTCTCACAAAACTAATTTTTATTATTATTTAAATAAATTTTTTAAACAGAGGAATTGTATTGTCTCAAAATAAAAAAGTTGAGAATTGAAGTGTCCTTTTTTTAGACAGAAATCGCTTTGTTCCTCGTGAAAATAGACAAAGAATATTAAAGAATTAATAACATTTGATACGTAATAATTGTTTTTTTGTTTTGGATATTTTTGAATTTTTTTATATAGAGAAGATTGAGAAAAGTGTTAAAAAAAATTGGATTATGTTTTTCTAACACAAAAAAAGATATTACTCGACAATAACATTGTTAACGTCTAAGTCACTCTTTCGGTTAATTTTTTATTTTAATCTTACATTAAAATTAATACTAATCAACTTTATATTTAAAAAATATTAGGCAGAATATAAAAATAAATTCAAAGAAAATATTTTTTATTTTATAATCTTTAATTATTACTGAAATAAATGAGTAAATTTAGATATAGTAAATATGTAATAAAGATATTACATATATGAAATCAAAAATAAAAAAATTAAGCATCAACAATTTTAATTTATACTAGCTAACATTTTCAATTAGTAGTCCACTCATACTTTTAGTCTATAAATCATAATTTTAATTAATGTTTTTAAATATTATTGACTAACTATTAGATAAAAATTATATTATTTCTATATCCCTGTTATTATAGATATTAAATTGAATAAAATAACTTTAGATGATTGGTTTACCAATATATTTTTATACTAAAAATAATGACAACTTAACATTCTGATAAAAAAAAAATACACACACGAATAATGTATATATACAACGTTCTACTATAGATAGTGCTTATATTTGTAACTGGACAACATAGGTGAAGTTTGATGATCCATTGGAGGCGACGCAGCTCCACGGAGGGTGTGGTGCATGGGGAGTGCTATTCACGGGGTTATTTGCAACTAAGAAATACGTGGCAGAGGTGTACGGATCGGAGAGGCCTTACGGGCTGTTGATGGGCGGCGGAGGGAAGCTGCTGGCTGCGCAGTTGATCGAAATTCTAGTAGTTAGCGGGTGGGTGACGGCAACGATGCTGCCGCTGTTTTACGGGCTTCAAAAGATGAACCTGTTGAGGATATCGAGGGAAGATGAGACGGCGGGTATGGATTTGACGAGGCACGGTGGGTTTGCTTATGCGTATCATGATGAAGATGATGGGTTTGCAAAGCCCGCCATGTATATGATGGGCAGGATTGAGCCTTCTCCTGAAGCCAATCCACTGTAAGCCCGAAAAAATTGGTTTTGCGGTTGTGACGTCACACCTAAAATCGTATTATTATTATTTGTAGGTAGGTCAACGTCTGTTAGCTTAGATACAGTAGCTTGTTTACCAAGACGACATGCAGGTTCAGCTAAAATGTTACTAGGTCACTTTTTTTTCTTTTTTTTTTTTGGGTTTGGATCACAACAATACTGTTATGCATTTTAACAAATAACTAGTGTAAAATTCGAACTACTTTCCGATCAAATATTTGTTTGAGTAAAAAAATTTGTTGTTACATGCTTATTAATAGCTATTATTTTTAACTTGAAAAGGTTTTCGTAATAAAAATTTATTGTACAGAATATATTATTGTATTTTTTAGTTATAGAGATTAAAACAATTTTATTATTTTTTTAGCCTATATTAATGAATTTTACTTAAATATAAAAGTTATTATGTATATATGTTTAAATAAATATTATTATATTGATACTATTATAAATTCAAATAAATTAAAATTTTAATAAAAATGGTTTATATTCTAATTCGTTAAAATCGACCGTTATAAAATTAAATTTCAACGGCAAAATAGACGGCGAAAATGATTGCTATTAAACTTGTTCATTTTTCAAAATTCTAATAAAATCGACGGCTTGCCTTGCCGTCGATAATAGCGTAATAAAATGGACAGCGTTTTTGTCTATAATATGAGTTTGAAAATTCTACATTCTTATTAAAATCGACAACGTTGCCGTCGATATTATTATATAAAATCGACGTTATTTCTGTCGATATTTGATTCAATTAAATCGACAACAGTTTCGTCTATAATATGCTTAATAAAATCGACAACATTGCGGTCGATATTTGATTCAATAAAATCGACATAGTTGCCGTCGATTTATTAATTTAGATACCGACAAATTCTTTGTCTATTCTTTGTTTTTTCATCTATTTTAAATTTAAAAAGCGACAATTTTTCCGACGATTTTAATAGTTATATGTTTTAATTATTTTTTTTATTTGAAAAATAGTAAACAATTAATGCAAATAAACTTTTAAATATATAAATAAAATTTATACAGAATATTAGATAACAAGACAAATAAAATTTTAAATATAAAAATAAAATTTATACTAAATATTAGATAATGAGTTTACAAAATTATCAAAATAATAAATAATCCTCTAATACAAAGACTCAAGATAAGATAAATAACTAAACTTAGAATTATATTCGTTTAAATTGCAATCCACTAATAATACAAAATATTCAAAGTAAAGTAAATAAATAACCTACTCATACTCGTCTAAATAATCATCCGAGTCATCAAGATCGTCAGAATCATCCTCCCTTTAAGAACTTTGTGGTTGTCCTAGTCGCTGCAGAATAGGTGGGAGTTTTCTACCTGGGCCTATGGCTGGGGCTGGAGCTGTGCTTTTCTGAGAGCTTGGAAAAGTAAAAGGAGGAAGTGGGGGAACACGTGATCCAGAACTATTAGGACCCATAACTCTCACATACTCAGTCAAGCTGCTCAATTGATGACTAAAATGATCCATCTATAAGTTACAGGTGTTGAGATCCTCACGCAAGGATTCAACAGTCTATCACTACAACAAACAGGGCCTTTCGCAACGGTCAAAAACCGTTGGCGTAGATTAAAAAACCGTTCCCTAAACTTTAGGCAACGCTTTGGCAACGGTTTTTGACCTGTGGTATATGCGGCCGTTGCCAATGCTCAAAGGCAACAGTTTTTTTACCTAAGGCAACGGTAACCAAAAAACCGTTGCCAAAGTTATTGGTATAGGCAACGATTTTGAAATTTGGTCACGAAACAAAACTAAAGTAACAAATTACCAAATTCAATTCACAAATTGGAATTCAATTAACACAAATTTTTAGAAATTTCGGCAGCATTCTGGCAATAAATAGGACATTTCTGAATTTAAACAAACAGCAAAATCAACCCATACAAACTCACTAGAATCAAATCAGCACTAATCAACACTAAAATCAAATGGAAGCAAGCGAAAATGGCTATCAGCAGTGGTGCACGAAATTGTGATCATCAATGGCGCCATCAACATGGTACGCTCAATTGCAATCTCAACTCTTTATCACAACTTCGCACAACTAACCAGCAAGTGCACTGGGTCATCCAAGTAATAAACCTTACGCGAGTAAGGGTCGATCCCACGGAGATTGTTGGTATGAAGCAAGTTATGGTCATCTTGTAAATCTCAGTCAGGCAGATTCAAATGGTTGTGAATGATTTATGAATAAAGCATAAAATAAAGATAGAGATACTTATGTAATTCATTGGTGAGAATTTCAGATAAGTGTATGGAGATGCTTTGTCCCTTCCGTCTCTCTGCTTTTCTACTGTCTTCATCCAATCCTTCTTACTCCTTTCCATGGCAAGCTGTATGTTGGGCATCACC
>NC_029780.3:67380425-67381256 GCF_000817695.3 Arachis duranensis | reverse complement strand
GTGTGTGCTTGGGCTGAGCATTGAAGCATTTTCGTGTAGAGGCTTTTCTTGGAGTTAAACGCCAGCTTTTGTGCCAGTTTGGGCGTTTAACTCCCGTTCTTGTGCCAGTTCCAGCGTTTAACGCAGGGCAGTCTTGAGCTGATTTGGAGCGCCGGTTTTGGCCATCAAATCTCGAGCAAAGTATGGACTATTATACATTGCTGGAAAGCCCAGGATGTCTACTTTCCAACGCAGTTGAGAGCGCACCAATTAGGTTTCTGTAGCTCCGGAAAATCCACTTCGAGTGAAGGGAGGTCAGAATCCAACAGCATCTGCAATCCTTTTCAGCCTCTGAATTAGATTTTTGCTCAGGTCCCTCAATTTCAGCCAGAAAATACCTGAAATCACAGAAAAACACAAAAACTCATAGTAAAGTCCAGAAAAGTGAATTTTAACTAAAGACTAATAAAAATATAATAAAAACTAACTAAAACATACTAAAAACATACTAAAAATAATGCCAAAAAGGGTATAAATTATCCGCTCATCACAACACCAAACTTAAATTGTTTCTTGTCCACAAGAAACTGAAGATCAAATAAGATAAAAAGAAGAGAAATAGCAATGAATTCCAAAAACATCTATGATGATCAGTATTAATTAGATGAGCGGGGCTTTTAGCTTTTTGCCTCTGAACAGTTTTGGCATCTCACTTTATCCTTTGAAATTCAGAATGATGGGCCTCTATAGAAACTCAGAATCCAGATAGTGTTATTGATTCTCCTAGTTAAGTATGATGATTCTTGAACATAGCTACTTTATGAGTCTTGGCCGTGGCCCAAAGCACTCTGT
>NC_029780.3:67378261-67380336 GCF_000817695.3 Arachis duranensis | reverse complement strand
GAACCTTTTCAGATTGTGACTCAGCTTTGCTAGAGTCCCCAATTAGAGGTGTCCAGGGTTCTTAAGCACACTCTTTTTGCCTTGGATCACAACTTTATTTTTTTCTTTTTCTTCTTTTTTTTCGTTTTTTTTAATTCAATGCTTTTTCTTGCTTCAAGAATCATTTTTATGGTTTTTCAGATCCTCAATGACATGTCTTCTTTTTCATCATTCTTTCAAGAGCCCACATTCATGAACAACAAATTCAAAAGACATATGCACTATTCAAGCATACATTCAGAAGTTAAAGTATTGCCACCACATCAAAATAATTAATTTGTTATAAAATTTAAAATTCATGCAATTCTTCTCTTTTCCAATTAAGAACATTTTTCAAGAAAGGTGATGGATTCATAGGACATTCATAACTTTAAGGCATAGACACTAAGACACTAATGATCATGAGACACAAACATAGATAAACATAAGCATAAAAATTCGAAAAACAGGAAACTAAAGAACAAGGAGATTCAAGAACGGGTCCACCTTAGTGATGGCGGCTTGTTCTTCCTCTTGAAGATATTATGGAGTGTTTGAGCTCCTCAATGTCTCTTCCTTGTCTTTGTTGCTCCTCTCTCATGATTCTTTGATCTTCTCTAATTTCATGGAGGAGAATGGAATGTTCTTGGTGCTCCACCCTTAGTTGTCCCATGTTGGAACTCAATTCTCCTAGGGAGGTGTTGATTTGCTCCCAATAATTTTGTGGAGGAAAGTGCATCCCTTGAGGTGTCTCAGGGATTTCATGGTGAGTGGGATCTCTTGTTTGCTCCATCCTCTTCTTAGTGATGGGCTTGTCTTCATCAATGAGGATGTCTCCCTCTATGTCAATTCCAACTGAATAACAGAGGTGACAAATGAGATGAGGGAAAGCTAACCTTGCCAAGGTAGAGGAATTATCTGCCACCTTATAAAGTTCTTGGGATATAACCTCATGAACTTCTACTTCCTCTCCAATCATGATGCTATGAATCATGATAGCCCAGTCTATAGTAACTTCAGACCGGTTGCTAGTGGAAATGATTGAGCGTTGGATAAAATCCAACCATCCTCTAGCCACGGGCTTGAGGTCATGCCTTCTCAGTTGAATTGGCTTCCCTCTTGAATCTCTCTTCCATTAAGCGCCCTCTTCACAAATGTCTATGAGGACTTGGTCCAACCTTTTATCAAAGTTGACCCTTCTAGTGTAAGGGTGTTCATCTCCTTGCATCATGGGCAAGTTGAATGCCAACCTTACATTTTCCAGACTAAAATCCAAGCATTTCCCCCGAACCATTGTAAGCCAATTCTTCGGGTCCGGGTTCACACTTTGATCATGGTTCTTGGTGATCCATGCATTGGCATAGAACTCTTGAACCATTAAGATTCCGACTTGTTGAATGGGGTTGGTAAGAACTTCCCAACCTCTTCTTCGGATCTCATGTCGGATCTCCGGATATTCACTCTTTTTGAGTTTGAAAGGGACCTCGGGGATCACCTTCTTCAAGGCCACAACTTCATAGAAGTGGTCTTAATGCACCCTTGAGATGAATCTCTCCATCTCCCATGACTCGGAGGTGGAAGCTTTTGCCTTCCCTTTCCTCTTTCTAGAGGTTTCTCCGGTCTTAGATGCCATAAATGGTTATGGAAAAACAAAAGGTAATGCTTTTACCACACCAAACTTAGAAGGGTTGCTCGTCCTCGAGCAAAAGAAGAAAGAAGAAAGTAGAAGAAGAAGAAATAGAGGAGATGGAGGTGGCTTTGTGGTTCGGCCAAGGGGGAGAAGTAGTGTTTAGGTTGTGTGAAAATGAAGGAGTGAAGACGGGTTTATATAGGAGTGGAGAGGGGGTGTATGGTTTGGCCATAATGGGTGGGATTGGGAGGGAAAGTGGTTTGAATTTGAATGGTGAGGTAGGTGGGGTTTTATGAAGGATGGATGTGAGTGGTGAAATGAATAGTGGGATTTGATAGGTGGGGGATTTTTGGGGAAGAGGTGTTGAGGTGATCGGTGAATGGGTGAAGAAGAGAGAGAGTGGTGGGGTAGGTGGGGATCCTGTGGG
>NC_029780.3:67376113-67378014 GCF_000817695.3 Arachis duranensis | reverse complement strand
TGCCCATTTGCTGCCCTTACTGGCGTTTAAACGCCAGCAGGATTTTCCTCCAGGGTGTGTTGTTTTTTTTCTGTTTTTCATTCCGTTTTTGCTTTTTCAATTGATTTTGTGACTTTCCATGATCATCAACCTACAGAAAACATAAAATAACAAAGGAAAATAGATAAATATAACATTGGGTTGCCTCCCAACAAGCGCTTCTTTAATGTCACTAGCTTGGGGGCTCTGTTTGACTCTGTTTTGAGAGAAGCTCTTCATGCTTCCTCTCCATGGTTACAGAGGGATATCTTTGAGCCTTAAACACAAAGGATTCTTCATTCACTTGAATGATCAATTCTCCTCTGTCAACATCAATCACAGTCTTTGCTGTGGCTAGGAAGGGTCTGCCAAGGATGATAGATTCATCCATGCACTTCCCAGTCTCTAGGACTATGAAATCAGCAGGGATGTAATGGTCTTCAACTTTTACCAGAACATCCTCTACAAGTCCATAAGCTTGTTTTCTTGAATTGTCTACCATCTCTAGTGAGATTCTTGAAGCTTGTACCTCAAAGATCCCTAGCTTCTCCATTACAGAGAGAGGCATGGGGTTTATGCTTGACCCTAGGTCACACAGAGCCTTCTTGAAGGTCATGGTGCCTATTGTACAAGGTATTGAGAACTTCCTAGGGTCCTGTCTTTTTTGAGGTAATTTCTGCCTAGACAAGTCAGCCAATTCTTTGGTGAGCAAAGGGGGTTCATCCTCTCAAGTCTTATTACCAAATAACTTGTCATTTAGCTTCATGATTGCTCCAAGGTACTTAGCAACTTGCTCTTCAGTGACATCTTCATCCTTTTCATGGGACGAATACTCATCAGAGCTCATAAATGGCAGAAGTAAATCCAATGGAATCTCTATGGTCTCAGTGTGAGCCTCAGATTCCCATGGTTCCTTATTAGGGAACTCATTGGAGACCAGTGGACGTCCATTGAGGTCTTCCTCAGTGGCTCTCACTGCCTCTTTCTCCTCTCCAAGTTCGGCCATGTTGATGGCCTTACACTCTCCTTTTGGATTCTCTTCTGTATTACTTGGAAGAGTACTAGAAGGGAGTTCAGTAACTTTCTTACTCAGCTGACCCACTTGTGCCTCCAAGTTTTTAATGGAGGACCTTGTTTCAGTCATGAAACTTTGAGTGATTTTGATTAGATCAGAGACCATGGTTGCTAAGTCAGAGTGGCTCTGCTTAGAATTCTCTGTCTGTTGCTGAGAAGATGATGGAAAAGGCTTGCCATTGCCAAACCTGTTTCTTCCACCATTATTGTTGTTGAAACCTTGTTGAGGTCTCTGTTGATCCTTCCATGAGAGATTTGGATGATTTCTCCATGAAGAATTATAGGTGTTTCCATAAGGTTCTCCCATGTAATTCACCTCTTCCATTGATGGGTTCTCAGGATCATAAACTTCTTCTTCAGATGAAGCATCCTTAGTACTGCCTGGTGCAGCTTGCATTCCAGACAGGCTTTGAGAAATCATATTGACTTGCTGAGTCAATATTTTGTTCTAAGCCAATATGGCATTCAGAGTATCAATCTCAAGAACTCCTTTCTTCTGATTCGTCCCATTGTTCACAGGATTCCTTTCAGAAGTGTATATGAATTGGTTATTTGCAACCATTTCAATGAGTTCTTGAGCTTCTGCATGCGTCTTCTTCAGATGAAGAGATCCTCCACCAGAGCTATCCAATGACATCTTGGACAGTTCAGACAGACCATCATAGAAGATACCTATGATGCTCCACTCAGAAAGCATGTCAGAAGGACACTTTCTGATCAATTGTTTATATCTTTCCCAAGCTTCATAGAGGGATTCACCTTCCTTTTGTCTGAAGGTTTGGACTTCCACTCTAAGCTTACTCAATTTT
>NC_029780.3:67374029-67375989 GCF_000817695.3 Arachis duranensis | reverse complement strand
GTCTCTTACAGCAAAAGGGAATAGCATAAGTCTGTAGACCTCAGGGTCAACCCCATTAGTCTTGACAGTGTCACAGATTTGCAAGAATTCAGCTAAGAACTGATGAGGATCTTCCAATGGAAGTCCATGGAACTTGCAATTCTGTTGCATTAGAGAAACTAATTGAGGCTTAAGCTCAAAGTTGTTTACTCCAATGGCAGGGATAGAGATGCTTCTCCCATAGAAATCGGGAGTAGGTGCAGTAAAGTCACCCAGCACCTTCCTTGCATTGTTGGTGTTCATACCCTAACCGAGCTCCTCCAACTCGGCAAATTCATAAAAGGTCCGACCTCGTCCTAAGGCCCACGCCTACAGGTNAAGTGGGAAAGAAATTAAGTGATTTTTGAAAAAGATTTTGAAATTAGAAATAAAAAAGATATGATTGAAAACTTATTTTGAAAAAGATGTGATTGAAAAGATATGATTGAAAAACAATTTAAAAAAAGATTTGATTTTTAAAATTAATGACTTGGCTAACAAGAAAAGATATGATTCAAACATTAAACCTTTCTCAACAAAAAAGGCAACATACTTGAAATGTTGAATCAAATCATTAATTGTTAGCAAGTATTTTTGAAAATGGAAAGAAATTGATTTAGAAAATATATGATTGAAAAGATATGATTTGAAAAAGATTTGATTTTGAAAAATTTTGAAAACTTGAAAAAAATTTGAATTAAAAACAAAATCTTCCCTATTGTGCCGTCCTGGCGTTAAACGCCCAGAATGGTATCCATTCTGGCGTTTAACACCCAAAATGCTACCCTTTTGGGCGTTAAACGACCAGCCAGGTATCCTGGCTGGCGTTTAAATGCCAGTTTTCCTTCCTCACTGGGCGTTTTGAACGCCCAGCTTTTTCTGTGTAATTCCTCTGCTGCATGTATTGAATCTTCAGTTCTCTGTATTATTGACTTGAAAATGGAACTAAGATCAAATAAACAATGCATGCAAGACACCCAACTTAAAATGAGACACTAGACTCAAACAAGAAACATAAAAATATTTTTGGTTTTTATGATTTTGTAATTTTTTTGTACTTTTTCAAAAATTATATGGAAAAAGGAAAATAAAGCTTTCAGAATCCTTAATGAGAATTCCAGGAATCATTGCAATGTTAGTCTAAGACTCCGGTCCAGGAATTAGACATGGCTTCACAGCCAGCCAAGCTTTCAAAGAAAACTCCGGTCCAAAACACTAGACATGGCCAATGGCCAGCCAAGCCTCAGCAGATCATTGTTCTCAACAGCAAAATTGATAAAAATCAACAAGCTGTTGTGATGATAAGTTGAAACATCGGTCCAATAAGATTAGACATGGCTTTACAGCCAGCCAGACTTCAACAGATCATCATGAAACTCTAGAATTCATTCAAAAAAAATTCTGAAGAAAAATACCTAATCTAAGCAACAAGATGAACCGTCAGTTGTCCAAACTCAAACAATCCCCGGCAACGGCGCCAAGGACTTGGTGCACGAAATTGTGATCATCAATGGCGCCATCAACATGGTACGCTCAATTGCAATCTCAACTCTTTATCACAACTTCGCACAACTAACCAGCAAGTGCACTGGGTCATCCAAGTAATAAACCTTACGCGAGTAAGGGTCGATCCCACGGAGACTGTTGGTATGAAGCAAGCTATGGTCATCTTGTAAATCTCAGTCGGGCAGATTCAAATGGTTATGAATGATTTATGAATAAAGCATAAAATAAAGATAGAGATACTTATGTAATTCATTGGTGAGAATTTCAGATAAGCGTATGGAGATGCTTTGTCCCTTCCGTCTCTCTGCTTTCCTACTGTCTTCATCCAATCCTTCTTACTCCTTTCCATGGCAAGCTGTATGCAAGGGTTTCACCGTTGTCAGTGGCTACCTCCCATCCTCTCAGTGAAAATGTTCAACGCACCCTGTCACGGCAC
>NC_029780.3:67373358-67373959 GCF_000817695.3 Arachis duranensis | reverse complement strand
TTCGGTTCTCGATCTTGTCGGAATAGAATCCAGTGATTCTTTTGCATTTGTCACTAATGCCCCAAAAATCGCGAGTTTGAAGCTCGTCACAGTCATTCAATCCTTGAATCCTACTCAGAATACCACAGACAAGGTTTAGACCTTCCGGATTCTCTTGAATGCCGCCATCAATTCTAGCTTATACCACGAAGATTTCGATTAAGGGATCCAAGAGATAAACATTCAAGCCTTGTTTGCTTGTAGAACGGAAGTGGTTGTCAGGCACGCGTTCATAAGTGAGAATGATGATGAGCGTCACATAATCATCACATTCATCATGTTCTTGGGTACGAATGAATATCTTAGAACAAGAATAAGCTGAATTGAATAGAAGAACAATAGTAATTGCTTTAATACTCGAGGTACAGCAGAGCTCCACACCTTAATCTATGGTGTGTAGAAACTCCACCGTTGAAAATACATAAGAACAAGGTCTAGGCATGGCCGAGAGGCCAGCCCCCAATAATCTAAGAACTAGACATTCAAAGATGATCTAAGGATCTAAAGTGATCAAAAGATGAAAATACAATAGCAAAAGGTCCTACTTATAGAGAACTAGTAG
>NC_029780.3:67358435-67373229 GCF_000817695.3 Arachis duranensis | reverse complement strand
TGTAGAGACTTTTCTTGGAGTTAAACGCCAGCTTTTGTGCCAGTTTGGGCATTTAACTCCCATTCTTGTGCCAGTTCCGGCGTTTAACGCAGGGCAGTCTTGAGCTGATTTGGAGCGCCGGTTTGGGCCATCAAATCTCGAGCAAAGTATAGACTATTATATATTTCTGGAAAGCCCAGAATGTCTACTTTACAACGCAGTTGAGAGCGCGCCAATTGGGCTTCTGTAGCTCCAGAAAATCCACTTCGAGTGCAGGGAGGTCAGAATCCAACATTCCCCCTTCAACATAGTTTTCCTGTAAAAAAAGAAAATAAATAAATAAAACTACACATCTTTAATACTAATAATGTCTACTAAAGTAACAAATTACCAAATTCAATTCACAAATTGGAATTCAATTAATACAAATTTTTAGAAATTTCGGCAGTATTCTGACAGTAAATAGGACATTTATGAATTTAAACAAACAGCAAAATCAACCCATATGAACTCACTATAATCAAATCAGCACTAATTAGCACTAAAATCAAACGGCAGCAAGCGAAAATGGCAATCAGCAGCAATATAAAAATTAGCATAATAAGGCCATCATCATCATTGCTCAATCAAAACAAGGCATGAAATCAGCTATTAACAAGGATAAAATAGCACTATACAATTTGAAATCGTTCATTCTAGGCATCAGTAGCAACCAAAAAGTTCAACCTAAATCCACTACAAATCAGATATACCTTCTTAACCACCTATAATCCGCTAGGCATGCATAACTAAACTGACTAATTTAACAAAAACTGTACAAACTAATTAAACTAGGAAAATGTAAACAGAAAAAAAATTGAGAACCTACAAATAGTTTACCTTTCAAAGTATTGTCTATGTTCTCAGCCTCAGTTGGATTAATATAATCCTGGTCCTGCTCCTCTATAATATCTCCTTCATTCTCATCCAATTGCTCTTCACCATTAGTCAGGGTTAGTGTTAATCAACATAGTAATCAAGAAAGTGCTTGTGCTTGCTGGTGCCAGCACTGATAACCTTTTTTATTAAATGCAAAGTAAAATGGATTATTAATTCTCACTAATGACATGGTTGACAAAATTCTTTGCTGTGTTTTGAATTAAATTGTTGATCTTTTGATTGAATGCATGCTACGTCATTGATATTATTTTCTTTATGTTAACACTTTAGACTTGTTGCCTAATCTATCATAATTGTTATTGCAGAACTAAACACTGTTTTAAAATTGTGCTTCTTGTTATTGTTATTATTGTTATTTAGATAACCATTCTTCTAGAGGATTCATTGAAACATTCAGTTACTCTTTAGCATATGTTGGGTAATTTAGGCAGCACATACATATAATTAATTTTATTTCTTCTTGTGGTCTAAATAAAAATAAAGTGAAATTAGCCCCTGCTATATTTCTATCTAATCTTATAGTCTTTATATACAGATAGTGATATATTATAGTTTTAGATGGAAATAAATTTGCTACAAGGAAAGCTAAATGTGGCAGAAGATTAGGAATTCATGATGAGTTTTGCTAACTTCGTATCCCCAAGAAAAAATAAAAAACAAAAAAAACAATTAGTACAATGATGAGTTTTGCTAACTAGAACTCAAATTAATGAACAATGCACCAACAGTTTTTGAACAATACAAATTTGAACAATGCACAAACGGCCAAATACAAATTTCCCTTTCTATCTAATTAGCCAAATAAAGCCTCAAAACAGTTTTTGAACAATGCACAAACATCACCACTTTCCTTTCTTCTTCTTAAATCCAACAAAAATACCCAACAGCCAAAGCCCTAACTAAGCAACAGAAACTCAGAGAAGAACACTTACCACAGATGACAACCCACAAACGGCCGATGCAGTGAAGCAGCAACAGCAAAGAGACAACCCACAGATGACAACCCTTTTTTTATTTTAAAGAGACAAACTACAACAACAACAAAGAATAAAAATATAAGCAATTCATAACCGTAACTGTAATACTAACGTTACTATCACTTTCATGCCTTAAATAAATTGATTTCTCAAAATAAGCAACAAACCATTCAAAGTGAACGAAGTATATAAATAACTCACTCAGAGTTGCAATGAATTATATATAAATGCATTTTTTGAAACTTTAAATAAACTGTTCTAACTAAGTGTAAACTGACAAAGACCAAATAATGGATAACTTTTCTTTAAATGAGAACAACATTTTGAGATAACAAATTGCTAAATCAAAATTAAAATAGCACTGTACCAAAAAGTATTTCAATTGAAACTCTTCTCAAGTGCCTTCTATAATTGAGGTCCAAAAAATTATTTTGTTAATATAATTTGGCCCACTTTTAAACTAAAGGACTTTTAATAAAGTATATTTAAGTCTGTCAATTGAAGGTCTTTTATATAAAATTTAGTTCTGATGAAGTTTCAGAACATAACCCATGACCAAAATAAAAGTTTGCTACCTTAAATAACAAACTAACCTAAGCCCCAGGTTCATTTCACAAGTACGCAGTCCAAATTCAAACCAGAACAGAAACTCAGTCAACATTCAACGCTCATCTTACTCATGTTCACAAACATCACCACTTTCCACAGCCAACAAAAATACCTAACAGCCAATCAAGCCCTAACTAAGCAACAGAAATCAGAGAAGAAGGCCACTTACCATAGATGACAACCCACAAACGGCCAGTGCAGCGAAGCACAATCCATAATCAGCCAAGACAGTGAAGCAGAAGCAGCGAGGTAGAAACAGAACAGGGGAGAAGCAAGGATGCCGTGGAGAAGCAGTGAAGCCTCGGAGAGGGGAGAAGCAGTGAAGCCTCGGAGAGGGGAGAAGCAGCGACGCTGCGGAGAGACTCAGCGATGCCGGGAAGAAAGAGGCAGCGACGCCGAGAAGAATGCAGCGACGATGATGGTGCGACGATGGTGAGTGGCGATTTGGGGCTTCCTGGTGACTTGCAATGATGGTGTGATTTACGGCTTCATGGAGAGCTCCGGTGTGATGACTTCTCTGATTCTGAGGCGTGGGTTAGGGTTCGGTACGGTGGAGGGAGGAAGAGTAGCGTTCTCTTTGGTTTCGAAGAGAAGGAGGGCTTTCTTATTAGTCTTATTTGCTGTTATGTATTCCTTTATTAATTAGGAAAAAATTAATAATCAATAATAGATATATAATATTTATTTTAAAATTATTTTAATTTTATGTCTTTATATTAATATTGTATAATTATTTAAATAATATTAGAAAATGGTTGTTTCATAAATAATTATTGTAATGGTTATAAAACCGTTCTTTAAAATAGTCAAAGAGAACGGTTTTATTTTGTTACTATAGCATAATGAAAAAATGAACTTCAACAGCAACACTGTAAAAACCGTTGTCTAAGACCATCTAATGAAACAGTTTTAAAGCTGTAGCATTTTGGCAACGGTTTTAATGCGTTTCTTTGTGCAATTCTTTAAACAGCAATAAAAAACTGTTGCTTAAAGCCAAATCTTGGTAACAATTATAAAACCGTTCTTTAAAGTAGTCAAACAAAACGGTTTTAATTTGTTGCTAGAAATTGATGAAAAATTGAATTCAACAGTAACACTTTAAAAAATCGTTGTCTAAACCTATCTAAGAGAACGGTGTTAAGGCATTGCAAAATTTGGCGTTGCTAAAGGCCATATTTGTTGTAGTGTCTATTGCCACTCTCTTTTCTCCCTTTGGTAGCGGTCTTCAAGCTCTCCATATTTAGCGGCATTCTATTTAACTTTCCTATTGAGTATTGTGATTCGTTCTCTAGGATCCAAAACATCAGTGTTGGTGGTTGTGGTTGGCCCATCAACTCGATTCATAAAACGATATGAAGAAGGGAAAATAAAGAGAAGACAAAATTCTAACACAAGATCCAAGAAAATTACAACTAGAGAAATTAAGATTAAACAAATAAAGCTCAATTCAACAAGACCCAATTCAGAAATTTAATACAAGATGATCAAAACAAACTAAATCTAGAGAGAAGTAAAATTTTCTCTCTCTAGAGAAACAAGAAAAAAACTAGCTCAAATTATGTGTATGTTGTGTATGATTGATTTCCCCTTTCCCCCATCAATTCCTGGCCGTTTTCCATTCAGAATCAAGTTAGATTTGGGCCTGTAGCCTTTCAAAAATTGCCAGCCATATTTTCATTAATGAGTTATGTGCTGGACATCACGCATGCACGTCGGTCACGTGTGCGCATCAGATGAACTCCACAAGCCACGTGTACGCGTCAAGCACGCGTACGCGTCGGTCACTGCTGCACTAGGCCATGCGTACGCGCCAGTCATGTGTGTGTGTCGGTACCAACTTCTCCAATGCTCTATTCCTTGTGTTCCTTCCACTTTAGCATGCCTCTTTTCCATCTTCCAAACCATTCCTGTCCTATATACTCTGAAATTACTTAACAAACGTATCACGGCATCAAATGGTATCAAGAGAGGACTAAGATTTAGCATTTTTAGGGTTAAAGAAGCATGTTTTAAACTATGGAAAATAATTAGGAAGGAATTGCAAAAACATGAAATTTATATGAATAAGTGTGAAAAATATTGATAAAACCCACCAAATTCTACACAAGATAAACCCTAAAATTGGGGTTTATCAAACCTCTCCGCACTTAAGAAAGCTCGTGAAAGCAGGGAACAAGGAATTGAGCATCGAACCCTCACCGGAAGTGTATCTGCTCTAATCACTCAAGTATATAGGGTTAATTCACTCAATTCTCCTCTACTCATACTTTTCAAGATTTGTTTAGCATCTAACAATCAACAATTATTCAATGCACGCATAGATTTATCATGAGGACTTATCTTTAGGTTGTAATGGAGCTAGGAAAAAGGTAAGGATGCATATATGGCCAAGTGAGCTTGAAATTTGAATCCTTGATTAACCTAAGCTCTCACCTAACACAAATAATAGCCTATACAATTCAAATACAAACCTAACTACCCATGTTTCACTTTTTCACACGCTCATGCATTCTTTTTTTTTATTCACGACACATATGCATTTATTATTATTGAACTTCATCTTGGGGCATTTTGTCCCCCTTTTTATTGCTTTCTTTTTCTCTTTTTCTTTTCTTTTATTATTATTTTTTTCTTCTTTCATTTTTCATTTTTTTCATTGTTTTTTCATTTTTTTCTTCTTTTTCATACTAAAGTGTATACAAGAGTGTCAATGCATATGGTTTACATAATTAATACATGACTGTGTACCCAATTCCCAAAATCTTCAATAAAAATAAAAACATACACTTTTGTCTCTACCAATGTTCCTAAACTTTTCCACACTTAGATGACGCACACTCTGACTGGCCTAAGTTAATCAAAGATCCAAATTAAGGACATTTATTGTTCTTCACTTAGGGGTAGTGATGTGCTAAATTAAAGAACAATAGGGGATTTAACATAGGCTCAAAATTGGCTAACAATGGATAACATAGGCTCAATCATATAAATGCATTCATACACAAAATAATGGACATAAAGAATCAAACAAATCCAAGATCGCAATCATAGAGAGGGAATAATACACACAAGAATGAAAATAATGGTTATAAGATGTAACCACACAATTAAGCTCAAAACTCACATGCTTGTGTGTTCTTAGCTCAAAAACCTGTTCCAAAATTAATTCCTTCAAGCAAGTTCAACACAAAACCTTTTTTTTAAATTGGTAGGGTGCCCTAAAGCAGTTTCTTGAAAAAGAAATCATCACTCTAACCAAGTAGTCCTAACACAAAGATAAGTGGAATATGTACAAACTCTAGAGCTATCATGCAATGCAACTAACTTCAAAAAGCAAATTATACTAACTAACAAAGAAAACTAAGGTATAGGTGTTGGAAAGAGGAGTTGTTACCCACGGAAGTCGGTCACTGACATTCCTACACTAAAAAGTTTACAAGGTCCTCCGTGCTATTAGTGATGAGCAGAGTGGGTCCGAGAGTGTCACTTGCAATGGCCATAGGATGGTGAGATAAGGACGTCTCCATGTTCACCTCTTGATTACTTCTTTGCCATGATCCGAAGTGGACTCCAGAGTGTCAGGTTCCTCCATAAGCAGGTTGGCAGATCTTGTGGAGTCGTTCGTGGGAACTTCCTTTTCTGCCTCATCAATGCGACTAGATTTCTTCAACCGCTTAGAAAGTGGCTTGGCCTTTGAGGAAGCTTGCGCCTTAGTGGTTGCTCTTTGAGTTGGCCTTTTTGTATATGTCTTTTTAGAAGCCTTTTCTTTTTCTTTCTTGGTGGCCATCTTGAAAAGGAAGAAAAGGAAGAAATATTAAGCTCAGAGAGACAAAGACCGAAATTAATAAAATGCAAGTGGAAATTAATGCCGCAAAGGAGTAGAGCATCTTAACTACATGGTTTCTACTATATGCAAGTAAGACATCAATGTGATCATGAAGGCACATCACTAGCACTAGATGCAAGAGTGAAAGAAGCATGCAAGTACAAAGCATGAGAAGAATAAACTCAAGCATCGACAACAACAATGAAAAACACATGCAAGAATGGTGGGAGTCATAGGGAAACCTTTGGCTCAAACTAACTCCAAGACAATGAAGTCTAAAATTGAAGAATGTGGGGTTAGAGAGCATTGAACCACTAATTCTTGCATGACGCTACAAGCATAGCAAACCACAAATAATGAGCATTTGATGATGAAAAATCATGGAAACGAAGCTCAATGCACATGGAGTGCAAGTGTTATAAAAAAGAGGCACTAAGTTGAAAGAAAAAGGTTAAAAATAAACCAAACTGTTATTGGCTCTTTTTCACAATCACTTGGTGTGCAAAGTATAAATAACAAGCAAGTTTGATGAGTCCAAGGGGAATATGCCCCAAAATAGTATGTCAACTACCATAGCCACACCACATAACACAAACAAGCCAAGAGATATGAAATAATCTACCAATTCAATAAGCAGATGAAACTCAACATCCATACAAGAATATAAAAGGAAAAAAATAAACAAGAGTGAGCTATCAATAAGAGAATTATAATACAACTAAGAACACAGAGAGTATTCAAATGCAAAAAACAAGGAAAAGTTTAAAAAGCAAAAGAGAATAAGAAACAAAACCTTGAAAGAAAAGAAAGAGAATGAGGGTAAATGCAAGTGAGAGTAGGATAGGAAGAAGGAGAAGAAGAGAGAACAGAGGGGTGGGACTACCGGAGGTAGTGGTCGCCAGTGGTTGTAGGCGGAGAAGATATTGTAAAGAGAAAGAAGAAGAAAGGAAGAAATAGTAGAAGAAGGAAATTGAATTGGGAAGAAACAGGGTAGCGCGCCCTGTAAGTTGCGTCGAACGTGTGACGCGCATGCTTTATCCACGCGTTTGTGTGGGAAGCAGAGAAGAGGAGGTGACGCGTGAGCGTCATCCACGCCTACGCGTGGCAAGTAGAAAAGAGATGGGATGCATACGCGTCAGCCACGCGTACACGTGGGGCCAAATCGTGCTCTTCGCACAAAAGCCGCTCCATTCCATAACAACTCTAGGGTTGAGTTATTGGAGCAGCAGCAGCATTCCAGCAACATTCCAGCACAATTTATAAGATCCGCGTGACGCGTACACGTCGGTCACACACAAGCATGGATGCGTACACGTTAACCACGCATATGCGTGGGGTCAGTTGTGCTCTTGGCACCCCAGCCGCATGGTTCCATCATAACTCTTGGGTTTTGGAACATGCAGCAGCACCCTCCCCGCACCATTTTCGCATGGTGGATTCGTGGGGTCACACATACGCGTCAGGCATGCGGACATGTGAGCTGCTCTCTTTTTTTTCATAGGCATGAGGGAAGACAATTATAGCACAATCTTGGCATTCATACAGGCTAGACACTTCAAAAATACTTAGAATTTCATGCAATAGCCAAATTTGCCAACTTAACCAAGCCAAGATCAATGAAATCCTCATGAAGCAATGGTAATTCAAGCATACTTAAACAACTCAACAAAATCAAACAAAGAGTCTAAAACTACATGCAAGAAACTATGTACAAGGAGGATCATACCAGGAGGGGGTGTCTCCCACCTAGCACTTTTCTTTAATGTCTTTAGGATGGATGGTCATGAGCTTAAGATCACCTCTTTGGAACATTCTCAAGGATATCCATCTTGTCCTTCTTGTTGTCCTTGGTAGGAGTATCCTTAAAGGAAGATGCTTCCACTTGTCAATTGAACCATGATTGGGTGCCTTGTTTCTTTGATAGTGTGGAAGTTGTGGACCATTTTCCTTTTCCTTGCTAACTTTTCTTATACCCAAGCATCTATTGACACTTATATCACCATCACTCCCAAGGTGTTCTTCAACTATATCATCTTCAACAATGTCACTACCAAAAATTGAATGAACCTCTACAGGTTACCTCATGGTTTCTTCCAATTTAAACTTCACCACTTTTCCTTTGGTTTCAAATGAGTAACTGAAGAACTGAAGATTGATGGTTTAGAAGTTATAATAAATTCTCGTTGCAAGTATAGTTTCTAAACCAAGCAATCAACCTTTCTTACAAACGTTTGGTTGTCACAAGTAACAAACCCATAAATAAATTGATAACCGAAGTATTCAAACCTCGGGTCGTCTTCTCAAGGAATTGCAGGAAAGTATGAATTATTATTGGTTATGCAAAACAATGTTTTTGGGTTTTGAAAAGGTTTTGAACAAGGGAAATAAATTGCAGGAATTAATAAATTAATAACTAATAAAACTCTTGGCAAGGTATGAAAACTAGAAGTCCTATCCAAGTTATCTTTATCAATGGTGATGAGAATTGGATTTTTCTCCCACTTTGTTAACCTCTAACTATGAAGGTAAGTTAAGTGGATAAATTAATTTTGATTCCTCAGGTTCTAGTCTTTCCTTGGGAAAGGCTAGAGTTATTGGAGCTCGAATTTAATTCTTGAAGAATTCCAATTTTCAATCAACAATGAGTTTGATAACTCAAGAGTTACCAATTAATCAACCAGAACCAAGAATATGGAAAGCTAAATTAAAATCATAAATATCTGGAATACCTCAAATTATATTGAATGGAGATGTCAATTCTAACATGGACAAGTTCATAAGCCAATTGGGCAACATAAATCAAATACAAATAAAAGCTTCAGAGTAAACAAAAATAGAAGAGAAACATAAATTATTGAACCTGGTATGAAGAAACAATCCTAATCCTAATAGAAATCCTAATCCTAAATCCTAAGAGAGAGGAGAGAACCTCTCTATCTAAAAACTACATCTAAAACCTAAAATTGTGAGTAATAATTCAATGATTCATTCTGCTCTACTCCCAGCCTCAAATCTGTGTTTTCTAGGCCGAGAATTGGGTCAAAAACAGCCCAAAAATCACTTCCAGCGCTTTCTGGTTCGTACAGGTCACGGCAAAGTGACACGGAGGCGTTGTCCACGCGTTTGCGTGGATTGAGATTCGCAGCTGCGATGCGGGCACGTCATCCACACGTTCGCGTCACTTAACTTCGGAGCAGCTATGGCAAATTATATATCGTTGTGAAGCCTTGGATGTTATCTTTCCAACGCAACTGAAATCGCATCATTTGGACCTCTGTAGCTCAAGTTATGGTCGATTTAGTACCAAGAGGTCAGGCTGGACAGCTTTAGCAGTTCCTTCAGTTCCTTGTATTCCTTCCAGTTTTGCATGCTTCCTTTCCATCCTCTAAGCCATTCCTACCCTATAATCTCTGAAATCACTTAACACACATATCAAGGCATCGAATGGTAATAAGAGAGGATTAAACATAGCAAAATTAAGACCAAAGAAGCAAGTTTTCAATCATAGTACAGAATCAGGAAGGAAAATGTAAAACATGTAAATCATATGAATAAGTGGGTAAAGAGTTGATAAAAACCACTCAATTGAGCACAAGATAAACCATAAAATAGTGGTTTATCAACCTCCCCACACTTAATCATTAGCATGTCCTCATGCTAAGCTCAAGGAGACAAAATAAATGAGTAGGGAAAAGCAGGACTCATGCAATGAAACCTATGAATGTGAATGCAACAACATGCTAAAATGATTCTACTTACTTGGTGAAAAAGTAAATAAATCTTTCAAGAACAGATATGCATTGGATTTTACTAATTCAAATCACAAAATACAATACAAATAACTTGCAAAAAGAAGATAGCTCATGAAAGCAGGGAACATAGAATTAAGCACTGAACCCTTAATGGCAGTGTATATCATTCTAACTCTCAAGTGTCTAGGGTCAATTCTCTCAATTCTCTATTATTCTTGCTTTCTATAGCTTGCTTTTCATCTAACAATAAAAAAAAAATTTAATGCACCAATACAAAAATCAAGAGGTCTTTTAAGGGTTGTAATGGGGTTAGGGTCAAGGTAGGATTGTATTTGGCCAAGTGGACTAAAATGTGAATCCTTAATTAACATAAACTTTTCACCTCACTTAGGACAATCCATGTAATATAAAATTAATAACTACCCATTAACTGCGTTTATTACATATTTATGCATTCCAAGTTTTGAGTACAGTACATATGCATTGCCATTGCCATTTACTTTGGGGGCATTTTGTCCCCTTTTTATTTTTCTTTTCTTTTTCCTATTTTTTTATTTTATTTTTCTTTTCTTAATAATTTTTTTTCAATGCATATGATTAAGGTTTTGAATGCATAAACATGTTCTTAACATTTTTCACATTTTCACACAAAGTCTAACATACTCAATTCTCAAACCAAACGTTTCCAAACCCACTTTTCCCACACTTAATTCATGAGCACTCTCACTAGTCTAAGCTAATCAAGGACTCAAATTAAGGACATTATTGTTTTTTGCTTAGAGTTAATGATGTGCTAAAGTAAAGAACAAAGGGGTAGATTGGCTCAACATTGGTTTGCAAAGGATAATGAAAGGTAAGGCCATATGGGTATGTAAGCTCAGTGAAACAAGGCCTCAATCATATAAGTGCATGCATACATCAAATAATGGAAACATAGAATTAAGCAAGACAAAGATCATAATTTTAGAGAGAAAAACACACACCAAAAATAAAATATTGGTTGGTAAAATGCAACCAATAAAATAGGCTTAAAATCTCACTGATTTTGTGTGTTCGAGCTCTAAACCATGTTCCAAAATAATATTTCTTCAAACAAGTTTGTCAAAAAGTTTTTAATTTAAATTAGTGAAATACTATAAAAAGTTTCTTGAGAAAGAAAATATTACATCAACCAAGTAATGGTAATATATGCACAAAATCAAACAAACATGCAAATGCAACAACTAATTTAAATGTTGGTGTGGAGACAGGAAAGTACTAACCTACGGAGATCGGTATCGACCTCCCCACACTTAAGGATTGCACCGTCCTCGGTGCATGCAAAGCTGTGCAGGTGGGCGGGGGTTTGTGGTTCCTCAGCTGGTGCTCATGTCGTTCCGCTCTTCGCCGGTGGCTTGTTTAGAGGCTTTCTCGTTATCCTTTTTGGTGGCCATCCTAAAAAAGGGAGAAAGAAAAGGGACATGTAATTCAAATAGCTAGAACCGGGAGGAGGAAGGTTTAAGTGATAATCAATGCCAAGGTAAGGGATAATGTCTTAAATAGCTAGAACCATATGCAATTAGGACATCAATGGAAATATAGCAAGGCATATTAAATCAATTAGATGCAAGATGTGTAAAAGCATGCAGGCAAAGGCATGAGAAGCATAGGTCAAGCATCAATTTAAAATAAGCTGGATTAAAGAGCACCTGTATGATGACAATTGTGAATGATAATCTCAAATATAGGTGGATTACAAGTAATGTGAGTTGAAAAGGAATGAAAGTAATAAATCCAAATATATATGAGAGCCAAATTTAAAATATCAATTGTCAAATCAATCCTTATAATAGTCACAAGCTCCGTTATAATAAAGTAAAATCCAAATAAAGCTCCAACACCAACATAAAAATGCATGAAAATAAAAAAGAAAGGAGAAAGAAGGAAGAAGAAAGAAGGAAGAAGGAGTAAGGGGGAAGAAAGAAATAAGAAAGGAAAAGAAAAAGTAGGATTTGGGGAAGAAAAAGATAAGATCTTTTGGCAGATTAAGATAAGTTGTGCGGCGCATTCGACGCAGACGCGTGAGTGACGTGTTCGCGCGGATAGCACTTCTATGAATTGACGCGGACGCGTCATCCACGCAGTCGCGTGGATCAATTTGCGCCATTAGCGCGAGGGCAGCCTCGCGGCCGCGCAACTCTTTGTTTGAAATTCATATTGCCAAATCTTTGGGTGACATGATCACGTTGTTAACGCGATCGCGTGGATGGCCTAAATTTGAAAATGGCACAGATGCGTGAGGTACGCATACGCGTGGCAGGGCTTGTGCTGTTAGCACGAGTCCAACCCAATTCCAGCTCAACTTTCGGCCATACACCCTTATACGTCAATTTACAAGGCACATGTTTGCATGGGTGACGTGGACACACGGGAGGCATTTTGCCCACTTGACGCAGACGCATCATCGACGCGGTCGCGTAGACCAATTTGTGCCAAAGGCATGCCTCCAGCCGCGCTTTCGTGTGACTCTCTATTCCATTTTCTTTTCTTCCCAACGCACCTATGACGCGGACGCGTCGGCGACGCTGTCGCGTCGCGTGCAAAATATTTTTTTTATTATACAGTATGCAGAATGAAAAATGCAATGAATGTCATGCAAAACTTTCAGGTTCAATCGAAATTCAAAAATAGAGTAGAATGGAGAATGAATGATCATACCATAGTGGGTTGTCTCCCACCTAGCACTTTTAGTTATAATCCTTAAGTTGGACATTTGGTGAGCTCCTTGTTATGGTGGCTTGTGCTTGAACTCATCCTAAAACTTCCACCAATGCTTGGACTTCCAATAAGCTCTATCAATACCAAGTAAATTTACCTAGCGTTGATGAAGTTCTCCACAAGCTTTGAGCTCCCAAAGTTGATCTTCATATATTCTTGGATCCCAAATCTTGTTTCTACACCCATCTTCAAGTTGATTATCATGATTCCATCCGGGTGGCAGGCAATTTGAATTCTTACTGAAGCGGCCAAACAACATCCTAGACCCATTCAATTGAGCTCTGCACCAAACTTTGCGTTTCAACTTGGAGCATACAACCATGTTGAACCTTGCTTGACGACTCCAACCACTGACCATCTTCCTCTTGTTCTTAATGCCACAAAGGGCTCTAAGTTGACCATTCGTCTCTAGTAGCCCATATTCAAGTGGAATTAGAAAGCTAAGGGATATGAATTTTACCCACATGAATGTTGTGAAGGATGATGGCAACTTAGGGGGAGGGATTTCCAATGAACTTGCAAGCTCCACTCCCTTGTGCTCTTCTTTGACAACTTCCACCTTTTTGCAATCTTTTTTAATATCAACCTCCTCCTCTTGGTGGATATCTTCCAATTCAAGCTCTTCTTCATTGTTCACCAAAGGCATGGGAGGTTGTGCTTCCTCTTCTTTCATCTCCACGTCAAGTCCAATGGGAGAGGATACAAATGTAGATAAGAATTCATCAATGATCGAATCCATCTCTTGACCATCCCTTTCAAAGTCTTCAATCATGAGATGCCTTGGAGGTTGTACACCTTCCTCAACATTAGTTTCAAACATCTTTGAAGGAGGTTCTATAACTTGACTTTTCCATGGAGGTTCAACATCTCCTAAGTCTTGAACCACTTCTTCTTCTTCAATAATTCCGGCTTCCTCCACTTATTTCAGTACAAAGTCACTGATAAACCACTATTTTATGGTTTATCTTGTGCTCAATTGAGTGGATTTTATCAACTCTTTACCCACTTATTCATAATATTTGCATAGTTTTATATTTCCTTCCTGATTTTGTACTATGATTGAAAACGTGCTTCTTTGATCTTATATTTGCTTATTATTAATCCTCTCTTATTACCATTAGATGTCTTGATATGTGTGTTAAGTGATCTCAGAGATTACAGGGCAGGAATGGCTCAAAGGATGGAAAGGAAGCATGCAAAAGTGGAAGGAATACAAGAAGTTGGAGAAATTGCTAAGCTGTCCAGCCTGACCTCTTTGCACTCAAACGGCTATAACTTTAGCTACAGAGGTCCAAACGATGCAGTTTCAGTTGCATTAGAAAGCTAACGTCCGGGGCTTCGATTTGATATATAATTTACCATAGCTGCCCTGGTGCACGAAATTGCAATCACACTTTTGCAACCCCGCACAACAAACCAGCAAGTGCACTGGGTCGTCCAAGTAATACCTTACGTGAGTAAGGGTCGATCCCATGGAGATTGTCGGCTTGAAGCAAGCTATGGTTATCTTGTAAATCTTAGTCAGGATATCAGAAATTATCAGGATTGATTGTGAAAAGTAAAAGAACATGAAATAAAAACTTGTTTTGCAGTAATAGGGAACAGGTTGAGGTTTTGGAGATGCTCCATCTTCTGAATCTCTGCTTTCCTACTGTCTTCTTCTTCAAACACGCAAGGCTCCTTCCATGGCAAGCTGTATGCAAGGGTTTCACCGTTGTCAGTGGCTACCTCCCATCCTCTCAGTGGAAATGTTCAACGCGCCCTGTCACGGCACGGCTATCCATCTGTCGGTTCTCAATCAGGCCGGAATAGAATCCAGTGATTCTTTTGCGTCTGTCACTAACGCCCCGCCTTCAGGAGTTTGAAGCTCGTCACAGTCATTCAATCATTGAATCCTACTCAGAATACCACAGACAAGGTTTAGACCTTCCGGATTCTCTTGAATGCCGCCATCA
>NC_029780.3:67356898-67357054 GCF_000817695.3 Arachis duranensis | reverse complement strand
TGTATTTACTGCTTTTTCTTGCTTCAAGAATCAATCTGATGATTTTTTTAGATCCTCAATAACAGTTCTCTTTTTTCTTCATTCTTTCAAGAGCCAACAATTTTAACATTCTCAAAACAACAAATTCAAAAGACATATGCACTGTTCAAGCATTCA
>NC_029780.3:67354938-67356034 GCF_000817695.3 Arachis duranensis | reverse complement strand
TTTGAAGATTTCTCTTATTTTGTCCTGATGGAAGTACATAACTTTCCCTTTGACCATGGTTCTGTAGGTATGGTAAGCAGTTTCAGTCATTCTCTGCTTATCTGTTAGCCACAGATTTGAGTAGAATTCCTGAACCATATTCCTTCCAACCTTTATCTCGGGATTGGTTAGAACTTCCCATCCTCTGTTTCGAATTTGCTCTTGGATCCCCGGATATTCATCTTCTTTCAGATCAAATTTAACTTCCGGGATCACTGACCTCAGACCCATTATTTTGTGATAATGGTCTTCATGTTCTTTGGTTAAGAACTTCTCTTGATTCCAAAGATTCTTTGGATTATTCTCTTTCTTTCCTCTTAAATTGGTTTGTTTTCCCTTAGGAGCCATGATCTTGATGAATCTTGGCTTAGTGATCACGGAAAAGCACACCAAACTTAGAGGTTTGCTTGTCCTCAAGCAAAAGAAAGGAAAGAAGAGAGAGAGAGGAGGAGAGCAAATTCGAATGGTGTGGGGGAATGAGGAGGCAAAACGTGTTTTATAAAGGGGGGAAGAAGAGATTTCGAAAAATTGAAAGGGGATTTGAGAAGATATGGAGAGAATTTGAGAGAAGGGTGAGTTTTTGAACAAGATTTGGGATTGATTTGAGAGATTTGAAGAATGATTTTGATTTTTGAAGATTTGAAAGTGAATGATGAAAGGTTGAGATGTATTTATGTAGAAAAGTATGGGTAAAAAAAGGAAAGTTTGAAAAAAATTTGATTGGAAATCAAAATCTTGGTCCCCCACCTTTCTGGCATTAAACGCCCAGAATGGCACCCATTCTGGCGTTTAACGCCCATTTGTTGCCCATTGTGGGCGTTTAACGCCCAGCCAGGTGCCCTGGCTGGCGTTAAACGCCAGAATTCCCTTTATCACTGGGCGTTTTGCTAAACGCCCAGGATACTGCACACCTGGCGTTAAACGCCCAGAATGGTGCCCATTCTGGCGTTTAACGCCCAAAATGCCCCTTACTGGTGTTTTTTCGCCAGTAAGCTCTTTTTCTCTGCTTTTTGCGCTGAATCCTTCTGTAACTCTGTGAATTCCTTCATTTTTGATA
>NC_029780.3:67349885-67351225 GCF_000817695.3 Arachis duranensis | reverse complement strand
AGTTTTTGAGGATAAGGCATCTTGGCTTTATATTCTTCAACCTAAGATGCTGCAGGTTTATTCCTTATAGAAGTGGTTGAAGATGCCTTGTTAGAGGGATTACTGTCAGCACTCTCAGGTGTCTGATCCTCACTTGGCGTCTGAACGCCAGGATTGGGTGGAAAATGGGCGTTTAACGCCAACGTTTCCCCCTTTTCTGGCGTTTGAATGCCAGAACTGGGCAGGGAATGGGCGTTTAACGCCAGCTTTCCCTCCCTTTCTGGAGTTTGAACGCCAATAACATTCCTCTCTGGGCTCTTACTGTCCTCAGAGGGATTTTGAACAGTGGTTTGGCTATCCCCTGTCAATTGTTCCTTGTTTGGCTTTTTGCTACTTTGAGCAGTGTTATTCAGTGTCTTCCCACTCCTCAGTTGAACTGCTTGACATTCCTTTGTTATCTGTTTAGATATTTGCTGTTTTGCTTGATTCAACTGCAGTTCTATGTTCTTGTTAGCAACTTTAGTTTCATGGAGCATTTCTTTAAATTCTGCTAACTGTTCTGTCATCAGGAGCAATTGTTTATTAAGCTCAATCATCTGTTCTTGAGGATTAGGATCAGTGACTACTGTCATGGCTTCCTCTTTTGGAGAGAACTCATTGCTAGTCATGCCTCCCTTTTTGGGGACAACTTGGACAGGGCTCACCCAGGGGCTATCAGAAATAGGATAAATAATCCCAGCCTCTCGTAATTTAGTGACCTCTTTCTGCACCACCTCCTTCATGGCTGGATTTAGCCTCCTTTGTGGTTGGACCACTGGTTTGGCATTATCCTCCAACATGATCTTGTGCATGCATCTAGCTGTGCTAATGCCCTTAAGATCACTTATGGACCACCCAAGAGCTGTCTTGTGTGTTCTTAGCACTTGAATCAGTGCTTCCTCTTCCTGTGGATTTAAAGCAGAGCTTATAATCACTAGAAAAGTGTCACCCTCTCCCAGAAATGCATACTTCAGGGATGGTGGTAGTGGTTTGAGTTCAGGTTTGGGAGGCTTATCCTCCTCCTGAGGAATTTTCGAAAATTCCTTTGTTTCCTCTGGTTCTTCTTGATCAGGCTGAGCATCCTTGAAGATGTCCTCAAGCTCTGATTCTAGGCTTTCAGTCATATTGATCTCTTCTACCAGAGAGTCAATAATGTCAGCGCCCATGCAGTCATTTTGTGTGTCTGGATGCTGCATAGCTTTTACAGCATTCAACTTGAACTCAACATCATTGACTCTCAAGGTTACTTCCCCTTTTTGTACATCAATAAGAGTTCGTCCAGTTGCTAAGAAAGGTCTTCCTAGAATGAGAGTTGCACTCTT
>NC_029780.3:67344934-67346138 GCF_000817695.3 Arachis duranensis | reverse complement strand
CAGACGCAAAAGAATCACTGGATTCTATTCCGGCCTGATTGAGAACCGACAGATGGATAGCCGTGCCGTGACAGGGTGCGTTGAATATTTCCACTGAGAGGATGGGAGGTAGCCACTGACAACGGTGAAACCCTTGCATAAGCTTGCCATGGAAAGGAGTAGGAAGGATTGGATGAAGACAGTAGGAAAGCAGAGAGAGACGGAAGGGAAGGCATCTTCATACGCTTATCTGAAATTCCTACCAGTGAATTACATAAGTATCTCTATCTTTATCTTTATGTTTTATTCATCATTCATAACCTTTTGAGTTTGCCTGACTAAGATTTACAAGGTGACCATAGCTTGCTTCATACCAACAATCTCCGTGGGATCGACCCTTACTCGCGTAAGGTTTATTACTTGGACGACCCAGTACACTTGCTGGTTAGTTGTGCGGAGTTGTAGTGATCACAATTTCGTGCACCAAGTTTTTGGCGCCGTTGCCGGGGATTGTTTCGAGTATGGACAACTGACAGTTCATCTTGTTGCTTAGATTAGATATTTATTTTTCAGAGTTCTTAAGAATGAATTCTAGTGTTTCAAGGTGATGTTCTTATCATCACCAAAGCTGATTGATTATCATCAATTTAGCTCTTGAATGCAATGTCCTACTGAAGCTTGGCTAGCAATGTCTAATTCCTTTAGACTAACATTGCATGATTCCTGGAATTCTCATTAAGAATTTTGATACCTTCATTTTCTTTTTCCACTTGCCATTGGCCATGTCTAGTGTTTTGGACCGAAGCTTTCTTTGAAAGCTTGGCTGGCTGTGAAGCCATGTCTAATTCCTGGACCGGAGTCTTAGACTAAACATTGCATGATTCCTGGAATTCTCATTAAGAATTTTGATACCTTTATTTCTTTTTCCACTTAATTTTCGAAAAAGCACAAAAAAATTACAAAATCATAAAAACAAAAAAATATTCTATGTTTCTTGTTGAGACACTAGTCTCATGTTAAGTTTGGTGTCAATTGCATGCATTCATTCATGTGTCTTAGTGATCTTCAAGATGTTCTTGATGATTTCTTACTCTGATCTTTGAATTCTCTTGACTTGAGTATTTAGTGTGTCTCATATGCATTCTCATTTTGTTAGTGTCAGTAGTGTACAAACTGCTAAGTTTGGTGTCTTGCATGCATTGTTATTTGATTCTTGTTGCATTTT
>NC_029780.3:67344530-67344772 GCF_000817695.3 Arachis duranensis | reverse complement strand
TTCAAAACGCCCAGTGAAGAAGGACAGACTGGCGTTTAAACGCCAGCCAGGGTACCTGGTTGGGCGTTTAACGCCCAAAAGCGTATAGTTTTGGGTGTTAAACGCCAGAATGTGCACCATTCTGGGCGTTTAACGCCATGATGGCACAAGAGGGAAGATTATGTTTTCAATGCAATTTTTTTTCAAGTTTTCAAAATCTTTTCAAAATCAAATCTTTTTCAAATCATATCTTTTCAATCATA
>NC_029780.3:67343785-67344430 GCF_000817695.3 Arachis duranensis | reverse complement strand
TATCTATTCTCTTTTGTTATTTCATATTTTTTGTAGGTTGATGATCATGAGAAGTCACAAAATCAATGAAAAAAGCAAAAATAGAATGAAAAACAGAAAGAAAAACAGCACACCCTGGAGGAGAGCGCACTGGCGTTTAAACGCCAGTGAGGCTAGCAGATGGGCGTTTAACGCCCAGTCTGGCACCATTCTGGGCGTTTAACGCCAGAAGGGGGCACCAGACTGGCGTTAAACGCCAGAAAAGGGCAAGAAGCTGGCGTTAAATGCCAAAAATGGGCACCAGCCCGGCGTTTAACGCCAGAAATGGCTAAAAACGTATTTTTGCATGCCATTTGGTGCAGGGATGACTTTTCCTTGACACCTCAGGATCTGTGGACCCCACAGGATCCCCACCTACCCCACCACACTCTCTCTTCTTCACCCATTCACCAATCACCTCAACAAAAAAACCCTTCACCTATTAAATCCCATCTTTCTCTTCACCACTCACATCCGTCCTTCATAAAACCCCACCTACCTCACCATTCAAATTCAAACCACTTTCCCACCCAAACCCACCCTCAATTGACCGAACCCTACCCTTCCCCCTCTCCTATATAAACCCATCTTCACTCCTTCATTTTCACACAACCTAAACACCACTTT
>NC_029780.3:67341844-67342920 GCF_000817695.3 Arachis duranensis | reverse complement strand
CAAAGAATTATCTTACTATGGTTCGGGGGAAATACTTGGATTTTAGTCTGGAAAATGTAAGGTTGGCATTCAACTTGCCCATGATGCAAGGAGATGAACATCCTTACACTAGAATGGTCAACTTTGATCAAAGGTTGGACCAAGTCCTCACAGTCATATGTGAAGAGGGCGCCCAATGGAAGAGAGATTCAAGAGGGAAGCCGGTTCAATTGAGAAGGCATGACCTCAAACCCGTGGCTAGAGGATGGTTGGAGTTTATCCAACGCTCAATCATTCCTACTAGCAACCGGTCCGAAGTTACTATAGACCAGGCTATCATGATTCATAGCATCATGATTGGAGAAGAAATAGAAGTTCATGAGGTTATATCTCAAGAACTTTATAAGGTGGCGGACAAGTCTTCTACCTTGGCAAGGTTAGCCTTCCCTCATCTCATTTGTCACAACGAGCAAACCTTTTAAGTTTGGTGTGGTAAAAGCATTGCTTTTTGTTTTTCCATAACCATTTATGGCATCCAAGGCCGGAGAAACCTCTAGAAAGAGGAAAGGGAAGGCAAAAGCTTTCACCTCCGAGTCATGGGAGATGGAGAGATTCACCTCAAGGGATGCACTTTCCTCCACAAAACTATTGGGAGCAACTAAACACCTCCCTAGGAGAATTGAGTTCCAACATGGGACAACTAAGGGTGGAGCATCAAGAGCACTCCATCATCCTCCATGAAATTAGAGAAGATCAAAGAATCATGAAAGAGGAGCAACAAAGACAAGGAAGAGACATTGAGGAGCTCAAGCACTCCATAGTATCTTCAAGAGGAAGAACAAGCCGCCATCACTAAGGTGGACCCGTTCTTTAATTTCCTTGTTCTTTATTTTCCTATTTTTTGAATTTTAGTGCTTATGTTTATCTATGTTTGTGTCTTGTGATCATTAGTGTCTTAGTGTCTATGCTTTAAATTTATGAATGTCCTATGAATCCATCACCTTTCTTGAATGAAAAATGTGCTTAATTGAAAAAGAAAAGAATTGCATGAATTTTGAATTTTATAACAGTTTGATTATTTTGATGTGGTGGCAATA
>NC_029780.3:67339970-67340988 GCF_000817695.3 Arachis duranensis | reverse complement strand
ATAGGCTAGAACTGATGGCGGCATTCAAGAGAATCCGGAAGGTCTAACCTTGTCTGTGGTATTCTGAGTAGGATTCAATGATTGAATGACTGTGACGTGCTTCAAACTCCTGAGGGCGGGGCGTTAGTGACAGATGCAAAAGAATCACTGGATTCTATTCTGGCCTGATTGAGAACCGACAGATGGATAGCCGTGCCGTGACAGGGTGTGTTGAACATTTCCACTGAGAGGATGGGAGGTAGCCACTGACAACGGTGAAACCCTTGCATAAGCTTGCCATGGAAAGGAGTAGGAAGGATTGGATGAAGACAGTAGGAAAGCAGAGAGAGACGGAAGGGAAGGCATCTTCATATGCTTACCTGAAATTCCTACCAGTGAATTACATAAGTATCTCTATCTTTATCTTTATGTTTTATTCGTTTATCACCATACCCATTTGAGTTTGCCTGACTGAGATTTACAAGGTGACCTTAGCTTGCTTCATACCAACAATCTCTGTGGGATCGACCCTTACTCGCGTAAGGTTTATTACTTGGACGACCCAGTACACTTGCTGGTTAGTTGTGCGGAGTTGTAGTGATCACAATTTCGTGCACCACCTTCCGGATTCTCTTGAATGCCGCCATCAGTTCTAGCTTATACCACGAAGATTCTGATTAAAGAATCCAAGAGATATCTACTTAATCTAAGGTAGAACGGAGGTGGTTGTCAGGCACACGTTCATAGTTGAGAATGATGATGGTTGTCACGGATCATCACATTCATCCGGTTTAAGAACAAATAATATCTTAGAATGGAAGCAAGCATGATTGAATAAAAAACAGTAGTAATTGCATTAATCCATCAAGACACAGCAGAGCTCCTCACCCCCAACCATGGGGTTTAGAGACTCATGCCGTGGAAGGTATACAAAGAATCGTGTAAAGTGTCATGAGGTACAGATACAATGTCAAAAGATCCTATTAATAGTAAACTAGTAACCTAGGGTATACAGAATTGAGTAAATGACGTAAAAATT
>NC_029780.3:67313910-67339749 GCF_000817695.3 Arachis duranensis | reverse complement strand
CGCCGGTTTGGGCCATCAAATCTTGGGCAAAGTATGGACTATTATACATTGCTGGAAAGCCCAGGATGTCTACTTTCCAACGCCGTTGAGAGCGCGCAAATTGGGCTTCTGTAGCTCCAGAAAATCTACTTCGAGTGCAGGGAGGTCAGAATCCAACAGCATCTGCAGTCATTTTCAGTCTCTGAATCAGATTTTTGCTCAGGACCCTCAATTTCAGCCAGAAAATACCCGAAATCACAGAAAAACACACAAACTCATAGTAAAGTCTAGAAAAGTGAATTTTAGCTACAAACTAATAAAAATATACTAAAAACTAACTAAATCATACTAAAAACATACTAAAAACAATGCCAAAAAGCGTACAAATTATCCGCTCATCATGCCCCGACGCCAGACGACGCGAACGCGTGGGTCACGCGGACGCGTGACCTGGCAGGAACACAACCCGCGCGGCCGCGTGAGCCATGCGGCCGCGTCACTTTTCTGCGACCTGTACGTACCAGAATACGTTGGGGGCGATTTCTGGGCTGTTTTTAACCCAGTTTGCGGCGCAGAAAACACAGGTTAGAGGCTATAAAGTGGGGGAATCCATTCATTCATGAGGAGGCTCTCGCATTCACAGTTTTAGGAGTAGATGTAGTTTTTATAGAGAGAGGCTCTCTCCTCTCTCTTAGGATTAGGATTTAGGATTTCTCTTAGTTTTAGGAGTGACTCTCAATCCCAGGTTCAACGTTCTTTTACTTTATATTCCTCATTTTACTTTCAGATACTTCAATGCTTGTATTAGATATGTTGCCTATTTAGCTTATGCTACATTCATGTTATGATTTTCTTAATTAATGTTATTTGAGGTAATTCAGATTTAAGATTGCTTTGCTCTGTTTGAGATTGCTTTCAATTTAATTTAGATATTTTTCTCCCTTTTGGCCTTGGTTAAATAATTGGTGACTCTTGAGTTATCAAACTCATTGTTGATTGAGAATTGGAATTCTTCAAGAATTAATTCATCCACTTAACTTACCTTCATAGTTAGAGGTTAATAAAGTGGGAGAAATATCCAATTCTCATTACAATTGATAAGGATAACTGGGATAGGACCTCCAGTCTTCATACCTTGCCAAGAGTTTATTTTATATTTATTTATTTATTTATTTTATTTCTTCTTATGCAACATACTGCTCCCTAATTTCTCAAAATCCCAAATTTACAATCTCCATAACCAATAATAAGAACATACCTCCCTGCAATTCCTTAAGAAGACGACCCGAGGTTTGAATACTCGGTTATCAATTTCAAAGGGGTTTGTTACTTGTGACAACCAAAATGTTTGTACGAAGGGATTTTTGTCGGTTTAGAGATTATATCTACAACGCGACTATTTTTATGATATTCTTTACTGGCAAAAATCCTAACGTCAAAATGGCGCCGTTGCCGGGGAATTGCAAACTTGTGCCTTATTATTGGTTATTGTAAATATTTTTTTCTTGTTTATTTGTTTTTATTTTTATTTTTATTTTTTTTGCTTTTTCGTAAATTAAGAGGTTATTGGTTTTTATTTTAAAATTTTTATCTTATCTTATCTTATTTCAAAAATCAATTTTCAAATTTCAAATTTCAAAAAAATTCAAATTTCAAAAATTTAAAAATTCGAAATTTCAAATTTCAAAATTTAAAATTCAAAATTTAATTTTCAAAATTTAAATAACCTTTTAATTTAAATTTGTTTTTATTTTCGTTTTTAATTTTTATTTGCTATCATGAGTTCTCACCACCATCGCTATGAGTCTGGTTACAATTATGTTGCAGAAAGAAGAAATTATAATGAGAACAGGTATCAAGGTTGGAACAATCAAAGATGGGAGGAGCCACAAGGACTTGATCAATCCTCATGGCAACAACCACCTCCAATGGACTATCAACAACCACCACCATATGCCTATGAACCCTTTCCTCAACATAACTTTGGACCACCAAACTCACAAGCCCCTTTCCGCCATTCACCTCCATATGACCCTAACCCTCAACCACCATACCAACCACCTTATGAGCCATATGAACCATATATAGAACCACCCCAATTCCAACCCAATTACTCCCAAGAACCACCACTTCAATATTCATCATCTCCATATCCATCAATCCAAGAGCACTATGATCCTACTTATGAAAGTCGAGTACATCAAGAGACAAAGGATCGTTTCAAGGAAATAGTGGATCGATTTCAGGCAACCATTCAACAACTGGAGCAAGTAGTAATTCAATGGGTTTCTAGGCGCTCAAATATACAAGGATCAGCCACAGTTCCATGTGGACAGTCTACTGAAGAGCGTAGCATGACGGAGATACCAGAAACCCCAGTGGACAAGACAGAGAATGAATTCATACTAGAACAAGTAGAAGACGCTGTCATTGTTCAAGAAGAAGAAGAAGTGGTTGAAGACTTAGGAGATGCAGAACCTCCATGGGAAAGTTAAGACATAGAGCCTCCTTCCAAGACGATTGAAATTGATGCTGAGGAGGGTGTACAACCTCCAAAGCATATCATAGTTGAAGACTTGGAAGAGGTTGATCAAGAGATGGAGATTCAAGAAGAAGAAGCACAACCCCCCATGCCCTTGGAAAGCAATAAAGAGGAGATTGAATTGGAAGAAAGCTACCAAGAGGAAGAGGTTGAAATTGAAGAAGCTTGCAAAGAGGTGGTAATTATCAGAGAAGAGCACAAGGGAGTGGAGCTTGCAATTTCATTAAAAATACCTCCCCCTAAGTTGCCATCATCCTTCACAACATTCAAGTGGGTAAAATTCATATCCCATAGCTTTTTAATCCCACTTGAATATGGGCTACTGGAGACGGATGGTCAACTTAGAGCTCTTTGTGGCATTAAGAGTAAGAGGAAGATGGCTAGTGGTAAAAATTGTCCTGCAAGGTTCATCATGGTTGGAAGCTTTAAGTTTAAACGCAAAGGTTGGTATAAAGCTCAACTGAATGGGTCTAGAAAGCTGTTTGGTCGCTGCAGTGAGAATTCAGATCACCTTTCACCCGGCTGGAAAAATACAGATCGAGACAAAAACGGGTGTAAAAGTAAAGTTTCGGATCCTGGAATCTGTTCTAACATTTGTCACCCCGGGAGCCTAAGAATCTATTTGAAGCTTCGTAAGGGCTTTACGTGCTTAGTCTGGGACCCCGGAGGTTACTGGAGATACAAACATGGTGGAGATTCCTGGATGAGTTCAAGCACAAGCCACCATAACAGGAAGCTCACCAAATGTCCAACTTAAGGACTTTAACTAAAAGTACTAGGTGGGAGACAACCCACCATGGTACAATCGTTCATTTTTCATTTTTATTTAGTTTTATTTGTTTTCTAGTTTTATTTTATTTTATTATATTGAACCTGGAGTTTTGCGTCACATTCATATTAACACTGTATTCTTCATTTTTTTAAAAAAAGGGGGTTTTACGCACGCGACGCGGCAGCGTCGCTGACGCGTCCGCGTCGTATGTGCGTTAGGAGGAAAAGAAATTGAACAAAGAGTTACGCAGGAGCAAGGATGGAGGCGTGCCAAGGGCACAAATCGTCCCACGCGACCGTATCGCTGATGCAGCCGCGTCATTTGCAAAATGGCTTCCCCACGCGTCCGCGTCACCCACGCGACTGCGTAGCCCTGGATTTCGACGTAACAAGGTGTATGGCCGAAAGTTAAGCTGGAATTGGGCTGGACTCATGTTGGAAGCCCAAGCCCTACCACGCGACTGCGTGCCCCACGCGGCCGCGTCATTTTAAGAAAAAGCCACCCACCCGATCGCGTCGACCACGCGACCACGTCACCCTGGATTTTGGCAATACTAAGTTTTGAACAGAGAGTTGTGCGACCGCGAGGCTGCACTCGCGCCACTAGCACAAATCAAGTCACGCGATCGCGTGCCCCACGCGTCCGCATCGCCTAACCTTATTGCGCACCACGCAACCGCGTTACCCACGCGACCGCGTCGCCAGCATCGCACAACCTCTCCAGATTAGTGCCAATTTTCTTATCTTTTCTTCTCCGAATCCTTATTCTTCTTATCTTTTCTTATTTCTTTCTTCTTCCTTTCTTATTTTCTCTCACTTCCATTCTATTTTATTTAATTTATTTGCATACTTTCATTCATTACATTTTTTTATTTTGTGCATATTTTTATTTTCTTTTCTAAATTTGTTATTTTGGTGTTAAAAATTTAATTGGGAAATTATTTTCTTGTAAATTATTATGAAATTGTTTGACAATTATATATTACTTTTTGAATGGTTGCTTGCATGTTCAATTTAATACTTTCAATAGCTTATTTACCATACATGCTATGTGTTTGTGAAAAAGCCCATATGGCATTATGCACTTCTCTATTATACTTTATACTATTCAATACTTGCTTTTCATAAACTCCCTTTACTATTTTATTAATTGAATTTAATTGTCAATACAAACATGGTGATTTATTACAAGTGATGCTTGGTCTATGCTACTCATGCCCTTTGCCGGCATGCCAATAAACACCTTGCATTCACTTGTCCTTATATGCACTAGCTATTTTCAATTGATGGCTTTTCACATGTACTCGCGAGCATGTGTTAATGTCAATTACATCCTAATGTGCATCCATCACCATTCTTCCGTTCTCTTCCTTGCTATATATCTATTTGAATTTAATTTACTTTCTCTTCCCTTCTTCAGGATGGCCACCAAGGAAGGAAAGGAACAAAAAGAGCTCAGCTGAGAAACGACAACCCCCATCCACTTGCACATCTCAGCATGCACCGAGGACGGTGCAATCTTTAAGTGTGGGGAGGTTGATACCGATCTCTATGGGTTAGTTATTTCTTGACTCAACACCAAAATTTTTTTATTTTATTGGTTTGTTCATTGTTGCATTTGCATAATTGATTGCATATTTGTTTGATTTTTTGCATATTTTACCACTTGGTTGAAGTAATATTTTCTTTTCCAAGAAACCTTTTAAAGTATTTCACTAATTTGAATAAAATTTTTTGTTACACTTGTTTGAAGAAATATTATATTGGAACATGGTTTAGAGCTCGAACACACAAAACCTGTAAGATTTTTTAGCCTAATTGATTGGTTGCATTTTATCAACCAATAATTTATTTTTGATGTGTGTTTTTCTCTCTAAAATTGTGATCTTTGTCTTGCTTAATTCTATATTTCCATTATTTGATGTATACATGCACTTACATAATTGAGGCCTTTGTTTCACTGAGCTCACATACCCATATGGACTTTCCTTTCATTATCCCTTGCAAACCAATTTTGAGCCCATTATACCCATTTGTTCTTTATTTTAGCACATCATCAACTCTAAGCAAAAAACAATAATGTCCTTAATTTGAATCCTTGGTTAGCTTAGACTAGTGAAAGTGCTTATGATTTAAGTGTGGGAAAATTGTGTTTGGAAACATTTGGTTTGAGAATTGAGTATGTTAGAAATTTCTGAAAATGTGAAAGAAATGTTTAGGACATGTTTATGCATTCAATAATTTAATCATATGCATTGAGAAAAAGAAAAGAAAAATAATATAAAAAAAGAGAGAAAAATAAAAGAAAAAGAAAAGAAAAGAAAAGAAAAAGAGCAAATAAAAGGGGACAAAATGCCCCAAAGTGAGTGGTGAAAGCAATGCATATGAGTTGTACTTGAAATTAGAACGTATGAATATGTGGAAAACATAGTTAATGGATGGTTAGATGTTGTATTATGATTACATGGATTGTCTAAGTTAGGTGGAAAAGTTTAAGTTAATTAAGGATTAAGATTTTTAGTCCCCTTGGCCAAATACAATCCTACCATGACCCTAACCCCATTACAACCCTTAAAAGACCTCTTGATATTTGTATTTATGCATTAAATTTTTGTTGATTGTTAGATGAAGAGCAAGCCTTAGAAAGCAAGGTTAGTAGAGAATTGAGAGAGTCGAACCTTAAACACTTGAATGATTAGAGTGTATACACTTCCAATGAGGGTTCGATGCTCGATTCTTTGTTCTCTGCTTTCATGAGCTATCTTCTTACAAGTTTACTTGCTTTTTATTGTATGATTTGAATTAGTGAAAAATTGAATTACTTTTGTCTTGAAGAATTTATTTACTCTTGACCAAGTAGGTAGAAACATTCTGCATGTAGTTGCATTCATATAGATAGGATTGCATTTCATATTAATCTACCATTCCTCTTCATCTTTATAGTTTCTCTTGAGCTTAGCATGAGGACATGCTAGTGTTTAAGTGTGGGGAGGTTGATAAACCACTATTTTATGGTTTATCTTTTGCTCAATTGAGTGGATTTTATCAACTCTTTACCCACTTATTCATAATATTTGCAGAGTTTTATATTTCCTTCCTGATTTTGTACTATAATTGAAAACGTGCTTCTTTGATCTTATATTTGCTTATTATTAATCCTCTCTTATTACCATTAGATGCCTTGATATGTGTGTTAAGTGATCTCAGAGATTACAGGGCAGGAATGGCTCAGAGGATGGAAAAGAAGCATGCAAAAGTGGAAGAAATACAAGAAGTTGGAGAAATTGCTAAGCTGTCCAGCCAGACCTCTTTGCACTCAAACGGCTATAACTTTAGCTACAGAGGTCCAAACGATGCAGTTCTAGTTGCGTTGGAAAGCTAACGTCCGAGGCTTCGATTTGATATATAATTTGTCATAGCTGCCTGATGATGATTTTGTGGAAAAACGAATTTCCAAACACATAGATCTAACCGGCAAGTATACGGGTTGCATCAAGTAGTAATAACTCACTTAAAGTGAGGTCGATCCCACAGGGATTGATGGATCAAGCAACTTTAGTGGGTGATTAGTTTAGTCAAGCTAACATTGGTGAGTGAGAATTGTGGCAGCAGAATGTAAATAGCAATGAACTTAAATTGCAGAATGTAAATAGGCAGGAAGCTTAAAGAATAAGCAATGTAAATTGGAGAAACTTAAATGACAAAAAATGTAAATTGCTTGAATCTTAAATGGGTCAGGGATGTGGGATTACAGAGTTTAATCAAGAAAAAATAAATTGCAACAAGTAGAAGAGTAGAGGATTGATTCAATGGAACTAGATCTTAACAAAAAAGTAAAAATGCCTTGAAGAGTAAACAGAGAAATACTGGTGCTTAATTTGCAGCAAAACAAGTGCTTAAGTTGCAGCAATTAAAAATTGGGTTCAAGATCTCAGGAGTAGAAGAGACTAGTAACAAGTCTAGATCTCAAATCCTTCCTTGATTCAACAAGAATAGTTTGCAGCATAAAGAAGAAAAATGAATTGCAGAATTAAAGAGAAGATGAAGCAGTATGTGAATTTCAATTATGCAGAAAAAGTAAACAAAAGATCTCAAGGTGAGATTGAAACAGAATTTCTTCAATTCTCTACCCAAGATTTAAAGCAGAAAAGAAAACTAAAGGAGAGAGCTATCTATTCCTAATGCTCCCTATTGGAGCCAACCTCCTTTCCGAGCTCTAATTGATGCCTTTATATAGGCTTTACTAAATGAAAAATGAAAATGAAATTAAAACAAATTACAAAAATAAAAATCTTAATTTAATTGATCCATGTGCCTTTGAGTGATGATGTGGGCTTTGCTTGCTTTGGATTTGAGGAGAAATGGGTTTGGTTGGCCTTGATTCAATTTGGAGAGGAATTGAATTTAAATGGAATTTTGGTTGAATTTTGGCCCATGAGTGTTTGCTCCCAGGAGGCTGCCCTGCCCTTGTGGAGGGCAGAGTAGGAAATGGTGCGTGCGGCCCTCATTGCGTGCGTGCTTGGTGTGTCAGGATTCCCTTGTGGTGGGCAGGGCAGAGTTGCCATGGTGCGCGTTTGTTGTTGGCCGAAACTCCTTTGGTGTGCGACAATTGTGCAAGCTGGCCGTGCCAATTTTTGTGCCATGCACCAAGAATTGCTGCCCTGTCCTTGCGGAGGGTAGGGCAATGTTGCCAAAACGTGAGGTTCCAAGTTCGAAACTTGGTGGAGGCACACACTGCTCCTTTTCCTTGGTTTCCTTGGCACCTAAGTCACGCATAAGGCTTGGCTTCCTTGGAGGTCTTGTGTTCGAACCTTGGTGAAAGCAATTGGGGGAGCAATTTTTCTTGATTTTTCATGAAGGGAGCATGACATTGCCCTGCTCTCCAAGAGGGCAGAGCAGCAAAATGAGCGCTACTTTGCTTTGGGGTGAGGCTCCAGCTTCGAACCTTGGTGGAAGCACATTGGTTTATTTTCGCTTATTTTTGGCCCTTAAAGATGCCTTTTGTTCCTGCCTCAATTTTATGCCAAATATGGATTGCTATATATCGTTGGAAAGCTCTGAATATCAGCTTTCCAACGCAACTAGAAGCACATCAATTGGACGTCTGTAGCTCAAGTTATAGCCCTTTGAAGGAGGCATGGTCATGTTGTGAGCGCCCAGATTTTACCTTAGCGAAAATTCTTGCTTCCAACCTCACTTTGCATCACGATTCTGCCGTGCCCTTGGCAAGAGCAGGGCAGTGTGTGCTGATTGCCTATTCTCCTTTAATTTGGTCATGGGCCACGCTTTTAAAAGCGTGGCCTAAGGCTCCAAAGTGTGCTCCAACTTCAAAGTGTGTCCCAAAGCTCTTTTTTTCTCCTTTTTTTGTGCTTCTTTGCTTCTTTTTCTTCTTATTTCCTACAAGATTTATAAAATTAAAAGATCAAGGAAATATACCAATTAAGTATAAAAGCATTCAATATTTAAGCACAAATCATCAATTTCTTGTATGAAAAAGCATAGAAAAATAGGTATATGATGACATGTCATCACTGCCCCGACGCCAGGCGACGCGAACGCGTGGGTCACGCGGACGCGTGACCTGGCAGGAACACAACCCGCGCAGCGGCATCACTTTTTTGTGACCTGTACGTACCGAAATACGCTGGGGGCAATTTATGGGCTGTTTTTAACCCAGTTTGCGGCCCAGAAAACACAGATTAGAGGCTATAAAGTGGTGGAATCCATTCATTCATGAGGAGGCTCTCACATTCCCAATTTTAGGAGTAGATGTAGTTTTTAGAGAGAGAGGCTCTCTCCTCTCTCTTAGGATTAGGATTTAGGATTTCTCTTAGTTTTAGGAGTGACTTTCAATCCCAGGTTCAACGTTCTTTTACTTTATATTCCTCTTTTTACTTTCAGATGCTTCAATGCTTGTATTAGGTATGTTGCCTATTTGGCTTATGCTACATTCATGTTATGATTTTCTTAATTAATATTATTTGAGGTAATTCAGATTTGAGATTGCTTTGCTCTGTTTAAGATTGCTTTCAATTTAATTTAGATATTTTTCTCCTTTTTGGCCTTGGTTAAATAATTGGTGACTCTTGAGTTATCAAACTCATTGTTGATTGAGAATTAGAATTCTTCAAGAATTAATTCATCCACTTAACTTACCTTCATAGTTAGAGGTTAATAAAGTGGGAGAAAAATCCAATTCTCATTACAATTGATAAGGATAACAGGGATAGGACCTCCAGTCTTCATACCTTGCCAAGAGTTTATTTTATAGTTATTTATTTATTTTATTTCTTCTTATGCAACATACTGCTCCCTAATTTCTCAAAACCCTAAATTTACAATCTCCATAACCAATAATAGGAACATACCTCCCTGCAATTCCTTGAGAAGACGACCCGAGGTTTGAATACTCGGTTATCAATTTCAAAGGGGTTTGTTACTTGTGACAACCAAAACGTTTGTACGAAGGGATTTTTGTCGGTTTAGAGACTATATCTACAACGCGACTGTTTTTATGATATTCTTTACTGGCAAAAATCCTAACGTCAGTCACGCTCCTTATTGTCCACTGGAGTTACTAGTGTCTCCTTCATGCTACGTGATAAACCCCATTTGTAGGGTTTATCTTGTATTGATTTTAGGGGATTTTATCACCTTTTACCCACATTTATTCAATGAAATAGCATGGTTTTGTATATTCTCCTTTAATTGTGCTTAAGAGTGAAAACATGCTTTTTAGGACTTAAAATAGCTAAATCTAATTCTCCTTGATTCCATTAGATGCCTTGATATGTTTGTTAAGTGATTTAAGGTTTAGGAGGCAAATATTGGATCAAGGGAATGAAGAAAGAAAGCATGAAAAGTTGGAGAACTCATGAAGAAATGAAAGAACCGGAAAGCTGTCAAGCCGACCTCTTTGCACTTAAACGACCATAACTTGAGCTACAGAGGTCCAAATGATGCGGTTTTAGTTGGGTTGGAAAGCTAACATCCGGGGCTTCGAAATGATATAAGATTTACCATATTTGCTATATGTACAAGGATGCGTACGCACACTGTATGTGTACGCGTCATTGGTGCACGTGATTCACTTCATGCAAACTCGTGGCTAGCGAATTTACAAGCCTTGTGGGCCCAATCCAACTCATTTCTGATGCTATTTAAGCCAAGGATTGAAGGGGAATCAACATACTTCACAACATTTACAAGTTAGTTACCATTAGTCATAGTTTAGTTCTAGAAGTAGTTTCTAGAGAGAGAAGCTCTCTCTTCTCTCTAGAATTAGGATTAGGATTAGGCTTAGTTCTTAGATCTAGATTTCAATTCACCTTCTTCTACTTCTATCTCTCAACTTTTTGTTGCTACATTCATCTTCTTCTATTCTTTTATTGTAATTTCCTTTATGTTGTTCTTGTGTTTTTGTTGTAGATCTACTTTTGTTTCTTCTACTTTCTTCCAATTCAATTCAAGGTAATTCATAATAGATGTATTTCTTTTGATTGTTGTTATTAATTCTTTTCAATAATTGTTGTTAGATTCTACTCTTGTTATCAATTTACTATGCTTTTCTTTTGTACCCTCCAAGTGTTTGATGAAATGCTTGGTTGGATTTTAGAGTAGAATTTTATACTCTTGGCTTGGAAAGGTAACTTAGGAACTCTTGAGTTACTAATGCCCAAGTAATTGATGATTGGGAGCCATTTAATCTAGTTCTCACTAATTGAATTAGTGGAGAGTTAGGACTTATGGACTAGGATTGATATAACTCATTTCACTTTCCTTTACTACTAGTTAGAGGATGATTTAATGAGATTAATCCTTGCCAATTCTCGTATTGTGGTTAGTGATTAGGATAGAGATCCTTGACCACCAACCCTTGCCAAGACCTTTTTAGGCCTTAGTTTACTTTCTTGCCATTTATCTTTCATGCTTCATATCAAAACCCCAAAATAACTCACAACCAATAACAAGACACTCTATTGTAATTCCTAGGGAGAACGACCCGAGGTTTCAATACTTTGGTTTATAATTTAGGGGTTTGTTTTAGTGACAAACAACTTTTTTTATGAAAAGATTATTGTTTGGTTTAGGAACTATACTTGCAACGAGAATTCATTTGTGAAATTCTAAACCGTCAAAAATCCGTTCATCACTACGTTCTTCATTAGATTCTGCATATGAAGCCATGGGGGTTCCTTGAATGTCCAAACGTCGGAAAGGTAATCGATTTATCGCTTGATCTAGGTGTTTAAGTATGAAATCGTATTCATCCTTGATGATTACCTGTTCAACTATTTCTTCATCTTCAAGTACAAAATCCTCCTTGTTGTCTTCCTTCCCGAGTTCTGCAACCGCGCTGTCAACTTCAAGGGTCTCTACTACCTTTAACTTTAGTGCCTCCTCTAGCTCCTTATGAAGTATGGATTCGCAAAGATGATCCTCTCTCTCTTGTTCCATGTCAATAGTATCAGTGGGATCATGTTGCTCTTGGATTGATGGATGTTGGTGCTCTTCCATGGATGGTGGTGATGGGATAGGTGGATCATTATGTGGTTGAGATGGAAGTGCATTGGAGCTTGAGGGTTGAATATTGGGGGTAGAGGGTTGGTCCATGCGGGATATAAGTGCTTGAAGAGTAGAGGTGAGACTAGTGATAGAGGCAAGTGTGCTCTCCATGGAGGTTTGGGGTGGGTAGGAAGGTTCATTTGTTGGGAGAAAAGGCTCATAACACGGAGGTGGTTCCTCTTGATAAGGATATAGAGATGGTATATATTGAGGTGGTGGTTCTAAGTATGGTTCATATGGTGGTTGGTGTGGTGAATAAGGAATGGGGTCATATGGAGATGAATGGTGGAAAGGGGCTTGTGAGTGTGGTGGTTCAAAGCTATGTTGAGGAGGTGGTTCATTGGCATATGATGGGGCTTGTTGGTAACTACAAGGGGGTCCACCATACCTATCATCTTGGTATGCATTATAGAATGGTCTTCGTCCATGATATCTTGGAAGGTGTTGTCGCCTAAAGTGTTGATCAGCTCCTCTTGGGTCCGTCCATCTTTGATTGCTTTGACCTTGATGCATATTCCTGTTATAGCTTCTTCTTCCTACAACATAGTTGTAACCAGACTCATAGCCAAAGGGGTGAGAGTTCATAATAGTAGGAGAAAATGAAAACAAAAACTAACAAAAAGAAAATATTTTAAAAAAGATATGATTTTTGAAAAAAAAGATAAGATAAGATTTTGAAAAAGATATGATTTTTTTTTGAAAAAGATTTGAATTTTGAAAAATAAGATAAGATAAGATAAAAATTTTAAAATCTGAATTTTTTTCGAAAAATATTTACAATAACCAATAATAAGGCACACATTTGCAATTCTCTGGCAACGGCGCCATTTTAAAGAGCTGAAGATTGATGGTTTAGAAGTTATAATAAATTCTCATTGCAAGTATAGTTTCTAAACCAAGCAATCAACCTTTCTTACAAACGTTTGGTTGTTACAAGTAACAAACCCCTAAATAAATTGATAACCGAAGTATTCAAACCTTGGGTCGTCCTCTCAAGGAATTGCAGGGAAGTATGAATTATTATTGGTTATGCAAAACAATGTTTTTGGGTTTTGAAAAGGTTTTGAACAAGGGAAATAAATTGCAGGAATTAATAAATTAATAACTAATAAAACTCTTGGCAAGGTATGAAAACTGGAAGTCCTATCCTAGTTATCCTTATCAATGGTGATGAGAATTGGATTTTTCTCCCACTTTGTTAACCTTTAACTATGAAGGTAAGTTAAGTGGATAAATTAATTTTGATTCCTCAGGTCCTAGTCTTTCCTTGGGAAAGGCTAGAGTTATTGGAACTCGAATTTAATTCTTGAAGAATTCTAATTTTCAATCAAGAATGAGTTTGATAACTCAAGAGTTACCAATTAATCAACCAGAACCAAGAATATGGAAAGCTAAATTAAAATCATAAATATCTGGAATACCTCAAATTATATTGAATGGAGATGTCAATTCTAACATGGACAAATTCATAAGCCAATTGGGCAACATAAATCAAATACAAATAAAAGCTTTAGAGTAAACAAAAATAGAAGAGAAACATAAATTATTGAACCTGGTATGAAGAAACAATCATAATCCTAATAGAAATCCTAATCCTAAATCAAAAGAGAGAGGATAGAACCTCTCTCTCTAAAAACTACATCTAAAACCTAAAATTGTGAGTAATAATTCAATGATTCATTCTGCTCCACTCCCAGCCTCTAATCTGTGTTTTCTGGGCCGAGAACTGGGTCAAAAATAGCCCAGAAATCACTCCCAGCGCTTTCTGGTTCGTACAAGTCGCGGCAAAGTGATGCGGAGGCATCGTCCACGTGTTTGCGTGGATTGAGATTCGCAACTGCAACGCGGGCCGTCATCCACGCGTTCGTGTCGCCTAACTTTGGGGCAGCAATGGAAAATTATATAATGTTGCGAAGCTCCGGATGTTAGCTTTCCAACGCAACTAGAACGGCATTATTTGGACCTCTGTAGCTCAAGTTATGGTCGATTTAGTACCAAGAGGTCAGGCTGGACAGCTTTAGCAGTTCCTTCAGTTCCTTGTATTCCTTCCAGTTTTGCATGCTTCCTTTCCATCCTCTAAGTCATTCCTGCCCTGTAATCTCTGAAATCACTTAACACAGATATCAAGGCATTGAATGGTAATAAGAGAGGATTAAACATATCAAAATTAAGACCAAAGAGGCATGTTTTCAATCATACTACAGAATCAGGAAGGAAAATGTAAAACATGTAAATCATATGAATAAATGGGTAAAGAGTTGATAAAAATCACTCAATTTAGCACAAGATAAACCATAAAATAGTGGTTTATCAATATCCCCCAAAAATGCATCTAATTTAAACCGGGATGTCTTCAAGAATGGCTTCCTAAGTAAGATGGATGATGGTCTATCCGTCTCAATGGGGGGTGTCTCTAGGATATGGAAGTCCACCAGAAAAATTAAGTCTTGAATTCTCATCAATATATTCTCAGCAATACCAACAACCAAAATTATACTCTTGTTTGCTAGCACAAACCTACCCCGGATCGTCTTAATGGTGCAAGGTTCAACTTTTTATAAATCGAACGTGGCATAATACTCACACACGACCCTAGGTCACACATGCAATCCTTAAGTTGAATCTCACCAATCATACAAGATACCAAGCAAGGACCGAGATCACTATGTTTTAGGAAAATTATCCATCACAGAAGAAACAGAATTACCTAATAGATTCATCCCTAGTCCACCAATCTGCTCTTTGTGAGTACACACATCTTTAAGGAATTTAGCATACTTCGGGACATGATGTATGGCATCAAAAAGTGGAATGGTTACCTCCACATTCTTGAAGATTTGCACTATGTTGGGATCAAGCTCCTCATGCTTCTTGGCCTTCTTAGCTACCGTAGGAAAAGGTATAGGAATTTGTTTCTCTAAGTTGTTCTTCCTCTTCGGTTCCTTGGCCTTCAATTGTTCTTCTTCTTCCTTTGCAACTTCCTCCTTTTCATCTTCATCTATCTCTCTTGTTTCACCGACTTCCATGTTAGGAACATCCTCTGCTAACTTGATAAGCTTAGGATCAACTTCCTCAAGTGTTGTACCACTCCTCAAGGTAATTGCATTGATGCTACCTCTTAGGTTTGGGATAGGTTGGGAAGGAAGGCTAGAGGAGCTAGAGGCTTGGGTGGTGTTGGTATTGTTGATGGGAGGTAAGGACATCCTAGATAGCATCTTGGCTATATTGGACATTTGAGCACTCATATTACCAACTTGTGTGTTGAGATTCCTAATGTTCTCTTCATTTTTCTCTATCATAGCCCTAAGCCTCTCTTGTTCTTAGTAGAATGCACGGTGAGAGTCATCACCTTGGTTTGTGGAAGAAAAAGAAGGTTGATTGGTTTGTTGTCTTTGGTGAGGCATTTGGTATCTATGGTTGTTGGTTTGGGTTTGATTGTGGTAGTTTTGGTTTCCTTGATATGAATTATTGTGGAATGGTTGTGAAGAATGTTGGTAATTATTTTGGTATTGAGAAGAGGAGTTGCCTTGATTCCACTTTTGATTGTGGTTGTTTCCTTGAGCATTGTCCCTGCACCCTTGATTAGAGCTATTACCATGGGAGTAATTGTTTTGATTTTGAGGTTAATAGGGTGGACGGTTATTGTAGTTGTTGGCTATCGTAAGAGTGTATTCCCCTTGAATTTGAGGGCATTGGTCGGTATAGTATGAAGTACAAGAGCACACACTACACACCCTTGGAAGTTCCTCAATTTGAAGAATCTGAGATGGGGCTTGGATGGCTTGGATTGATTGAGATGCCTTTTGCCCTTGGTGAATCTACTTGAGGAGAGTGGTCATTTCTCCAAGCACTTTAGTCAAAGCCAAGTCGGAATAAGATGCTTCCGCCACACTCTTGGGGGGATTGTTCCTCACTCTCACATGTTGGGTAGCTTCGACAACATCATTGATCAAATTCCATGCTTTCGCCACCGTCTTGTTCTTAGAAAGAGAGCCGCCACTAGAAGTAGTAAGCAATCTCTTATCCGGTGCACAGAGACCTCCAGTGAAATAGCTAATGAGCAAATGAGTATCTAACCCATGATGTGGACAAGATTCCAACAACCTCTTAAATCGAGTCCAGTATTCATAGAGTGTCTCTTGGTCTCTTTGCATGATACCAGAAATCTCTTTCCGGATGTAATCAGTCTTCTCCGGAGGGAAGAACTTATCCAAGAATTCTATTCTCAATAGGTCCTATTCAGTTACCACTTCATCAGGCTGAGAGTAAAACCATTCTTAGCTTGCCCGTCAAGAGAGAAGGGGAAAGCAAAGAGCATAATTGCAATCTCATCGGCACCATGCCTTCAAGCCGTGGAAGAAGCCACTTGAAAGTCTCTCAAATACCTAATGGGGTCTTGGCCCTGTAGTCCATGGTACTTAGGCAAAAAGTTAATTAAACTATTCTTCAACTCAAAATGGGGGTCAAGATTCAGATACCGAGTTTGGAATGGTTGAAGAACGAGTTTGCCCTTGAAGTAGCAAAGTAAGGGAGTCATCCATTGGGGCTTGGGGTGGATAGGCGGGTTCATCATTTTAGAGGAAGGGTTCATGATAGGAAGGTGGTTCTTCTTGGTAGGAGTATGAAGGTGGTTCTTGGGAGTAATTGTGATGGAATTGTGGTGGTTCTTCTATGTATGGTTCATATGAGGGTGTTTAGTAAAAAAAGGCTTGTAAGTATGGTTGAGTAGGTAGTCCATTAGGGTCATATGTGGTGGGGGTTGTGACACGTACAACAAGAATTACCACATCCATTAGATTGGTATGCATTAGGATTGGAGTTATACCTATATGAGACCGGAGGAGGTTGTTGCCAATAAGGTTGTTCATAAGCTTGTGGTTCCTCCCACCTTTGGTTGTCCCATCCTTGATGCATATCTTCATTGTAATTTTCACTTCCTACAACATGGTTGTAACCAAGCTCATAGCCAAAAGGATGAGAATTCATAGTGAAAATAGAAAATAAAAACAAGAACTAATAAGAAACAAGAAAATCAAATCCTAAAACTAGCAAGAGCTAACAAAAAAACAAAAGGCAAACATATTCACAATATTCACATATATACAATAACCAATAACATAACACCATTGCAAATCCCCGGCAACGGCACCATTTTGATGATTGGATTTTTGACGGTTTAGAATTCACAAATAAATCCTCGTTGCAAGTATAGTTTCTAAACCAACTATAATAATTTCTTACAAAAAATTTGGTTGTCACAAGTAACAAACCCCTAAAAATATAAACTGAAGTATTTAAACCTCGGGTCGTTCTTCTTAGGAATTGCAATAAAGTGTTCTTGTTATTGGTTAGAGGTATGTTTTGGGGTTTTTGGAATAAGATACTAGAATTGTAAATTGCAAAGGAAATAAACTAGTAACTATGAAAGCTCTTGGCAAGGTATGAGAACTTGAAGTCCTATCCTAGTTGTCCTTATCAGTTGTGATGAGAATTATTCATTGTTCCCAGTTAGTTGACCTCTAACAATGGAGAGGAGTCAAGTTGATGAATTAACTTGAGTCCACAAGTCCTAGCCAACTCCTAAGGAAAGACTAGCTTAGTGACATTCAAGTCAATTAGCAATCTCTAATTATCAATCAACAAGAGAATTTGATAACTCAAGTGTCACTAATTACTCTACCTAGGCCAAGAGGAACAAAATCTAACTCATAACTAGAAGAAATATTTTATCAAACACATAGAAGGCATTAAAGGTAAACAACATGAATTGCAAAAATTAAAGAGAGATCTAACCACAAAAGCAAGAAATCAACAAAAGAAAACCAAATCAAACATGAAAAGTCATGGAAATCATAAATTGCATTGAAAGAAAAATGGAGATCTACATGAGAATTCATAAAGCAAAAGAGAAATTGAAGCAAGAGAAGTAGATCTAGATCTAAGAGATTAACATAAACCTAATCCTAATTCTAGAGGGAAGAGATAGGATCTCTCTCTAGAAACTAACTTTCCCTCCAAAGCTCAACTAAAACTAAACTAAAGTGATGAAAGCTTGAGATTCCCCTCTGAATTCTGACTTAAATAGCATCAGAGATGAGTTGGATTTGGGCCTGGGAAGCCCAGAATTCGCCCCCAGCGTTTTGCCTTTAAGTGAGTCACGTGCGAGCATCGACGCGTACGTGTCGCTTGGCAATTTCCTATCCACGCGTACGCGTCGCCATGCGACTTCAATTCTATGCTTGCGCATCAGCTGCGCTTGCTCGTCGATGAGTTCATCCCAAATCCTTGATTCTCCATGATTTCTCCACTTGCATGCTTTTCCTCTCCATCCTGAATTCACTAACAAACATATCAAGGCATCTAGTGGAATCAAAGGTGAATCAAAATTAAGCAATTAAATTCCTAAAAAGTATATTTTCACACTTAAGCACAATTTAGGAGACAACCATGAAACCATGCTATTTCCTTGGATAAATGTGAGTAAAAGGTGACAAAGTCCCCTAATTTAAGCATAAGATAAACCACCAAATTGGGGTTTATGAGAGAGTCATAAACGAGTATTTAAACTAGCAAACTCAGCATGTAAGAAACTTAAATTGCAAGGAATTTAAATCAAAACAATTAAAGCAAGAACTAGGTAAATGGTAATCTAATAGGACACTATATAAATCTAATTATATTCTAGAGCTAGCTAAGCAACTAAAATTAACTAAGGCAAGAACTACGGAATTAGAATTTTGGGTTTTCAAAAATGAGATGCAAAAGAACTCTTGGCTAAGGCATAGGAATTGGGATCACTATCCCTGTCTAACAACTATATATTGACAATTATGAGGAACCAAGCCCATCAAGTCTATTTCTACAATTGAAGTATGTCAAATAGACTTGGTCAACTTCAACTCATAAGTTCCAATCTAACTACTAATTGACTTAGTAATAGATTAGTGTCAATAGGTATCAATTTGACCAACAAGGGTTCTCAAATTACCAATTCAATTAAACCCAATGACTCAAGGCCACCCAATTCCCTTAGGCTAGGCCAAGAGTTTAGAAAACTACTCCATGATCAATGAAAACATTTCATCAAACACATGGTAGGAACTAACTAAAGACATAGCTAAATTGCAAAATTAACAAGAAATTAAAGTTACCCACTAACAATTATCAATAGAAAACAACTTAAGTAACACTATAAACCACTGAAAAGATCAATGCACTAATAAAGGTTCAAAATCAATTAGATTCATAAAATGATATGAAGAAGGGAAAATAAAGAGAAGACAAAATTCTAACACAAGATCCAAGCAAATTACAACTAGAGAAATTAAGATTAAACAAATAAAGCTGAATTCAACAAGACCCAATTCAGAAATTTAACACAAGATGATCAAAATAAGCTAAATCTAGAGAGAAGTAAGAGTTTCTCTCTCTAGAAAAACTAGAACAAAACTAGCTACAATTATGTGTATGTTGTGTATGATTGATTTCTCCCTTTTCCCCATCAATTCCTGGCCTTTTTAGATTCATAATCAAGTTGGATTTAGGTCTGCAACCTTTCAGAAATCGCCAACCACGTTTTCGATTAATAAGTCACGTGCTGGGCATCACGTGTGCGAGTCAAATGAACTCCACAGGCCACGTATACGCGTCAAGCACGTGTGCGTGTCGGTCAGTGCTGTACTAGGCCATGCATACGCATCAGTCATGCGTGCGCGTCAGTACCAACTTCTCCAAAGCTTTATTCCTTGTGTTCCTTCCACTGTAGTATGCCTCTTTTCCATCTTCCAAATCATTCCTGCCCTATAAACTCTGAAATCACTTAACATACGTATCACAACATTGAATGGTATCAAGAGAGGATTAAAATTTAGCATTTTTAGTGTTAAAGATGCATGTTTTAAACTACAGAGCATAATTAGGAAGGAATCGCAAAAACATGAAATTTATATGAATAAATGTGAAAAATATTGATAAAACCCACCAAATTCTACACAAGATAAACTCTAAAATTGGGGTTTATCATATGGTTTTGGTTTTTTGTAGTTAATATATAATTTTGCATGAAAACTTAGGCTAGTTTCTGATGAGCGGATATTTTATACGCTTTTTGGTATCATTTTCATATAGTTTTTAGTATGTTTTATTTAAATTATATTCTATTTTCATAGGTTTTAGTGATAAATTCATATTTTTGGATTCTACTTCAAGTTTTTGTGTTTTGTGATGATTTCAGGTATTTTCTGGCCGAAATTGAGGAGCTTGAGTAAAAATCTGATTCAGAGACAGAGAAAGGACTGCAGATGTTGTTAGGATCTGACCTCCATGTACTCGAACGAGCATTTCTGGAGCTCCATGGATTCAAATGGCACGTTCTCAATGGCTATGGAAAGCTAACATCCAGGGCTTTCCAGAAATATATAATAGTTTATGCTTTGCTTTGGAAATAAAGGCCCAAAACTGGCATTCAACGCCAGCCACTAGCTCCATTCCTGGCATTCAACGCCCACAAGGGGGTGGCTGGCGTCCAACGCCCAAAAGGGAGCCCATCAGTGGCATTCAATGCCCAAGAGAAGTACTAGCTCGTGGATTTCATCTTATCTCAGCCCAAACACTCACCAAATGGGCCCTAGAAGTGGATTTTCGCACTACAATTCTAGTCTACCATATTTCTGTAATTCTTAGTTATTAGATTAGTATTTAAAGGAGAAGATCACCCTTGTTTTGGATCTTCTACCTCACTCTTGGACACATTACACATTTTTCATTTCTTTTCTATACAGTATGAGTCACTAACCTCCTATATTAGGGTTAGGAGCTCTGCTGAGTTTCATGGATTAATAATATTACTATTCTATTTCACTACAATTCTGATTCTATTCTCTCATGCATTCTCGTTCTTCATCTTATGAATTGCGGGTGACCTGTGACAATCTCCCTTGTTTTACATGGGTTCCGTGCAATTCCTGACCCGGATAGCATTGAACTAAAGCTAGAGATTGCATTGCGGATTCCAATAGAGCATCTGAGCAACTTTGGATAACGTGACATAAAATCCCGTTGACTATGGATGCGTGAGGTCTCTGTGGCGCAAGGCTAGAGTCAGAGAAGTAGCATTGTCTGATCCGGAAGATTTGCCTTGTCTGTGGCACCTTGAGTAGGATCGTGAAGGGGAGTGAACTGCTTAGAGCTTCATCCTCTGCTACAGTGAGAAACCTAGGGGTGGCTTGATGAGAGGACATGAGTCATTTCAACATGGTGGATTACTGCAGTAGAGGAGGTTAGCTTGATGAGAGGACATGAGTTAATCCCTTACGGCTGCCATTGAATGAATCAGAAAGCTATTGAAGTAGATAGTGAGAAAAGTTAATCCAGAAAGACAAAGCATCTCCAAGCCTTAACTTATCATGCATTACTATTTTCACAATCAATTCGTTATTTCTATCTTTATTTATCTGTTTTATCCGTTCTTCGTGACAAACTAAATTTTCTATCTGCCTAACTAAGATATGCAAGGTATCCATTGCTTGCTCAAATCAACAATCTCCGTAGGATCAACCTTTACTCACCTAGGTATTACTTGGACTACGCGGTATACTTTCCGGTTTATCTGTGCGAAACGTGCGGAGTCAGTTTCGTGTACCAAGTTTTTGGCACCATTGCCAGGGATTGTTCGGATCTGACAAACTTCCAGATTATCTTGTTGCTTAGATTAGGTACTTTTTAAGGTTTTATTTCTCTTTTAATTATCTTTCTTAATTTCTTTTTAGAAAACTTTTAAAAAATTCTTCAAAACCTTTTGCTTTCTTTAGTAATCTTTTTCCTTTGTTTGAATCTTGTGTCAATCTTTAAGTTTGGTGTCTTTTTGGTGTTTCTTTGTTTTTCTTTACTTAGTTTTTCGAAAATTGTTCTTTGTTTTCCTTCTTGGTGTTCAAACTATTCTTGTTATTTCTCTTGTTTGATTTCAAATTTTTTTAGTTTGGTATCTCTTTGTGTTCTTCTTTTCTTAAATTTTTGAAAAGTGTTCTTGAGTGTTCTTCATTGTGTTCGAATTATTCTTGGTATTTTTCTTGGTTCGATCTTAAAAATTTTAAGTTTGGTTTCTTTTAGTGCTTTTCTTTGTCAAAATTTCAAAAATTGTGTTTTTAATTTCAAAAAAAATTTTGAGTTTGGTGTCTTTTAGTGTTTGTCTTTTTAATTCAAATTCCAAAAATTAAAAATTGAAATTTTAACTTTCTTGTTATCTTTTCAAATCTTTATCTTATCTTTTTCTTTAAATTCAAAATTTTATCTTATCTTGTTTTAATTTCAAAATTTTAAAATCAAATTTCAAATTCTTATCTTATCTTAATTCAAAAACAATTTTCAAAATTTAAAATTCAAATTTCAAATTTCAAAATCAAATCTTTTTCAAAATTCAACTTTTAAATCTTATCTTTTCAAATCTTTTTCAAATTCTTATCATATCTTATCTTTTTCAAATATTTTTCAAATCTTTATCTTATCTTGAATCAATTTCAAATTTCAAAATCCAACTTTTTTCAAAAATTCAAAATAAAATCTTTTTCAAAATCTTTTCAAATCTTACCTTATCTTGTTCACTTATTCTTTCAATTCTCAATCTTTCTTTGACATTCTTTTTAAATTCAAATTTTAATTTTCAATTTTCAATCTTCAAATTTTCAAAATCAAATATTTTTACTTTACTTTCAAATCTTGTTGATTAGTTATTTACTTATCTTATCTTATTCTCTTTTCTACTCTTCTTTCTCTTTTCTCTTTTTCAAAACCTCCTAACTAATTCCTCTCTCTTCTTTTTTGAAAATTCTTACCTCTTTCTCTCTCTCTTCTATTTTCGAAAATCATCTACTTTTTTCTCTCTCTTATTTTTCGAAAAGCACCTTTAAATTTTTCAAATCTTTTTAATTAATTAATTGTCTTAAATTTTCTTTTATTTTTCTTTCTTCTTTTCGAAATTAACAGTTAAATAAAATAAAAACAAAAAATAATTTAATTTCCTTTTCTTTTTATTTTCAAAAATTTGAATGCCATCTCTCTCCCTCTACCTCCATTCTTCTTGTCTTCTCAAGACATCTTACTAGAAGTGCTCTATACTCTGATATAGAGATACACACCTTCCCATTTCCTTGTTTCTTGATTGAGTGCATAGGAATAGGAAGAGTTCACCATGGACCCAAATGGGAATGAACAGTTCAGAAGAACTTTGGGGTCCTATACATCCCCCACTCCTGACCTCTATGGAAGAAGTATCAGTATACCTTCCATTAGAGCAAGCAATTTTGAGCTAAACCCTCAGTTAATTATAGTAGTGCTGCAAAACTGCCAGTTTTATGGACTTCCACAGGAAGAGCCCACAGAATTCCTTACGGATTTCTTGCAATATACTGACACAGTGTACACTGACGGAGTAGACCATGATGTCTACAGATTGTTGCTTTTTCCCTTTGCTATTAAAGACGAGGCAAAGAAGCGGTTAAATAACCAACCCAAGTCTAGCTTGAACACATGGAATAAGCTGGTTGAAAAGTTTTTGAATCAATACTTTCCCCCAAAGAAGCTGACCCAGTTGAGACTGGACATCCAAGGCTTCAAACAAAAAGTTATTGAATCCCTTTATGATACTTGGGGGAGGTATAGGATGATGCTACGGAATTGCCCTACTGAAATATTTTCAGAATGGGTAAAGTTAGGCATCTTCTATTATAGACTTACAAATATGGCTAAGATGTCCTTAGACTATTCTGCTAGTGGTTTAATCCACATGAGAAAGACAATTGAGGAAGCTCAAGAACTCCTTGAAATAGTTGCCAGCAACCAGCATTTGTACTTAGTTGGTGAGACTTCCTTGAAAGGAGAGGTTAAAGCAGTATCCATTGAACCTAACCCTCCAAAACAAAATGGCCCATTGACTCAGCTGCTAAACTCCCTTGCACAATAAATATTGAAATTGCAAGAGATGTTGCAATAAGCCAGAGCCTCTAACAAGAATATAGAGGCACAGTTGAGTCAAGCTAGACAGCACTTGTCTGAGCAGAAAAAGAGAAGAGTGTTTGGCCATCATAAGTACCAAGGAGGCTGAGCATAAGATGGTACACACTATTGAGGAACTAAATAAAGAAGAGACTCAAGAAGAGGCTGGAAGCACACTGTTACATGACCCTCTTATGGGAAGAAAGCCTGAAGTACCACACACTCACAAGACTGATGGACGAAATTGTGATCATCAACAATGGCTCCAATAATTTGGTAGCTCTCACACGTGAATTATACTTAGTCACAACTCCGCACAACTAACCAGCAATTGCACTGGGTCGTCCAAGTAATACCTTACGTGAGTAAGGGTCGATCCCACGGAGATTGTTGGTATGAAGTAAGCTATGGTCACCTTGTAAATCTTAGTCAGGTGGATAATAATTGGTTATGGGAAATATAAAGAGATACTTGCTTAAATAATAAAGGATAGAAATACTTATGTAAATTAATGGTGGGAATTTCAGATAAGCATATGGAGATGCTTGTCCCTGTTGAATCTCTGCTTTCCTACTGCTTTCATCCAATCCTTCTTACTTCTTTCCATGGCAAGCTGTATGTAAGGCATCACCGTTGTCAATGGCTACATCCGATCCTCTCAGTGAAAATGGTCCAAATGCTCTGTCACAGCACGGCTAATCATCTATCGCTTCTCAATCAGGCTGGAATAGAATCCCATGATTCTTTTGCGTCTGACACTAACGCCTAGCCTTCAGGAGTTTGAAGCTCCAGTCATTCAATCCCGGAATCCTACTCGGAATACCACAGACAAGGTTAGACTTTTCGGATTCCCATGAATGCCGCCATCAATTCTAGCTTATACCATGAAGATTCTGATTAAGGAATCCAAGAGATATGCGCCCGGTCTAAGGTAGAACGGAAGTGGTTATCAGGCACGCGCGTTCATAGGTGAGAATGATGATGAGTGTCATGGATCATCACATTCATCAAGTTGAAGTGCAACGAATATCTTAGAACAGGAATAAATCGCATTGAATAGAAAATAGTAGTAATTGCATTGAAACTTGAGGTACAGCAGAGCTCCACACCCTTAATCTATGGTGTGTAGAAACTCCACCGTTGAAAATATATAAGTGAAAGAGGTTCAGGCATGGCCAAATGGCCAGCCCCCATGAAGGTCTAAGGACTAGGCGTCCAGAGATGTCCAATACAATAGTAGACTATCCTATTTATACTAGACTAGCTACTAAGGTTTACAGGAGTAAGTAATTGATGCATAAATCCAATTCCGGGGTAAAATTGGTGTATGTTTGGGCTGAGCTTGATTTATCCACGAGCTGAGACTTCTCTTGGAGTTGAACGCCAAGTTGTAACGTGTTTTGGGCGTTCAACTCCGGTTCGTGACGTGTTTCTGGCGTTTGACTCCAGACAGTAACATGGAGCTGGCGTTGAGCGCTAGTTTACGTCGTCAATTCTCAAATAAAGTATGAACTATTATATATTGCTGGAAAGCTCTGGATGTCTACGTTTTAACGCCGTTGAGAGCGCGCCATTTGGAGTTCTGTGGCTCCAGAAAATCCATTTCGAGTGAAGAGAGGTCAGATTCCAACAGCATCAGCAGTCCTTTGTCAGCCTCCTATAAGAGTTTTGCTCAGGTCCCTCAATTTCAGCCAGAAAATACCTGAAATTACAGAAAAACACACAAACTCATAGTAAAGTCCAGAAATGTGAATTTAACATAAAAACTAATGAAAATAGCCCTAAAAGTAGCTTGAACCTTTTAAAAACTACCTAAATACAATGCCAAAAAGCGTATAAATTATCCGCTCATCACAACACCAAACTTAAATTGTTGCTTGTCCCCAAGCAACTGAAAATCAATTAGGATAAAAAGAAGAGAATATACTATAAATTCCAAAATATCAATGAATATTAATTCTAATTAGATGAGCGGGACTTGTAGCTTTTTGCTT
>NC_029780.3:67309044-67313825 GCF_000817695.3 Arachis duranensis | reverse complement strand
TCTCAAGCTTTTCACTTGGACCTGCATGCCACAAGCACATGGTTAGGGACAACTTGATTTAGCCGCTTAGGCCTGGATTTTGGTTCCTTGGGCCCTCCTATCCATTGATGCTCAAAGCCTTGGATCCTTTTTACCCTTGCCTTTTGGTTTTAAGGGCTATTGGCTTTTTCTGCTTGCTTTTTCTTTTTCTTTCTATTTTTTTTCGCAAGCTTTTGCTTTTTCACTGCTTTTTCTTGCTTCAATAATCAATTTCATGATTTTCAGATCATCAATAACATTTCTCTTTGTTCATCATTTTTTCAAGAGCCAACAATTTTAACATTCATAAACAACAAGATAAAAAATATGCACTGTTCAAGCATTCATTCAGAAAATAAAAAGTATTGTCACCACATCAATATAATTAAATTAAATTTAAGGACAATTTTCGAAATTTGGTACTTCTTGTTCTTTTTGAATTAAAAACATTTTTTATTTAAGAGAGGTGAAGGATTTATGGAATTTTATTCATAGCTTTAAGACATAGTTACTACATACTAATGATCATGAAGTAGAGACACAAAACATAAATAGACATGAAGCATAAAAATCGAAAAAAACAGAGAAATAAGAATAAGGAATGAGTTCACCTTAGTGGCGTCTTCTTCTTGAAGGACCAACAATGTCCTTAAGCTCTTCTATGTCCCTTCCTTGCCTTTGTTGCTCCTCCCTCATTGCTCTTTGATCTTCTCTTATTTCATGGAGAATGATGGAGTGCTCTTGATGTTCCACCCTTAATTGTTCCACATTGTAACTCAAATCTTCTAAGGAAGTGTTGAGTTGATCCCAATAGTTGTTGGGAGGAAAGTGCATCCCTTAAGGCATCTCCGGGATTTCTTGGTGATGAGCTTCCCCATGCGTCCCTTGGGCTCCATGAGTGGGCTCTCTTTTTTGCTCCATCCTTTTCTTAGTGATGGGCTTGTCCTCCTCAATGAGGATGTCTCCTTCTATGATAACTCCAACTGAGTAACATAAATGGCAAATAAGATGAGGAAAAGCTAGCCTTGCCAAAGTAGAGGACTTATCGGCTATTTTATAGAATTCATGGGAGATGACTTCATGAACTTCTACTTCCTCTCCAATCACGATTCTATGAATCATGATGGCCCGATCCACAGTAACTTCAGATCGGTTGCTAGTGGGGATGATGGAGCATTGAATAAACTCCAACCATCCTCTAGCCACAGGCTTGAGGTCCAGTCTTCTTAGTTGAACCGGCTTACCTTTGGAGTCTCTTTTCCATTGAGCTCCTTCCACACATATGTCCATAAGGACTTGGTCCAACCTTTGATTAAAGTTGACCTTTCCAGTGTAGGGGCATGCATCTCTTTGCATCATGGGTAAGTTGAACGCCAACCTCACATTTTCCGGACTAAAATCTAAGTATTTAACTCTTGGACCATTAAGATTCCGACTTGTTGCATGTGATTGGTTAGGACTTCTCAACTTCGGATCTCATGTCGGATCTCCGGATACTCATTTTTCTTGAGCTTGAAAGGGACCTCAGGGATCACCTTCTTCTTGGCCACAACATCATAGAAGTGGTCTTGATGGGCTTTGGAGATGAATCTTTCCATCTCCCATGACTCGGAGGTGGAAGCTTTTGTCTTACCTTTCTCTTTTCTAGAGGATTCTCCGGCCTTGGGTGCCATCAATGGTTATGGAAAAACAAAAATCTTATGCTTTTACCACACCAAACTTAAAATATTGCTCGCCCTCGAGCAAGAGAAGAAAGAAGAGAAGAAGAAGAAGAAGAAAATATGGAGGAAAAGGGGAGGTGTAGGTTTTGGCCAAGGTATAGAGGAGGGGGTTGTGTTGTGTGAAAATGAAGTAGAATGGAGGGGTATATATAGGGAGGGGGAAGAGGGTAGGTTCGGCCATTTAGGGTGGGTTTGGGTGGGAAAGAATTTTGAATTCTGAAGGTAGGTGAGGTTTATGGGGAAGAGTGTATGGATGTGAGTGGTGAAGGGGGTAATTGGGAAGAGAGATTGAGGTGATTGGTGAAGGGTTTTTTGGGAGAGTGTGTTATAGGATTAGTTAGGAGGTAAGGTGGGAATATGTTAGGTGGGGATCTTGTGGGGTCCACAGATCCTGAGATGATCCTGTGGGGTCCACAGATCCTGAGGTGTCAAGGATTTACATCCCTGCACTAATTAGGCATGTAAAATGCCTTAGCATACCATTCTGGCATTTAAACGCCGAAGTGATGCACGTTCTGGGCGTTCAACACCCATGTGCAGCATGTTTCTGGCGTTGAACGCCAGTTCCATGCTTGTTACTAGCGTTCAGTGCCAGCTTTCCTCATGGCACATTCCTGGCGTTCAAACGCCAGGATGTTGCTTGTTTTTGGCATTCAGCGCCAGATTCATGCTTTGTTCTAGCGTTGAACGCTAGCCAGATGCACCTTACTGGCATTTAAACGCCAGTAAGTCCTTCCTCCAGGGTGTGATTTTTCCTCTGCTGTGTTTTGATTCTGTTTTTAATTTTAATATTTTTTTTCGTGACTCCTTATGATCATGAACCTATTAAAACACAAAATAACAATAAAATAAAAAGAAAATTAGATAAATAAAAATTGGGTTGCCTCCCAACAAGCGCTCTTTTAATGTCACTACTTGATAGTGGGCTCTCATGGAGCCTTAGAGAAGTTCAAAGCATGATGAAGGTTTCCCAACACCAAACTTAGAGTTTGAATGTGGGGTCTTCTCAACACCAAACCTAGAGTTTGGTTGTGGCCTCCCAACACCAAACTTAGAGTTTGATTGTGGGGGCTCTTTTGGACTCTGTACTGAGAGAAGCTCTGCATGCTTACTCTCTTTTGTTACTGAGGGATGGCCGTGTGCCTTAAACACAAGGTACTCCCCATTCAATTGAAGGACTAATTCTCCTCTGTTAACATCTATTACAACACCAGCTGTGGCTAGGAAAGGTCTTCCAAGGATGATGCATTCATCCTCTTCCTTCCTAGTGTCTAGGATTATGAAATCAGCAGGGATGTAAAGGCCTTCAACCTTTACCAACACATCCTCTACTAATCCATAAGCCTGTCTTACTGACTTGTCTGCCAATTGTAATGAGAATAAGGCAGGTTGTACCTCAATGATCCCTAATTTCTCCATTACAGAGAGTGGCATAAGATTTATCCCTGACCCCCGGTCACACAGAGCCTTGTTAAAGGTCATGGTGCCTATGGTACAGGGTATTGAGAATTTCCCAGGATCTTGTTTCATTTGAGGTAGAGTTTGCTGAACCCATGTATCAAGTTCACTAATGACCAAGGGAGGTTCACCTTCCCAAGTCTCATTACCAAATAACTTGGCATTCAGCTTCATGATGGCTCCTAGATATTGAGCAACTTACTCTCCAGTTACATCTTCATCCTCTTCAGAGGAAGAATAATCTTCAGAGCTCATGAATGGCAGAAGGAGATTTAATGAAATCTCTATGGTCTCTATATGAGCCTCAGATTCTTTTAGGTCCTCAATAGGGAACTCCTTCTTGTTTGAGAGACGTCCCAGGAGGTCTTCCTCACTAGGATTTTCGTCCTTCTCCTCCCTTGTGCATTCGGCCATATTGATTACATCAATGGCCTTGCACTCTCCTTTTGGATTCTCTTCTGTATTGCTTGGGAGAATACTGGGAGGAGTTTCAATGACTTTCTTACTCTGCTGGCCCACTTGTGCCTTTATATTTCTAATGGAGGATCTTGTTTCACTCATGAAACTTAAAGTGGCCTTAGACAGATCAGAGACTATGTTTGATAAGTTAGAGGGGCCCTGTTCAGAATTCTCTGTCTGTTGCTAAGAAGATGATGGACAAGGCTTGTTATTACTTAGCATGTTTCTTCCACCATTATTAAAGCCTTGTTGAGGCTTTTGTTGATCCTTCCATGTGAAATTTGGATGATTTCTCTATGATGAATTATAGGTGTTTCCATAAGGTTCACCCATGTAATTTACCTCTACCATTACAGGGTTCTCAGGATCATAAGCTTCTTCAGAAGCTGCCTCTTTAGTACTGTTGGATGCATTTTGCCATCCATTCAGACTTTGAGAGATCATATTGACTTGCTGAGTCAACACTTTGTTCTGAGCCAATATGGTATTCAGAGCATCAATTTCAAGAACTCCCTTCCTCTGAGGCATCCCACTATTCACAGAATTCCTCTTAGAAGTGTACATGAATTGGTTATTTGCAACCATGTCAATAAGTTCTTGAGCTTCTGCAGGCGTTTTCTCTAGGTGGATAGATCCACCTGCAGAATGGTCCAATGACATTTTGGAAAAATCAGATAGACCATAATAGAATATATCTAATATGGTCCATTCTAAAAACATGTCAGAAAGACACTTTTTGGTCATCTGCTTGTATCTTTCCCAAGCTTTATAGAGGGATTCACCATCTTTTTGTTTGAAGGTCTGAACATCCACTCTAAGCTTGCTCAACTTTTAAGGAGGAAAGAATTTATCCAAGAAGGCCGTGACCAGCTTATCCCAGGAGTCCAGGCTATCTTTAGGTTGTGAGTCCAACCATGTTCTAGCTTTGTCTCTTAGAGCAAAAGGGAAAAGCATGAGCCTGTAGACTTCAGGATCTACTCCATTCGTCTTTACAGTCTCACAAATCTATAAGAACTTAGTTAAAAATTGGTAAGGATCTTCAGATGGAAGTCCATGAAACTTGCAGTTCTGTTGCATTAGAGCAACTAATTGAGGTTTCAGCTCAAAATTGTTTGCTCCAATGGC
>NC_029780.3:67308608-67308836 GCF_000817695.3 Arachis duranensis | reverse complement strand
TTCCTCTTCAGAGTCCTTTCAGGTTCAGGATCAGCTTCAACAAGAATGCCTTTTTCCTTGTTCCTGCTCATATAAGGAAGAGGAGAACAAGAAAAGAAAGAAATTCCTTTATGTTAGTAGAAGAAGAAAGGGAATAGGAGTGAAGAAGAATGAATAGGTAGGGGCAGTGATTTGAGATGAAGAGAGGTGAAGAGAAGTGTTAGTAAATAAATAAATAAATAGAAGAAG
>NC_029780.3:67295260-67308453 GCF_000817695.3 Arachis duranensis | reverse complement strand
GAGAGGAAAAAGTAGTTAGGTGGTTTTGAAAAAGATAAGAAACAAACAAAAAGTCAAATAGTTAGTTGAAAAAGATATTAAAGTCAAATTTGAAAAGATAAGAATATAAGAAGTTAGATAAGATATTTTTAAATTAAATTTTTGAAAAAGATAAAATTTTGAATAAGATATGATATAAAAGATAAGATAAGATAGATTTTAAAATTAAAATTAATTACTTAACTAACAAGAAATTAAAAGATAAGATTCTAGAATTTAAAGATTGAACCTTTCTTAACGAGAAAGTAACAAACTTCAAATTTTTGAATCAATCATATTAATTGTTAGCATAATTTTCGAAAATTTGAAATAAAGTTAAGAAAAAGATTTTTGAAAAATAATTTTCAAAATTTTCGAAAAAATAGAAAAAAAATGAAAAAGATATGATTTTTGAAAAAGATTTTGAAAAGATAAGATTTTTAAAATTGAAAATTTGACTTGACTTACAAGAAATAACTAATTTTAAAAATTTTTGACTAAGTCAACTCAAATTTTCGAAATTTTGGAGAGAAATAAAGAAAAGATATTTTTTTGATTTCTGAATTTTTAATGATGAGAGAGAAAAACAACAAAAATGACTTACAACATGAAAATTATGAATCAAAACTCATGATGCATGCAAGAACACTATGAATGTCAAGATGAACACCAAGAACACTTTGAAGATCATGATGAACATCAAGAACATAATTTTGAAAAATTTTTGATGCAAAGAAACCATGCAAGACACCAAACTTAGAAATCTTTAATGCATGGACTCTAACAAACAAAAAATGCATATGAAAAACAACAAACAACACAAAACAAGAAAACATCAAGATCAAACAAGAAGACTTACCAAGAACAACTTGAAGATCATGAAGAACATTATGAATGCATGAAATTTTCGAAAAATGCAAGAAAAATTTTTAAAGCATGCAATTGACACCAAACTTAAAAATTGACTCAAGACTCAAACAAGAAACACAAAATATTTTTGGTTTTTTATGATTTTATGCTTTTTTTGTATTTTTATTATTTTTTCTCGAAATAAATTCTTTTGGAAAAACGAAAAATAAAGAAAAATTTTTTTGAAAGATTTTTTGAAAACTTTTTGAAAAGAAAATTACCTAATCTGAGCAACAAGACGAACCGTTAGTTGTCCATACTCGAATAATCCCCGAAAACGGCGCCAAAAACTTGATGGACGAATTGTGATAATCAACAATGGCTCCAATAATTTGGTAGCTCTCACACGTGAATTACACTTAGTCACAACTCCGCACAACTAACCAGCAAGTGCACTGGGTCGTCCAAGTAATACCTTACGTGAGTAAGGGTCGATCCCACGGAGATTGTTGGTATAAAGCAAGCTATGGTCATCTTGTTAATCTCAGTCAGGCGGATAATAATTGGTTATGGGAAATATAAAGAGATACTTGCTTAAATAATTAAGGATAGAAATACTTATGTAAATTAATGGTGGAAATTTCAGATAAGCGTATAGAGATGCTTGTCCCTGTTGAATCTCTGCTTTCCTACTGCTTTCATCCAATCCTTCTTACTCCTTTCCATGGCAAGCTGTATGTAGGGCATCACCGTTGTCAATGGCTACATCCCATCCTCTCAGTGAAAATGGTCCAAATCCTCTGTCACAGCACAGCTAATCATCTGTCGGTTCTCAATCAGGCTGGAATAGAATCCCATGATTCTTTTGCGTCTGTCAGTAACGCCCAGCCTTCAGGAGTTTGAAGCTCGTCACAGTCATTCAATCCCGGAATCCTACTCGGAATACCACAGACAAGGTTAGACTTTCCGGATTCCCATGAATGTTGCCATCAATTCTAGCTTATACCACGAAGATTCTGATTAAGAAATCCAAGAGATATGTGCCCGGTCTAAGGTAGAACGGAAGGGTTGTCAGTCATGCGCGTTCATAGGTGAGAATGATGATGAGTGTCACGGATCATCACATTCATCAAGTTGAAGTGCAACGAATATCTTAGAAAAGGAATAAATCGCATTGAATAGAAAATAATAGTAATTGCATTGAAACTTGAGGTACAGCAGAGCTCCACACCCTTAATCTATGGTGTGTAGAAACTCCACCGTTGAAAATACATAAGTGAAAGAGGTTTAGGCATGGCCTAATGGCCAGCCCCCATGAAGGTCTAAGGACTAGGCGTCCAAAGATGTCTAATACAATAGTAGACTATCCTATTTATACTAGACTAGCAACTAGGGTTTACAAGAGTAAGTAATTGATGCATAAATCCACTTTCGGGGCCCAATTGGTGTATGTTTGGGCTGAGATTGATTTATCCACGAGCTGAGGCTTCTCTTGGAGTTGAACGCCAAGTTGTAACGTGTTTTGGGCGTTCAACTCCGGTTCGTGACGTGTTTCTGGCGTTTGACTCGAGACAGTAACATGGAGCTGGCATTGAGCGCCGGTCCATGTCATCAATTCTCGAATAAAGTATGGACTATTATATATTTATGGAGAGCTCTGGATGTCTACTTTCCAACGCCGTTGAGAGCGCACTATTTGTAGTTTGGTAGCTCCAGAAAATCAATTTTGAGTGCAGGGAGGTCAAATTCCAATAGCATCAGCAGTTCTTTGTCAGCCTCCTATCAGAGTTTTGCTCAAGTCCTTCAATTTCAGCCAAAAAATACCTGAAATCATAGAAAAACACAAAAACTCATAGTAAAGTCCAGAAATGTGAATTTAACATAAAAATAATGAAAATATTCCTAAATGTAGCTTGAACCTATTAAAAACTACCTAAAAACAATGCCAAAAAGTGTATAAATTATCCGCTCATCAAAGACCTAAATGGAGACAAAGGACGAGCACTGCTCACAGTCCTTAGAAGGCTCTAAAAAGCTACACATCAATAGTCCTTTTGCTAAGGTTTTGGAGCAATGGTCTCTATCTACTGGAAAAAACCTCTCTGATGCTGAGAGAGGCAAATTAGTGATGAGGTTATAGAAGGATTACATGGTTATCAAGGTCCTTCAACTTCCACTAGTCCCTGACAAAAGAGGTACTTCCATGCAGAGTACAATACTGGAGCCTCCTCCCTTGGTGAAAACTCATACAGTTTCCACAGACATCAAACTTAAGTTTGGTGTTGGACAGTCATCACCTACCAAGGAGGAAGGTCCCAAGAGGAAGATGCATAGGGGATGGTGAAACAATACAGCCCCTATCCTAACAAGCAAGGAGAATCAAGCTCATCACACTAAAAGAAATCTTGTTAGGAGGAATTCAAATCTAAGGGCACTAATCTCCTCCTCTTCTTCCATGGAGTCATTTTGTTAACCAACTCGAAGAAGAGGAAGAAAGTCAGCAATGGAATGTCCAGCTAATGACATTAAAGAAGCGCTTGTTGGGAGGCAACCCAACCATGAGTAGAGTATTTCTGTTCTTATTTCTTTTGTTTATTTTCATTTGAGTTTATTTTAGTTTATTTTTAGAGTTTTCCCTTGCTTTTTAATGTTTGTGATCATGTGCAGTAGTTAGAACAGAAACAGAAATAGTCAAAGCTGGAAACAGAACACCTTGTAGTAGAGACCTTGCTGGCGCTGAACGCCAGACAAGGGGGCTAGAGTGGGCGTTCAACACCCATGAGGGGAAGCATTGTTGGTGTTGAACGCTAACCAAGGAGTATGAAGCCGGTGTTGAACTCCAGCCAGGGGGCAGATACTGGGCGTTCAACGCCCCAACAGAGGCTCAAACCTGGCGTTAAACGCCAGGAAGGAGCACCTTAATGGGCATTCAACGCTCCAAGAGGAGCATCACGCTGGCGTTGAACGCCAGCTAGGAGCAAGAGCTGGGCGTTCAAGCACCCATAAGGGGGTAGGGATTTCGAATTTCCTAGCCTCTCAGAACCAGTGGGTCCCACAAAATCTCAACCTACCCCACCTACCTCACCCTCTATCTCTCCTTTTTCTTCTTCTTCTACTCTATTCTTTTTGTGTTCATATTTTCTCGAGGATGAGCAAATTCTTCAATTTGGTGTTACAAAAACTTTGCTTTTTGACTTCTACCATCCCTATGTATGGCACCAAAGACTGGTGAAACCTCAAGGAAGAGGAAGAGAAAAGCACTTGCCTGCACTTCCCTCGCCTCATTTGTCACCTATGCAATTTAGCTAGAATTTTCATAGAAGAGGACAAGCCCATCACTAAAAGAAGGATGGAGCATGTTAGAGAGTCGGCACATGGACCACAGCAAGAGCACGTGGAGCCACCTCAATAGGAAATCCCTGAGATACCTCAAGGAATGTATTTTTCACCCCAAATTTTTTTTGGGATCAACTGAACACCTCTCCATGAGATAAGAGAAGATCAAAGAACTATGAAGGAGGAGTAACAGAGGCAAGGAAAAGACAAAGAGGAGCTGAAACACTCCATTGGATCCACTAGAGGGAGTAGCAGCTGCCATCACTAAGGTGGTCCCGTTCCCTTAATCCCATTGCCTAAGTTATTTCTTTTCTGTTTCCCATTATGTTTTATGTCTTATTGTCTGTTTCTAGTACATGATCATCTTTACAAGTCTTAAAGGTATGAAATATTCCATGCATCTCTCACCTTGCTTAAAAGAAAAAAAATTTAATTGAAAAAGAAAAGTACGATTTATAAACCCCAATTTTGTGGTTTATTTTGTGCTTAATTTGGGGGATTTTATCACATTTTCTCACATTTATTCAATGAAATAGCATTAATTTGCAATTCTCCCTTGATTTGTGCTTAAGTGTAAAAACATGCTTTTTAGGCCCTAAAATTGGTGATTTTAATTCACTTTAATTCCATTTGACGCCTTGATGTGTTTGTTGAGTGATTTCAGGTTCATAAGACAAGTATTGGATGGAAGAAGTGAGGAGAAAAGCATGCAAGTGGGAGAACTCATGAAGAAATGAAGGAACCGTAAAGCTGTCAAGCCTGACCTCTTCGCACTCAAACAACCATAACTTGAGCTATAGAGGTCCAAATGAAGTAGTTCCAATTGTGTTGGAAAGATAACATCCGGGGCTTCGAAATGGAATAAAATTTGCCATATGTTACTTCGCGTTCAGGGGCGCGCATCTGCCATGTACGCGTGCGCACCGATGCTGCTCATGGCCCACTAAAGTAAAATCGCCCCCAGCGATTTTTGAAGCACTTTGGGCCCAACCCAACTCATTTCTAATGCTATTTCATGCAGAATTCAAGCTTGGGCAAAGAGGGAGCAATTGTTTGTAGCATTAGCATCTTGTAGGTTAGTTTCTAGAGAGAGAAGCTCCCTCTTCTCTCTAGAATTAGGTTAGGTTAGGTTAATCCATCTTAGATCTAGGCATGATTTCTTGATTTCATCTTGTTTCCTTTCTAGTTTCTTGTTTCTAATATTCTATTCTTCTTAACTCTTTTGTCAATTTTACTTTTATGTCTCTTATATGTTCATGAACACTCATGTTGGATTCGGTTTATTTTTAGTGCAATTTAATGTTTGATGTTCTTTTATTGATGATTTGAGTTTTTGATTTACTTTTCTTGCAATTTGTAGTTGGCAGATTTTACTATTCTTGCACATTTACCATGCTTCCCTTTTATGCCTTCCAAGTGTCTGATGAAATGCTTGGTTGGACTTTAGAGTAGAATTTTATGCTCTTGGCTTGGAGAGGTAACTTAGGAACTCTTGAGTTACTAATGTACAAGTGATTGATGATTGGGAGCTATTGACTCTAGGTCTCACTAATTGAATTAGTGGAGACCTAGGACTTATGGACTTGGATTGACATAGCTCATTTGACTTTCCTTTATTAGTTAGAGGATGACTTAATGGGGTTGATCCTTGCCAATTCTCATGTTGTGGTTAGTGATAAGGATAGAGATCTTTGACCACCAATCCTTGCCAAGACCTTTTTGTCATTTGATTTCCTTTACCATTTACTTTTCATGTTTCTTATTCCAAAAACCCCAAAACACATCTTATAGCCAATAATCATACACTTCATTGCAACTCCTTGTGAGACGACCCGGAGTCCAAATACTCCGATTAATTCTTATTTGGGGTTTGCTACTTATTACAAAACCATAATTTAATTTGATGTGAGAGTTGTTTGTTGGTTTGGGGCTATACCTACAACGTAAATATTTTGTGAAATTCCTTTCCGACAATAATTCTTGTGTCAAATTAATGGCGCCGTTGCTGGGAAATTGCAATGGTGCTATGTTGTTGGCTATTGTATATATTGTGAATAGCTTGATTTTTGGGTTGTTTGTTAGTTTTTGCTAGTTGTAGGATTTTGTTCTCTTTGTTTCTTGTTAGCTTTTGTTTTTATTTTCTCTTGTCACAATGAATTTGCATCCCTTTGGCTATAAGTTTGGTTACAAATATGTTGTAGGGACTGGAAGATTCAATGGGGATGTGTATCAAGGATTTGGGAATCAAGGATGGAAGGAGCCTTAAGGGATTGATCAACCTTCTTGGCAACAACCTCCTCCGGACACTTATGGGTATAATTCCACTCCTAATGCATATCAATCTAGTGTGTGTGATGATCCTTATTGTAGTTGTTAATCACAATCACCACCACACTATGCTTATGAACCGCCTCTTCAACATAGCCTTTCACCATGCTCACAAGCCTCATACCATCAACCACCTCCATATAATCCTAACCCATACCCACCATACCAACCACCATATGAACCATATTTAGAGCCATCACCATTCCAACACCAATACTCCCATAAACCACAAAGTCCTTACACACCACCTCAAGAGTTTCACCAATATGAATCACCTTCCAACTACAATACCCTTCCCTCAAATAATAAACCCTCTCTTCCACCACCACCTCCTGATGATGTCCTCTTGCTAGAACTAAGAGATATTGAATTTCGTATCCTAAGGAATCAAGAGGAGGAGGAAAAGAAGCTTAAGAAGATAGGAGCTAAGGTAGCCATCCTGGTAGAAGCCGTTAGCAATGTAGTCTCATCCTGCCTAAGCTTGCGTGATCAAGGCACTCCCATTGTTGAATGTGGAGAAGTAACCAAGGAGCTTAGTGAAGGAGTAGAATTGGAGTTTCAAGGTGAAGAAGGGGAGTTAAGGCAATAAGTGCAATAAGAAGAGAAGGTAGAGATGATTGAACAAGAGGAAGTAGTGGTTGGAACCTTAGGATATGTTGAGTATATAGGGAAATCACAAATTGAAGAGCCTTTTTCAATGGAGTTTGAAGTTGGTGTTGAGGAGGAGAGTGCACAACCTCTAAGACACAATTCGAGTGAAGAGTTAGAAGAAGTGTTCCAAGCAATAGGGCCTCCTATTTATGATGATTCTACATCAACATATGATCCTTTTGAGTTTGAGGAATCCTTCCCCACTCTACTTGGAATTGATGACCAGGTAGATTTTACTCAACCTCCTATGTATGATTTGAGTGATGGGGAAGAGCTAGAGGACATTGGTGAAGAAGAATGTGAAGTTGAGGATGTTTGGCAAGGGGTGAAGCTTGAAAGACCTTGCCAAGTGGTGGAAGCCTCTAGAAGAGGATGGACGGGAGTGGAGCGTGCCTTGTCAAGACCGTTGGGAACTCCTCCAACTAGGTTGTCATCCAATCCTTCATTTGAGTGGGTAAAACTTCTAAATCTTAGCTTTATTATCCCACTTGAATTTGGTTTGCTTGAAACGGATGGCCCACTTAGAGCGCTTTATGGAATGAAGCATAAGAGGAGAATGTTTAGTGGTTGGCGTCATAAGTCTAGGCTCATTATGGTTGAAGCTTCCAGGAGTAAGGGTTGGACTAGTGCTCATGTAGATGGGTCTAGGAGGGTAGTTTGGTGCCTTGGTGGGAACTCATCTTGCTTGCCACCTGGAGAAACTTACCGTGATCAACTCAAAGACGGGTGTGAAAACAAAGTGTGGGATCTCGGATTACAAGAGGAGGATCAACTTTGGGAGCCCATGGTTTGTGAAGAATTCCATCAAATCTTGGAGTTATTAACTTTGGATGATAAAGCACAATGGAAATCCAAGCATTGGTAGATGTTCAAGGATGGATTCAAGAACAAGCTACCTTGATAGGAGCTCCCTATAAGTCCAACTTAAGGACAATAAACAAAAGTGCTAGGTGGGAGACACCCCACCACGGTAACATCTTTTCATTTTTCTCTTTTGTACATATTGGTAAAATAGGTTTGATTTCATGTTTTGTTTGGTTAGATAGGTTTATTTGGGAGTCTAGTATGTTAAATAAGGTTTTATGATGTTTTGGTAGTTGTTTGAAGGTTTGGAATGCTTAGTTTGGTACAAAAATATGACAAATTTTGAAAAACAGAGCACCAACCCATGCGTACGCGCCACGCACGCGTACGTGTGCCCTAAGCAATTCCTACGATCAACGCACACGCGTCACGTACGCGTACGCGTGGATTGAAAATTTCGCCCCTCCATATATTATCCAGAGAGTTCTGCCCACCTTGTGCCCACTTCGTGCCAAGCGACCCAAGCGTGCACGCACTCGACGCGTATGCGTCGACTCTCTGATTCGCCATGCATGCGTGCGCGTACCTCCCGCGTACGCGTCGCCACCATTTCATCCATCCACGCTTATGCTTCATGTGCGCGTACGCGTGGATGCCCCGTTTCACTATTCTTCTTTTCTTCTCCTCTTTTCATCTCTTTCCACCCTTCAACCATCATCCAATACTACCAAGCACCATGTAACACCATTTCTTTTAGTCAGTCAGTTAGTTTAATTTTTGTTTAACTTTTGCTTTCCATTATAAGTGTTGGATTACTAATCTTGTTTACTGCTGCTGCTTATTACTAATAGGATGTTAGTTTAACATCATTGTTGTAACTGTCATTGTTGGATTTCTTTGTTGAGGTTATATTTGGTTACTTGGTTTGGAACTTTTCATGCTCAATGTTTTTGAATACCAAGTACATGTTATATTGCCTTTAAGTTTTTAACTCTTTTGAATTGCACGTTTTGGCCACTATGCATTCATCATCCATTGTTAGACAATTGTATATTATCATCATATTTTTTTTAGGAGATGCTTGTTTATGGTTTACCCTTATTCACATCACTTATTTCATGCGTTGAGATTGTAGAATTGTGAAATTGGATCGAAAGCTTACCTAGTAACATATTTTTGAGCTTTCTTAGCTTTGTGGACCATGCTTGCTAAGTGATGGATTTCCACTTCTATCTTCTTTTTTCTTAAGTTCCATAGCACCCATGTTTTTCACCTCTATGTCACTTAGGTGTTGCAACAACTTCAATATGTGTCATTGTTTGATGTGTGAGCTTTATATTCTATTTTGTTTACCAAGTTAGTTACACATCAAGCAATGTCCATCCATTATCCAATTTCACAAATTGCTTGATTAATTGCTTGAATGCTTCCATGCCTCTTCACTACTTGTTTGGTTAACTTACCCTACAAGTCTTTTGAAGTACCTCAAGCACACTAGAATGAGTGAAGTGCATACCCCCTTGTATAACTGTGACATGTTCTTTTAAATACTAGGGTGTGAGCTCTAAAATCGCATGCAAGTTAGAACCCACACACCTATTCTTTCATTAATGTCACATTAACTCACTCACTCAATTCTAGTGAATTACCTCATTCCAATAATCCATGCTTCCCTAGTTGTGCATTTACTTGTCTTATTATCTCCCGGTTTCTATTTTTAGGATAAGTCATCATAAGCAACAATGGAAGCAGGAGAAGAACATGCAGCACCAGTTGACCTACCAGCTGAAGGTAGCAACTCGGAGAGTCGCCGTACCCCTTGCTTATCTTTGAGTGCACTGAGGACGGTGCAAAATTTTAAGTGTGGGGAGGTCACACGACCACTTGGCATTTTTGGGTAACAAGTCTCTAATCCCAACACTTTTGCATTTCATTTTAGGATTTTTGGTTGCATTGCATATGTATATATTAACCAATCTTGAGCCTATGCTTAACCCATTTGTTCTTAATTTTAGCACATTACAAGCCTAAAGCGAAAAACAATAAATGTCCTTATTTGGATCTTTGATTAGCTTAGGCTAGTGAGAGTGCTTATCATTCAAGTTTTGGGAAGTTGGGAACATGGGGTAGAGATAAAAGTGTGTTTGTTAAAAAATTTTGGGAAATTGGGTACATACTCATGCATTGAATGTAAAATCATATGCATATATATATATATATATAAATTGAAAGGAAAGAAAAAGAAAAGCAATAAGAAGGGGACAAAAATGCCCCAAAGCAAGGTTCGATAATAATCAATGCATATGTGTGGTAATCAAAAGAGAATGCATGAGTGTGTGTGAAAAGTGAAGAATAGGTAGTTAGGTTAGCTTTGAATTGTATAGGTTGTCATAGGTTAGGTGGAAAGTTTAAGTTAGTCAAAGATTCAAATTCTAGTCCACCTGACTGTATGCATCCTTACCTTGACCCTAGCCCCATTACAACCTATGGGAAAGCCCTCATGATAATTGTATGCATGCATGAGATAATTATTGATTGTTAGATGAAAAAAAAATCTTGGAAAACATGATTAGAGGAAAATTGAGTGAATCAACCCCATACACTTGAGTGCCTAGAGCGGATACACATCCGGCGAGGATTCGATCGCTCAATTACATGTCTCCACCCATGATCATCTTTTCTTGCAAGTTTGTAAAATATTTCAATGATTCAATTCAATTGTGGGTTGATTTGATTGCTATTGCCTTAGCCCTTGTGCTTGTATATATATTCTTGAAAATTGACTTGTTTTGACCAAGTGGATGAATTCATGTAGATAGATTGCATATAGATAGGTTGCATGTAGTTAGTTTGCATAGAATAAATGTTGATGTCCCTTTGCTTCTTTCTTGATTTTAGCATGAGGAAATGCTTAGTTTAAGTGTGGGGAGATTTGATAAACTCCAATTTTGTGGTTTATCTTGTGCTTAATTTGGGAGATTTTATCACATTTTCTCACATTTATTCGATGAAATAGCATGAGTTTGCAATTCTCCCTTGATTTGTGCTTAAGTGTAAAAACATGCTTTTTAGGCCCTAAAATTGGTGACTTTAATTCACTTTAATTCCATTCGATGCCTTGATGTGATTGTTGAGTGATTTCAGGTTCATAAGGCAAGTATTGGATGGAAGAAGTGAGGAGAAAAGCATACAAGTGGGAGAACTCATGAAGAAATGAAGGAACCGTAAAGCTGTCAAGCCTGACCTCTTCGCACTCAAACGACCATAACTTGAGCTACAAAGGTCCAAATGAAGTGGTTCCAGTTGTGTTGGAAAGCTAACATCCGGAGCTTCGAAATGATATAAAATTTATCATATGTTACTTCGCATTCAGGGGCACGCACATGCCATCTATGCGTGCATGCCGATGCTGCTCGTGGCCCACTAAAGTAAAATAGCCCCCAGCGATTTTTGAAGCACTTTGGGTCCAACCCAACTCATTTCTAATGCTATTTCATGCAGAATTCAAGCTTGGGCAAAGGGGGAGCAATTGTTTGTAGCATTAGCATCATGTAGGTTAGTTTCTAGAGAGAGAAGCTCCCTCTTCTCTCTAGAATTAGGTTAGGTTAGGTTAATCCATCTTAGATCTAGGCATGATTTCTTGATTTCATCTTGTTTCCTTTCTAATTTCTTGTTTCTAATATTCTATTCTTCTTAGCTCTTTTGTCAATTTTACTTTTATGTCTCTTATATGTTCATGAACACTCATGTTGGATTTGGTTTATTTTTAATGCAATTTAATGTTTGCTGTTCTTTTATTGATGATTTGGGTTGTTAATTTACTTTATTGCAATTTGTAGTTGGCAGATTTTACTATTTTTGCACATTTACCATGCTTCCCTTTTATGCCTTCCAAGTGTCTGATGAAATGCTTGGTTGGGCTTTAGAGCAGAATTTTATGCTCTTGGCTTGGAGAGGTAACTTAGGAACTCTTGAGTTACTAATGTCCAAGTGATTGATGAGTGGGAGCCATTGACTCTAGGTCTCACTAATTGAATCGGTGGAGACCTAGGACTTATGGACTTGGATTGACATAGCTCATTTGACTTTCCTTTATCAGTTAGAGGATGACTTAATGGGGTTGATCCTTGCCAATTCTCATGTTGTGGTTAGTGATAAGGATAGAGATCCTTGACCACCAATCCTTGCCAAGACCTTTTTGTCATTTGATTTCCTTTACCATTTACTTTTCATGTCTCTTATTCCAAAAACCCCAAAAACACATCTTATAGCCAATAATCATAAACTTCATTGCAACTCCATGTGAGACGACCCGGAGTCCGAATACTTCGGTTAATTCTTATTTGGGGTTTGCTACTTGTGACAAAACCATAATTTAATTTGATGTGAGAGTTGTTTTTTGGTTTGGGGCTATACCTACAATGTAAATATTTTGTGAAATTCCTTACCGACAATAATTCTTGTGTCAAGGATGCATGAATTTCGAGTTATATATTAAAAATAGTTCAATTATTTGATGTAGTGGCATTGCTTTTATTTTCTGAATGCATGAATGAATAGTGCGTGTTTGATGTTTGAGTTAAGAATGTTGGCTCTTGAAAGAATGATGATAAAAGTGAAGTATTATTGGTAATCTGAAAAATCTAAAAATTTGATACGTAAAAAATTAATATTTCACGTACAACTGGCAAGTATACCGGGTCGTATCAAGTAATAAAACTCACTAAGAGTGAGGTCGATCCCACGGAGATTGGTAGATTAAGCAACTTTAGTTAAATGGTAGATTTAGTCAAGCAAACATGGTTTTGATTTCATGAGATCTTAATTCTTGAACGTAATTGCAAAAATTAAATGACAAGGAATCTAAAGAATTGCAATGAAGAAAGAAAAGGGAAGTAAGTGACTGAAACTTAAAGTGCAAGAAACTTAAATGACATTAAGGATAAATTGCAAGAAAGTAAATGTTGCAGGATTTTAAAGAACATAAGAGCAAAGAGCAAGAAATAAAGAAAAAAAATGTAGATGACAAGAATAATAAATTGCAAGAATGTAGAAGGAAATTGGGTAATGGGTAGTCAAACAACTAAAGAGCAAAAGAAATGAGAATTAATGATGGAAAGGATCATTAGGGATCGGAGATGCAAATTCTCATGAATTGATGTTGATCAATTCCTTCTCAATCATGGGTATAGATCCATGGCAAATTA
>NC_029780.3:67263909-67295187 GCF_000817695.3 Arachis duranensis | reverse complement strand
TGATCTAATTGTTCATGAGAAGAGATTAAGTTCATTTTCTAATCCAAGCCACACAACTTCCAGAATCTCAACTAAGGGAGGTTACATCTCACATACCAACCAAAGTGTATTGATTAAGGAAATCATGAAAGGATGAACTCTAAACTGAATTATGTGGCTCCTTTCTCAAATTCACCACACAATTCATATAGATTAATCCCTCTCTCGATGGTGATTGAATCTTTGAAGAACAAGAGTTTCCTCTTGGATTAACCACTTGAATTAAGAAGGAGAAGAAGAGTTATCAATTCATTCAAATAACAGAGCTCTTCCCCCTAATGCAAAGAGAATTAAGTGATCATTGCTCTTAACTGAAAACTAAATTGCATGAAATTAAAGTGCATGAAAATAAAGAGTGAGACTTCAAAACAGAAATTGAGAATTCAAGAATTCATAGATGAAAACTACAAATTAAACTACACTACTACTAAGGAAGAAGAGAAGGGGAGGTGAAGAAGAGTGTATGAAGAGGAGGGGTCCGAAGACCCACTCTCAATGGAGTGTGCCAATTCACAGAATTTCAAATTGGTCTCCTCCTTCTCCCCCCAATCCCCTTTAATTCTATGAAACTGTGGCCTTTATATAGGCTTTCCTAAATTACAAATTGAAATGAAATTAAAAGCAAATTACAATTAAATGAAAATCAACTATTCTAGATGATTCTTGTGGCCTTGATTGTTTGAGATTTATGGGTTTTGCTTGCTTGAGGTTAGCTAGCTCATGAAAGAATTCTTGTCAAATAGAAGAAACAGGACCCATTTTCATTGTTCTGGCCCAATGGCTTGGCGTGTTTTCCAATAACGCCAGCCTTAGTGCACGTTGGCAACGTGCAAAGTATTTTCCTGGAAGTGGGCATTGGTGTTTGGGCGTTGTTAGCCCAAGTTGTTGCTAACAACTTGCTTTTCTTCTTCTTGACTCTACTTTCATGCTTAATGTTGCCCAGAATTTGAGTGTCAATCCTCTGATTCAATTTGGACTATCATACATCATTGGAAAGCTCAGAGTGTCTTCTTTCTAATCCACTTGGAATCATCTCAATCAGATTTTTCTAGCTCAAGTTATGCTTCCTCAAAGAAGGTAAGGTCAGGCTGCCAAGTTTGTTGGAGTTGTTGCTGAACACGCCCCTCTCTTCCAAGTTGCCAACGTGCCAAACCTCCTAAGGCTGGGACATGGGGCTGGCGTTGTTGCTGAACACTCCCCCTTGTTGGCACGTTACCAACGTGCCCGCTGCTTCCTCATGGGCTCATTCATGCTTCCTTGAATTTCAACCTCATTTCCTTGTTTTTGGGGCCTAAAGATGACTCTGATTCGAGCTTCCATTTCATGCTGCACTATAGACTATTATATATGGTTAGAAAGCTCTGAATGTCAGCTTTCCAACGCAACTAGAAGCACTCAATTTGGATCTCTATAACTCAAGTTATGCTCGTTTGAAGAAGACAGGGTCAGGTTGCCAAAATCGCACACGTTTTTGGTGAAAACGCCCTTGTTTCCAGCGTTGCCAACGTGCTCAGATTCTGAAGCTCTAAATGAAGCCATCTTTCGAAGCTTCAAATGAATGCCAATCCCATACTATGATATATGGTTGGAAAGCTCTGGATGTCTACTTTCAAATGCCGTTAGAATCACCTCATTTGGAGCTTTGTAGCTCAAGATATACTCCATTGAAGGAGGTAAGGTCAGGCTGTCCAGCTCTCCAGCGTTTTTGGCAAACACTCCTTTGTTCTTTCAAGTTGCCAACGTGCTAACTTATGCTTCCTAGCTCCAAGCATTGTTGCGTTGTTGATGAGCACGCCAATGCATTCCCAAGTTAGCAACGTGCTCTTCATTCCCAAGGTTGCCTAGCTTGCTTGTATGATGCGTTGCCAATGAACACGCCTATGTATCCTGGAGTTGACAACTTGCTCGAGCCTTCCTCATGGCTCCATGCTTTGCTTGCTACGTTGCCAAGGAACACGCCTTCAGAACTTGGCGTTGGCAACGTGCATCTCCCTTTCCTGGGCCAAGTCTTCTATTCAGCGTTGTTTGCCTGCGTTGTCCTCAAACACGCCCCTCATCTGTAGGCTGGCAACGTGCTCGAGGCTTTGGAATAGCTCCAAGTTTGCTGCGTTGCCAATGAGCACGCCAATGGAAAGCTAAGTTGGCAACGTGCTATGCCTTCCAAGGCTGCCAAGCTTGTTGGCGTTAGAGGCAAACACACCTTCCTTCCCCAAGTTGGCAACGTGCACTGCACGCCAATGCACTCCAAGTTAGCAACGTGCTCGTGGTTGTTTCCTAGCTTCAAGTTTGCTGCGCACATTGGCGTTGGCAACGCCTTTCTAGAGTTGGCAACGCCCTTGGTGACTTCCTTTTTGCTCCAGGGCTCTTTGCTTCACCTATCATCAACCAAACACATGCATCAAAGCCTTGCTAAATCACAAGATTTTTGCATCATTCATAACATCAAACAATTCTTGCATAAATCTCATGAAAATGCACATATTTAACAATGTTTGATTGAATCAAGGCATGCATATAATTCTCATCCAAATACTTGCTTATTGCCTAAGAAAATACATGAAACCAACCTAAAGCATACAAAAAATGGCTAGTAAAACTAGCCAGGATGACCTGGCATCACAACACCAAACTTAAACCTTGCTTGTCCTCAAGCAAGAAAAGAATCATGCAATAGAGATTGACAATCCAAGGTTAGAAGAATAGCAAGTTAATGTTCATGGCAAGCTAGTTTTCTATGCATGCTACAATCACAAAAGAAATGTAAATGATTGATGCTTCTATCTAGCTCACCTCATGAAATCTTTTTCTTATAATTCTTCCTTGAAACAAGCTTTTGATTTTTCTTATTAGCTTCTCCTTTTGGGTGCTTTGCCCCATGAGTTAATAACAAAGCTACGATTCTAAATGCTTTATTTTCAAGTATTACCACTTGATATATAAGCACCACAAGCATTTAATTAGAGGACTTCATTAAGCTCATTTATTTCTTTTCTTGACTCTCTAATCATTGATGCTCAGAGCCTTGAGCTTTGAGGGAGTGCTTTTGCACTTGAGCCTAGCCTTGACTTCTAAGTGTTTTGTTTTCAAGCATTTTACTTGATACATAAACACCACAAGTACATAACAATGAAATTGTCATTAGTACTCAGAGCCTTCAGCTTTCTCATTCTTTCCCTTCCCACACCAAACTTAGAATGATTGCTTGTCCTCAAGCAACAATTAAAACCGTGGCTATGGGGCTAAGATAGATCATGAATGTCTTACACAATGAAACATTAGTAGCACATGTGTTTCAAGCAAACAAAATTAAAGATAACAATTAAGGCACAAGAGACAGAGACATTTTGATTGCAAACTTAAGAAGGTGAGCACAATACATTGCATAAAAGATAAGTGGCACACCAAACTTAGTGTGACACTTTCACTTGGAATTAATGCAAGTATCTTGTAAGAATTTGAACCAAATTTTGTTGCATAGCAACACCAAACTTAGAATGCAATCATATGTCAATTTATTTGAATTAAAGCTAAGCAAATGAAACTGTTGTATGTTAAATACAATCACCAAGCTAAGAATCTGTCATGAATAAGGATCTCTTGGTAATGTATTAACAAAAACAGTTAATAAGCAAACTAAATGAAAGCATTTAAATGTAGAAAAATAACTAAATCAAGTAGAATGCAAAAGTGTCAAATCAAAAGAGAAAACTAAAACTGCAGAGGCATTATGATTATGCAGACAAGTAGTGTTGCTTGAATAAATTGCATAGAAAATAAATGGCACACCAAACTTAGAATCTTGGTGTATCACTTTCATTTTTGATTTGATGCAATCATCCAAAAAGATTGAAAACAATTTGTTGCAAGGCAACACCAAACTTAAAATGTAACCATATGCCAATTTATTGAATTTAAATAAAACAAAGAACGAAAACAAAGAAGAGAAGAGAAATTATACCTATGGTTGACATGTTGTTCACTTTCTTCCTCTTCTTCCAATTTGTTAATAGGAATGACCTTAAGGGGGAAGAAGATTTAGCTAGTGTCCCCTGTCTTGGCCTCTCCTCAACAAGCTTTCTTTTGTTAATGGCTTGATTGAGCTTGCTTACTGGATCAGGGGGAGGATTGCTTGTGGTTGACCCTTTTTTCTTCATGAATATTGTCCTTGGTAGCTTGGTCACAATCCTCTTCTTGGTGCTTTTGTTAATTGCCTTCACTTCCTTGAATCCAAATCTTGGTGGTTGTGTGATTGTTGGAGTCTTCTTTTCATCAAGAATTCATTGTAATAGTGGTTCAATGAGCTCTTCCTCTGTGTACTTCTCTGCTTCACTTGAGTGTGACTTCTCTTGAGTGTCTTCCTCATTTTCTTGTTCTTCCACTTCTTTTTTTATACTCAACATTTGTTTTAATAGCTCTTTCATGGAGGAGGTTTGTTGATCTTCCCAAGATTTCCTCATCTCCTCTTCATATCTTTCAATCATGGATTCAATTGTTGAGCCATTTTGTTCCGGGGAAGTTTGAGAGAGTTGTGAGTTTTCATGTTCCCTTGTCATGTCAAGTGGCTTTTGTGAATATGAAGCGACAGGTTCAAACACCTCCACAACCTCCTTTTCCATTGAACTTTCACTTGATACAAAGGTTTTCTCATTTTGTTTTTCCACTTCCTCACCCACAATTTGGTCTTCATCCTCGCTGTTTAATAGTTCTAAGTTTCTCCTTATTTGCTCTAAATGCCCATCCATCTTATTGAAGAGGATTTCTTGCCTTTTCCAGGATTGTTCTTGTCTTCCCAATAGTTCTCTGGACTTTTGAAGGAGGTCCTCAGCTACTAGTTCAAGAGATGAAGGTTGAGAGAAATTTTGTGGATATGGATGTGTTGTGGTGAGGTTGTTTTGAGTGGTATGGAATGGATCTTGTGAATTGTTGAATGAGTTTTGTGGTTGGTGGAATGAATGGTGTGGATCTTGGAGGAGACTTTGTGTTGGGACATAATCAAGTGAGGAAGAATTTTCAAGTGAAGAAATGGGAGGTGAGGTTGGAAAATTTTGCATAAATGAATTGAAGGTTTGCTCGAGTGATGATGGCTCTTGATTAATGGAGTATAACACATTGAGTGCTCTCTGATTTTGATCCTCCCATCTACAATGTGAATCATTGTAGAATTCCTCAGAGTGAGAATCATTTTGTGGCCACGGGGAGCAATCTTCCATGTATGTATTGACAACACAATCAAATGAATCATTAAAATTTCCTTCCCAGCCATAGTTTGTGTAATTGTCATAATAGTATGAGTCACTTTTTGGTTCTGGGAGAAAATTCATTTCACTTGATTGTTCACACTCTTGTTGATATGCCCAAGCACCATGAGGGTAATGACATAAATCATTTTGTGGTTCTGAACAACATCTCATGTGATTAGCTTGATCAATTTGTGGCTCTGGAGCAAATCTCCATGGATTGGAGTGCTCAGAATTTGCAATTTCTTGGCGATACTCCCAGCCACCATTAGAATAATGACTTGAATCATTTTGTGGTGGTGAGAAATATCCCATATGATTCTCTTGCTCATCTTGTGGTTCTGAAGCATATCTCCAAGAATTGGAGTGCTCAGGATCTGTAATTTCTTGGTGATATTCCCAACCACCATTAGAATAGTCAATTGGTGATGGTGGGTGATATCCCAGAAAATTTGTTTGATCACAAGATGAGTTGAACTCCATTTGAATTTTGTAGAACACCACACCAAATAAAATTGAAATTCATGTCAGAGAGAAGAATTTCTTAGTGAGGCAATAACTCAAACACCTTAGTGTCAAAAAGAAAATAAAAAAAAATTAAAAGAACTGTACAAGGCAAAAACAAAGAAAATGCTTAATCTAAACTACCATTCACTTAATCATTGTCAGTCTTTTCCAATCCCCGGCAACGGCGCCAAAAACTTGATACGTAAAAATGAGATTTCACGTATAACCGGCAAGTATACCGGGTCGCATCAAGTAATAAAACTCACTAAGAGTGAGGTCGATCCCACGGAGATTGGTAGATTAAGCAACTTTAGTTAAATGGTAGATTTAGTCAAGCAAACATGGTTTTGATTTCATGAGATCTTAATTCTTGAACGTAATTGCAAAAATTAAATGACAAGGAATCTAAAGAATTGCAATGAAGAAAGAAAAGGGAAGTAAATGACTGAAACTTAAAGTGCAAGAAACTTAAATGACATTAAGGATAAATTGCAAGAAAGTAAATGTTGCAGGATTTTAAAGAACATAAGAGCAAAGAGCAAGAAATAAAGAAACAAAATGTAGATGACAAGAATAATAAATTGCAAGAATGTAGAAGGGAATTGGGTAATGGGTATTCAAAGTAACTAAAGAGCAAAAGAAATGAGAATTAATGATGGAAAGGATCATTAGGGATCGGAGATGCAAATTCTCATGAATTGATGTTGATCAATTCCTTCTCAATCATGGGTATAGATCCATGGCAAATTGTGGGTAATTGAGTCCCAATCTCTTGGTGACTCAATTTCTCTCAACACAACCAATTGCCACTCTCGTGATCTAATTGTTCATGAGAAGAGATGAAGTTCAATTTCTAATCCAAGCCACACAACTTCCAGAATCTCAACTAAGGGAGGTTACATCTCACATACCAACCAAAGTGTATTGATTAAGGAAATCATGAAAGGATGAACTCTAAACTGAATTATGTGGCTCCTTTCTCAAATTCACCACACAATTCATATAGATTAATCCCTCTCTCGATGGTGATTGAATCTTTGAAGAACAAGAGTTTCCTCTTGGATTAACCACTTGAATTAAGAAGGAGAAGAAGAGTTATCAATTCATTCAAATAACAGAGCTCTTCCCCCTAATGCAAAGGGAATTAAGTGATCATTGCTCTTAACTGAAAACTAAATTGCATGAAATTAAAGTGCATGAAAATAAAGAGTGAGACTTCAAAACAGAAATTGAGAATTCAAGAATTCATAGATGAAAACTACAAATTAAACTACACTACTACTAAGGAAGAAGAGAAGGGGAGGTGAAGAAGAGTGTATGAAGAGGAGGGGTCCGAAGACTCTCAATGGAGTGTGCCAATTCACAGAATTTCAAATTGGTCTCCTCCGTCTCCCCCCAATCCCCTTTAATTCTATGAAACTATGGCCTTTATATAGGCTTTCCTAAATTACAAATTGAAATGAAATTAAAAGCAAATTACAATTAAATGAAAATCAACTATTCTAGATGATTCTTGTAGCCTTGATTGATTAAGATTTATGGGTTTTGCTTGCTTGAGGTTAGCTAGCTCATGAAAGAATTCTTGTCAAATAGAAGAAACAGGACCCATTTTCATTGTTCTGGTCCAATGGCTTGGCGTGTTTGCCAATAACGCCAGCCTTAGTGCACGTTGGCAACGTGCAAAGTATTTTCCTGGAAGTGGGCATTGGTGTTTGGGCGTTGTTAGCCCAAGTTGTTGCTAACAACTTGCTTTTCTTCTTCTTGACTCTACTTTCATGCTTAATGTTGCCCAGAATTTGAGTGTCAATCCTCTGATTCAATTTGGACTATCATATATCATTGGAAAGCTCAGAGTGTCTTCTTTCTAATGCACTTGGAATCATCTAAATCGGATTTTTCTAGCTCAAGTTATGCTTCCTCAAAGAAGGTAAGGTCAGGCTGCCAAGTTTGTTGGAGTTGTTGCTGAACACGCCCCTCTCTTCCAAGTTGCCAACGTGCCAAACCTCCTAAGGCTGGGACATGGGGCTGGCGTTGTTGCTGAACACTCCCCCTTGTTGGCACGTTACCAACGTGCCCGCTGCTTCCTCATGGGCTCATTCATGCTTCCTTGAATTTCAACCTCATTTCCTTGTTTTTGGGGCCTAAAGATGACTCTGATTCGAGCTTCCATTTCATGCTGCACTATAGACTATTATATATGGTTAGAAAGCTCTGAATGTCAGCTTTCCAACGCAACTAGAAGCACTCAATTTGGATCTCTATAACTCAAGTTATGCTCGTTTGAAGGAGACAGGGTCAGGCTGCCAAAATCGCACACGTTTTTGGTGAAAACGCCCTTGTTTCCAGCGTTGCCAACGTGCTCAGATTCTAAAGCTCTAAATGAAGCCATCTTTTGAAGCTTCAAATGAATGCCAATCCCATACTATGATATATGGTTGGAAAGCTCTGGATGTCTACTTTCAAATGCCGTTAGAATCACCTCATTTGGAGCTTTGTAGCTCAAGATATACTCCATTGAAGGAGGTAAGGTCAGGCTGTCCAGCTCTCCAGCGTTTTTGGCAAACACTCCTTTGTTCTTTCAAGTTGCCAACGTGCTAACTTATGCTTCCTAGCTCCAAGCATTGCTGCGTTGTTGATGAGCACGCCAATGCATTCCCAAGTTAGCAACGTGCTCTTCATTCCCAAGGTTGCCTAGCTTGCTTTTTGCTTGCTACGTTGCCAAGGAACACGCCCCTCATCTCTAGGCTGGCAACGTGCTCGAGTCCTCTCCTCTCTTGCCAAGTCTTGCCTCTTGACGTTATTGCCAAACACTCAAGTAGAAGTGCAAGTTGGCAACGTGCAAACTCCTCTAGAATCACTCTCCAGGGCTGCTGGCGTTATCATCAAACACGCCAGTGGTAGCCCAAGTTGGCAACGTGCACTCTGCCTCTTATCATCCAGGGCTTCCTCACTTCATTGCTTCACACATTGGCGTTGGCAACGCCCTTCTAGAGTTGGCAACGCCCTTGGTGACTTCCTTCTTGCTCCAGGGCTCTTTGCTTCACCTATCATCAACCAAACACATGCATCAAAGCCTTGCTAAATCACAAGATTTTTGCATCTTTCATAACATCAAACAATTCTTGCATAAATCTCATGAAAATGCACATATTTAACAATGTTTGATTGAATCAAGGCATGCATATAATTCTCATCCAAATACTTGCTTATTGCCTAAGAAAATGCATGAAACCAACCTAAAGCATACAAAAAATGGCTAGTAAAACTAGCCAGGATGCCCTGGCATCAGTATTTAAAGGAGAAGATCACCCATGTTTAGGATCTTCTACCTCAGCTCTTGGATGCTCTACACTTTTTTCATTACTTTTCTGTACAGTATGACTCACTAACCTCTTAAGTTAGGGTTAGGAGCTCTGTTGAGTTTCATGGATTAATAATATTACTGTTCTATTTCACTACAATTCTGATTCTATTCTCTTATTCATTCTCATTCTTCATCTTATAAATTAAGGGTGACCCGTGACACTCAGCCTTGTTCTACATGGGTTCTGTGCAATTCCTGACCCGGATAGCACTAAACTAAAGCTAGAGATTGTATTGTGGATTCTAATAGAGCATTTGAGCAAGTTTGCATAATGTGACATGAAATCCCATTGACAATGGATGCCTGAGGTCTCTGTGGTGCAAGGCTAGAGTCAGAGAAGCAGCAATTTCTGATCCGGATGATTTGCCTTATCTGTGGCACCTTAAGTAGGATCGTGAAGGGGAGTGAACTACTTAGAACTTCATCTTCTGCTACAGTGAGAAACCTAGGGGTGGCTTGGTGAGAGGACACGAGTCACTTCAACATGGTGGATTGCTACAGTAAAGGAGGTTAACTTGATGAGAGGACATGAGTTAATCACTTACGGCTGCTATTGAATGAATCAGAAAGCTACTGAAGTAGACAGTGAGAAAAGTTAATTCGGAAAGGCAAATCATCTCCGAAGGTTTAACTTATCATCCATTACTATCTTCACAATCAATCCGGTATTACTATCTTTATTTATCTATTTTATACGTTCTTCATGACAAACTAAATTTTCTATCCACCTAACTAAGATCTGCAAGGTATCCATTGCTTGCTCAGCCAACAATCTCCATGGAATCGACCCTCACTCACCTGAGGTATTACTTGGACGACCCAGTATACTTGTCGATCTATATGTGCCAAATGTGCGGAGTCAGTTTTGTGCACCAGTTTCCTTAAGATAGGTTTGAATGGTGTGAATTGGTTGGTTTAATTGATTAGATATGGTATGTGCATGTAATGTGAATTGTTGATGTTAATGTTGAAATTGGTGGAAATTATGCGTGGAATTATTTGAATAGATTGAAGAATTAGGGGTTGATATGGTTGTGGAGTGATTGAGAGGTATGTAATAAAGGTTAGGAGTAATTAGTATTGACTTGGTTGTGGTTTGATTGGTTATGAATAGAGAATTTTGGAAAACTAGAGGATTTGTAAGTTTTGGTAAAAACCAATTTTTGAGTAACTTCGGTGGGCTACAACTTGACTTCCGGACCCCCAATTCTTGTGAAACTTGTCTTGAATAAAAATTAAGTCTATGAAGTTTTTAACGTTCAAATAACGGACCAAAAATAGATTTTTTAACAAAAAAGTTATGCGCATTTGAAGTTTGGTGTGAAAAACTGATTTTATTGAACTTATTAGCATTTTGGAGTTCTGATATGCATGCGTACGTGGAAGGCTCCATGCAACGCGAGATTTGGGCTCAGCCCAGCAATGTCACGTATGCGAACAGCGCATGTGTACGCATGATGAGCGGATAATTTATACACATTTTGGCATTGTTTTTATATAGTTTTTAGTATATTTTATTAACTTTTTTGTATATTTTTATTAGTTTTTAAGAAAAATTTATATTTCTAGACTTTACTATGAGTTTGTGTGTTTTTCTGTGAGTTCAGGTATTTTCTGGCTGAAATTGAGGGACATAAGCAAAAATCTGATTTAGAGGCTGACAACAGACTGCTGATGCTATTGGATTCTGACCTCCTTGCACTTGAAATGAAATTTTTGGAGCTACAAAAGTCCAAATGACACACTCTCAATTACGATGAAAAGTAGACATCCAAGGCTTTCCAGAAATATATAATAGTTCATACTTTGCCCGAATTTAGACGACGCAAACTGGCTTTTAACACCAGCTTTCTGCCCTATTCTGGCATTAAACGCCAAAAATAAGTTGCAAAGCAGATTTAAACGCCAGAAATAAGTTACAAACTGGTGTTTAACTCCAAGGAAGACCTCTACACGTGGAAGCTTTAATTGCTCAGCCCAAGCACACACCAAGTGGGCCCGGAGGTGGATTTCTGCATCATTTACTCATTTCTGTAACCCTAGTAACTAGTTTAGTATAAATAGAACTTTTTACTATTGTATTATCTATCTTTGGACGAGCTTTTGGAACATCTTTGATTATTGTTAGTCCTTAGACATTGGGGGCTAGCCTCACGGCCATACCTACCCTATTTTCACTTATGTATTTTCAACGGTGGAGTTTCTACACACCATAGATTAAGGTGTGGAGCTCTGCTGTTCCTCGAGTATTAATGCAATTACTACTATTTTCTATTCAATTCATGCTTATTCTTATTCTAAGATATTCATTCGTACTTCAACCTGATGAATGTGATGATCCGTGACACTCATCACCATTCTCACTTATGAACGTGTGCCTGACAAACACTTCCGTTCTACCTGTGAAAGCTAGAGTTTGTATCTCTTGGATCCCTGGTCCATGCATTTGATTGCCTCTCCTAACAATAGAGCCTTCAATTCCATGAGATCATAGTCTTTGTGGTATAAGCTAGAATCAATTGGCAGCATTCTTGAGATCCGGAAAGTCTAAACCTTGTCTGTGGTATTCCGAGTAGGATCTGGGATAGGATGACTGTGACGAGCTTCAAACTCGTGACTGTAGGGTGTAATGACAGACGCAAAAAGATAGTAAATCCTATTCCTACATGATCGAGAACCAACAGCTGATTAGCCATGCGGGAAACCGTAGAGGACCATTTTCACTAAGAAGACGGGAAGTAGCCATTGACAACGGTGACACCCAACATACAGCTTGCCATAGAAAGGAGTATGATGGATTGGATGAAGGCAGTAGGAAAGCAGAATTTCAAAAGGAATGAGGCATCTCCACACGCTTATCTGAAATTCCCACCAATGATTTACATAAGTATCTCTATCTTTATTTTATGTTTTATTTATCTTTTAATTATCAAAACTCCATAACCATTTGAATCCGCCTGACTGAGATTTACAAGATGACCATAGCTTTCTTCAAGCCGACAATCTCCATGGGATCGACCCTTACTCACATAAGGTTTATTACTTGGACGACCCAGTGCACTTGCTGGTTAGTTGTGCGAAGTTTTGAAAAAGAGTTGAGATTACAATTGTCCATACCAAGCTGTTGGCGCTATTGAGATCACAATTTTGTGTACCAAGTTTTTGGCGCCGTTGCCAGGGATTGTTCGAGTTTGGACAACTGACGGTTCATCTTGTTGCTCATATTAGGTAATTTTCTTCTTATTTCAACCTTTATTTTGTTTTCAAAAAGTTTTCAAAAATCTTTTAAAATTTTTCTTCTTTTTCATTTTTCCAAAATTAATTTTCGAAAAATTACAAAAAAATTATAAAATCATAAAATCAAAAAATATTTTTGTGTTTCTTGTTTGAGTCTAGAGTCAATTTTTAAGTTTGGTGTCAATTGCATGTTTTAATTTTTCTAAAAAAAAATTCAAAAACTCATGCATGGTGTTCTTCATGATCTTCAAGTTGTTCTTGGTAAGTCTTCTTGTTTGATCTTCATATTTTCTTGTTTTGTGTCTTTTGTTGTTTTTCATATGCATTTTTGAATTCTTAGAGTCTAAGCATTAAAAATTTCTATGTTTGGTGTCTTGCATTCTTTCTTTTCTTGAAAATTTTTCAAAAATAAGTTCTTAATGTTCATCATGATCTTCAAAGTGTTCTTGGTGTTCATCTTGACATTCATAGTGTTCTTGCATGCATCATTAGTTTTGATCCAAAATTTTCATGTTTTGAGTCATATTTGTGTTTTTCTCTCTTCTCATTAAAAAGTTAAAAAATAAATAAAAAATATCTTTTCCTTATTTTACTCATAATTTTTGAAATCTTTGGGTTGACTTAGTCAAAAAATTTTAAAATAAGTTGTTTCTTGTTAGTCAAGTCAAGATTTCAATTTCAAAAATCCTATCTTTTCAAAATCTTTTTCAAAAATCAAATCTTTTTCATTTTTTTATTTTAAAAAATTTAAAAAATTGTTTTTCAAAATCTTTTTTTAATTTCATTTCATAATTTTTGAAAACTTTACTAACAACTAATGTGATTGATTCAAAAATTTGAAGTTTGTTACTTTCTTGTTAAGAAAGGTTCAATCTTTAAATTCTAGAATCATATCTTTTAGTTTCTTGTTAGTCAAGTAATTAATTTTAATTTTAAAAATCAAATCTTTTTAACTTCCTTTTCAAATCTTTTTCAAAATAAATTTCAATCATATCTTTTTAATCATATCATTTTCAAATCATATCTTTTTCAAACTTTAATTTCAAAATCTTTTCTAACTTCTTATCTTTTCAAAATTGATTTTCAAATCTTTTTTTTAACCACTAAACTTTTTGTTTGATTTTTTAAATTTTTATCTTTTTCAAAACTACCTAACTATTTTTCTCTCTCTAATTTTCGAAAATCACCTTCATCTTTTTCAAAAATTTCTTTTTTTCTTTTAACTAATTATTTCAAATTTTAATTTTAATTTTATTTCTTCTCATAATTTTCGAAAACCACTAACCTGTTTTCAAAAACAATTTTCGAAATTCTCTCCCTCTCATCTTTTTCTATTTATTTATTTAATTACTAACATTTCTCTTCTACTCATAATTCAAACCCTCTTCTCTTCTCTCTCTGTGTTCGAATTTTTCTCTTCTCCTTCTTCTATTCTTTTCTTCTTCTACTCACATAAAGGAATCTCTATACTGTGACATAGAGGATTCCTCTTCTTTTCTGTTTTCTTCTTTTTCATATGAGCAGGAGCAAGGACAAGAACATTCTTGTTGAAGCTGACCCTGAACCTGAAAGGACTCTAAGGAGGAAGATAAGGGAAGCTAAAGCACAACCCTTTGGAGAGGACCTAACAGAAACTTTCGAGAAAGAAGAAGACATGGCAGCCGAAAATAACAACAATGCCAACAATGCAAGGAAGATGCTTGGTGACTTTACTGCACCAAATTCCAACTTCCATGGAAGAAGCATCTCAATCCCTGCCATTGGAGCAAACAATTTTGAGCTAAAGCCTCAATTAGTTTCTCTGATGCAACAGAATTTCAAGTTTCATGGACTTCCATCAGAAGATCCTTTTCAGTTCTTAACTGAAGTCTTGCAGATCTATGATACTGTTAAGACCAATGGGGTTGATCCCGAGGTCTACAGGCTTATGCTTTTCCTTTTTGCTGTAAGAGACAAAGCTACAATATGGTTGGACTCTCAACCTAAAGATAGCCTGAACTCTTGGGATAAGCTGGTCACGGCTTTCTTAGCCAAGTTCTTTCCTCCTCAAAAGCTGAGCAAGCTTAGAGTGGATGTTCAAACCTTTAGACAGAAAGAAGGTGAATCTCTCTATGAAGATTGGGAGAGATACAAACAACTGACCAAAAAGTGTCCTTCTGACATGCTTTCAGAATGGACCATCCTGGATATATTTTATGATGGTCTGTTTGAATTGTTTAAGATGTCATTGGACCATTCTGTAGCTGGATCTATTCACCTGAAGAAAATACCTGCAGAAGCTCAGGAACTCATTGAAATGGTTGAAAATAACCAGTTCATGTACACCTCTGAAAGGAATCCTGTGAATAATGGGACGCCTCAGAGGAAGGGAGTTCTTGAAATTGATACTCTGAATGCCATATTGGCTCAGAACAAAATGTTGACTCAGCAAGTTAACATGATTTCTCAGAGTCTGAATGGATTGCAAAATGCATCCAACAGTACTAAAGAAGCATCTTCTGAAGAAGAAGCTTATGATACTGAGAACCCTGCAATGGCAGAGGTGAATTACATGGGTGAAGCCTATGGAAACACCTATAATCCCTCATAGAGAAATCATCCAAATTTCTCATGGAAGGATCAACAAAAGCCTCAACAAGGCTTTAATAATGGAGGAAGAAACATGTTTAGCAATAGCAAGCCTTTTCCATCATCCTCTCAGCAGTAGACAGAGAATTATGAGCAGAGCCCCTCTAGCTTAGCAAATATAGTCTCTGATCTATCTAAGGCCACTCTAAGTTTCATGAATGAAACAAAGTCCTCCATTAGAAATTTGGAGGTACAAGTGGGCTAGTTGAGTAAAAGAGTCACTGAAACTCCTCCTAGTACTATCCCAAGCAATACAGAAGAGAATCCAAAAAGAGAGTACGAGGCCATAACCTTACTTGGTGTGGCTGAACCTAGAGAGGAGGAGGAGGACGTGAATCCCAGTGAGGAAGACCTCCTAGGACGTTCACTGACCAATAAGGAGTTCTCCTTTGAGGGACCAAAGGAATCTGAGACTCATCTAGAGACCATAGGGATTCCATTGATCCTACTTCTGCCATTCATGAGCTCTGATGAGTATTCCTCCTCTGAAGAGGATGAAGATATTACTGAAGAGCAATTTGCTAAGTACCTTGGAGCAATCATGATGCTGAATGCCAACTTATTTGGTAATGAGACTTGGGTGGATGAACCCCCCTTGCTCACCAATGAACTGAATGACTTGGTTAGGCAGACATTACCTCAAAAGAAACAGGATCCTGGTAAATTCTTAATTCCCTATATCATAGGCACCATGACCTTTGAGAAAGCTATGTGTGACCTGGGGTCAAGCATAAACTTAATGCCACTCTTTATAATGGAGAAACTGGGAATCTTTGAGGTACAGGCTGCCAAATTCTCATTAGAGATGGCAGACAAATCCATAAAAAAGGCTTATGGACAGGTATAGGACGTGCTAGTAAAGGTCAAAGGCCTTTACATCCCTGCTGATTTCATAATCCTAGATATTGGGAAGGATGAGGATGAATCTATCATCCTTGGAAGACCCTTCCTAGCCACAGTAAAAGCTGTGATTGATGTGGACAGAGGAGAGTTGATCCTTCAATTGAATAAGGAATACCTTGTGTTTAAAACTCAAAGATCTCCCTCTGTAACCATGGAAAGGAAGCAAGAAAAGCTTCTCCCAATGCAGAGTCAAACAAAGCCCCCACAGTCAAACTCTAAGTTTGGTGTTGGGATGCAACAACCAAACTCTAAGTTTGGTGTTGAACCCCCACATTCAAACTCTACGTTTGGTTTTAGGAAGTCCCGACAATGCTCTGAACATCTGTGAAGCTCCATGAGAGCTCACTATCAAGCTATTGACATTAAAAAAGCGCTTATTGGGAGGCAACCCAATTTTATTTATCTATGCTATTTTCTTTTTTTAGGTTGATGATCATGTGAAGTCACAAAAACAACTACAAAAATTAAATAAAAATAAAAAATAACATTAAAAATAGCACACCCTGAAGGAGAAACTTACTGGCGTTTAAACGCCAGTAAGGGTAGCAGAATGGGCTTTTAACACCCAGTCTGGCACCATTCTGGGCGTTAAATGCCAGAAAGAAGCACCAGACTGATGTTAATCGCCAGAAAAAAGCAACAAACTGGCGTTAAACGCCAGAAACAGGTTGCAGTCTGGCGTTTAACGCCAAGACAAGAATAAAAGCTGGCGTTAAACGCCAGAAACAGGCTACAATCTGGCGTTAAACGTCAGAAACAAGCAGCAATCTGGCGTTAAATGCCAGGATTGCACTGTAAGGGAGTTTACACGCCTAATAGGAGCATGGATGATAAATCCTTGACACCTCAGGATCTATGGACCCCACATGATCCTCACCTACCCCACCTCTCTCTCTCTCTCTCCCCCTCACACATCTCTATAACACTCACCAATCAAATTCTATTATCTTCCCTATATTCTCTTCACTAATCACCTCCATACCTCTTCCCCGAAAACCCCACCTACCTCACCTTTCAAATTCAAAACACTTTTCCCTCCCAAACCCAACCCTAATGACCAAAACCTAACCCTCCCCTCACCCCTATATAAACCCCTCACTACTCCTTCATATTCACACAATACAAACATCTTTCCCCTCTCTTGGCCGAATGACCTTTAACCCTCCATCTCCTCCATTTTCTTCTTCTTCCCTATTCTTTCTTTCCTCTTTTGCTCGAGGATGAGCAAACCTTTTAAGTTTGGTGTGGTAAAAGCATTGCTTTTTGTTTTTTCATAACCATTTATGGCACCTAAGGCCGGAGAAACCTCTAGAAAAAGGAAAGGAAAGGCAAAAGCTTCTACCTCTGAGTCATGGGAGATGGAGAGATTCATCTCAAAGGTCCATCAAGACCACTTCTATGAAGTTGTGGCCAAGAAGAAGGTGATCCCTGAGGTCTCTTTCGTGCTCAAGAAAAACGAGTATCCGGAGATCCGACATGAAATCCGAAGAAGAGGTTGGGAAGTTCTTACCAACCCCATTCAACAAGTCAGAATCTTAATGGTTCAAGAATTCTATGCCAATGGATGGATCACTAGGAACCATGATCAAAGTATGAACCCAAATCCAAAGAATTGAGTTACAATGGTTCGGGGTAAATACTTAGATTTCATTCTAGAAAATATAAGGTTGGCGTTCCACTTGCCAATGATGCAAGAAAACGCACGCCCCTACACTAGAAGGGTCAACTTTGATCAAAGGTTGGACCAAGTCCTCATGGACATATGTGTAGAAGGAGCTCAGTGGAAAAGAGACTCAAGAGGTAATCCGGTTCAATTGAGAAGACCGGATCTTAAGCCTGTGGCTAGAGGATGGTTGGAATTCATCCAACGCTCCATCATTCCTACTAGCAACCGATCTGAAGTGACTGTGGATCGGGCCATCATGATCTATAGTATCATGATTGGGGAGGAAGTAGAAGTTCATGAGATCATACCTCTAGAACTCTACAAGGTGGCTGACAAGTCCTCCACTTTGGCAAGGTTAGCCTTTCCTCATCTCATTTGTCATTTATGTAATTTGGCTAGGATTGACATAGAAGGAGACATCCTCATTGAAGAAGACAAGCCCATCACTAAGAAGAGGATGGAGCAAACAAGAGAGCCCATTCATGGACCTCAACAAGAGCATGAGGAAGATCCTCATCAAGAAATCCCTGAGATGCCTCAAGGGATGCAATTTCCTCCACATAACTATTGGGAACAACTCAACACCTCCTTGGAAGGCTTGAGTTACAACATAGACCAACTAAGGGTGGAGCACCAAGAGTACTCCATCATTCTCCATGAGATTAGAGAAGATCAAAGAGCTATGAGGGAGGAGCAACAAAGGCAAGGAAGAGACATATAGGAGCTCAAGAGCACCATTGGCTCTTCAAGAAGAAGACGCCACCCTCACTAAGGTGGACCCATTCCTTAATCTCCTTGTCTATTTATTTTTCTGTTTTCGGTTTTTGAGCTTTATGTTTATCTATGTTTGTGTCTTCATTACATGATCATTAGTGTCTAGTGTCTATGTCTTAAAGCTATGAATAACTCCATGAATCCTTCACCTCTCTTAAATGAAAAATGTGCTTAATTACAAAAGAACAAGAAGTACTTGGATTTCAAATTTTATCTTGAAATTACTTTAATTATTTTTGATGTGGTAGTAATACTTTTTGTTTTCTGAATGAATGCTTGAACAGTGCATATTTTTGATAGTGAAGTTTATGAATGTTAAAATTGTTGGCTCTTGAAAGAATGATGAACAAAGAAAAATGTTATTGATAATCTAAAAAATCATGAAATTGATTCTTGAAGCAAGAAAAAGTAGTGAAAAAGAAGAAGCTTGCGAAAAAAAAGTGGCGAAAAAATTAAAAGAAAAAGAAAGAAAAAGAAAAAGCAAGCAGAAAAAGCCAATAGCCCTTAAAACCAAAAGGCAAGGGTAAAAAGGATCCAAGGCTTTGAGCATCAGTGGATAGGAGGGCCCAAGGAAATAAAATCCAGGCCTAAGCGGCTAAACCAAGCTGTCCCTAACCATGTGCTTGTGACATGCAGGTCCAAGTGAAAAGCTTGAGACTAAGTGGTTAAAATTGTGATCCAAAGCAAAAAGAGTGTGCTTAAGAACTCTGGACACCTCTAACTGGGGACTTTAGCAAAGCTGAGTCACAATCTGAAAAGGTTCACCCAGTTATGTGTTTGTGGCATTTTTGTATCCGGTGGTAATACTGGAAAACAAAGTGCTTAGGGTCACGGCCAAGACTCATAAAGTAGCTGTGTTCAAGAATCAACGTACTGAACTAGGAGAATCAATAACACTATCTAAAATTTTGAGTTCCTATAGATGCCAATCATTCTGAATTTCAAAGGATAAAGTGAGATGCCAAAACTGTTCAGAAGCAAAAAGCTACTAGCCCCGCTCATCTAATTGGGACTAAGTTTTATTGATATTATGAGATTCATTGTATATTCTCTTATTTTTATCCTATTTTGTTTTCAGTTTCTTGGGGACAAGCAACAATTTAAGTTTGGTGTTGTGATGAGCGGATAATTTATACGCTCTTTGGCATTGTTTTTATATAGTTTTTAGTATGTTTTATTCACTTTTTAGTATATTTTTATTAGTTTTTAAGCAAAATTCACATTTCTGGACTTTACTATGAGTTTGTGTGTTTTTTTTTGTGATTTTAGGTATTTTCTGGCTGAAATTAAGGGACATGAGCAAAAATCTGATTCAGAGGCTGACAAAGGACTGCTGATACTGTTGGATTTTGACCTTCTTTCACTCGAAATAGAATTTTTGGAGCTACAGACCTTCAAATGGCACGCTCTCAATTGCGTTAGAAAGTAGACATCCAGGGCTTTCTGGCAATATATAATAGTTCATACTTTGCCCTAGTTTAGATGACGCAAACTGGCGTTTAACGCCAGCTTTCTGCCCTATTCTGGCGTTAAACGCCAGAAACAAGTTGGAAAGCAGAGTTAAACGCCAGAAACAAGTTACAAACTGGCGTTTAACTCCAAGGAAGACCTCTACACGTGGAAGCTTCAATGCTCAGCCCAAACACACACCAAGTGGGCCCGGAAGTAGATTTCTGCATCATTTACTCATTTCTGTAACCCTAGCAACTAGTTTAGTATAAATAGAACTTTTTACTATTGTATTATCTATCTTTGGACGAGCTTTTGGAACATCTTTGATCATTGTTAGTCCTTAGACATTGGGGGCTGGCCTCACGGCCATGCCTACCCTATTTTCACTTATGTATTTTCAACGGTGGAGTTTCTACACACCATAGATTAAGGTGTGGAGCTCTGCTGTTCCTTGAGTATTAATGCAATTACTACTGTTTTCTATTCAATTCATGCTTATTCTTATTCTAAGATATTCATTCGCACTTCAACCTGATGAATGTGATGATCCGTGACACTCATCAGCATTCTCACTTATGAACACTGATGAACGGATAATTTATACGCTTTTTGGCATTGTTTTTAGGTAGTTTTTAGTAGGATCTAGCTACTTTTAGGGATGTTTTTATTAGTTTTTATGCAAAATTCACATTTCTGGACTTTACTATGAGTTTGTGTATTTTTCTATGATTTCAGGTATTTTCTGGCTGAAATTGAGGGACCTGAGCAAAACTCTGATAGGAGGCTAACAAAGGACTGCTGATGCTGTTGTATTCTGACCTTCCTGCACTCAAAATGGATTTTCTAGCGCTACGGAACTCCAAATGGTGTGCTCTTATCTGCGTTGGAAAGTAGACATCCAGGGCTTTCCAGAAATATATAATAGTCCATACTTCATTCAAGTTTAGACGATGCAAACTGGCGTTCAACGCCAGTTCCATGCTGCATTCTGGAGTAAAACGCCAGAAACACGTCACAAACCAGAGTTAAACGCCAAAAACACATTACAACTTGGCGTTTAACTCCAAGAGAAGCCTTTGAACGTGTAAAGCTCAAGCTCAGCCCAAGCACACATCAAAGTGGGCCTCGGAAGTGGATTTCTGCACTTAGACTTATTTCTGAAAACCCTAGTAGCTGGTTTAGTATAAATAAAACTTTTTACTATTGTATTAAACATCTTTGACTATATCTTTGATCAGTTTATGTGATCTTAGACATTGGGGGCTGGCCTCTCGGCCATGCCTGGACCTTGTTTTTATGTATTTTCAACGGTGGAGTTTCTACACACCATAGATTAAGGTGTGGAGCTCTGCTGTACCTCGAGAATTAATGCAAAGTACTACTGTTTTTCTATTCAACTCTCGTTTATTTCTATTCTAAGATATCCATTCGCGCCTAAGAACTTGATGAATGTGATGATTATGTGACACTCAGCATCATTCTCACCTATGAACGCGTGCCTGACAACCACTTCGGTTCTTCAAGCAAACAAGCTAGAATGAGTATCTCTTGGGTTCCTTAACCAGAATCTTCGTGGTATAAGCTAGAATCCATTGGTAGCATTCTTGAGAATCCGGAAAGTTTAAACCTTGTCTGTGGTATTCCGAGTAGGATTTAGGGATTGAATAACTGTGACGAGCTTCAAACTCGCGAGTGTTGGGCGTAGTGACAGACGCAAAAGGATCAATGGATCCTATTCCAGCATGATCGAGAACCGATCCTATTCCAGCATGATCGAGAACCGACAGATGATTAGCCGTGCTGTGACAGAGCACCTGGACCATTTTCACTAAGAGGACGGACGGTAGCCATTGACAACGGTGATCCCCCAACATACAGCTTGCCATGAAAAGGAATATGCACGATTGGATGGAGACAGCCGGAAAACAGACATAAGTACCTTCATACGCTTATCTAGAATTCCCACCAATGAATTACATAAGTATCTTTATCTTTATTTCATGCTTTATTTATCTTTATGTTCGAAAACCATTATAACCATTTGAATCCGTCTGACTGAGATTTACAAGGTGACCATAGCTTGCTCCATACCAACAGTCTCCGTGGGATCGACCCTTACACACGTAAGGTTTATTACTTGGACGACCCAGTGCACTTGCTGGTTAGTGATGCGAGGTTGTGAAGAAAGTGCTGAGATTATAAACGCGCATACCAAGTTGAGCGCCATTGTTAGAGATCACAATTTTGTGCACCAAGTTTTTGGCCCCGTTGCTGGGGATTGTTGAGTTTGGACAACTGATGGTTCATCTTGTTGTTCAGATTAGGTAATTTTCTTTTCAAAAATTTTTCAAAAATCATTCAAATTTTTTTTCTTTGTTTTTGTTTTTTTTCTAAGATAATTTTCGAAAAATACAAAAAAAAATTAATAAAATCATAAAAACCAAAAATATTTTGTGTTTCTTGTTTGAGTCTAGAGTCAAATTTTAAGTTTCGTGTCAATTGCATGTTTTTATTTTTCTTGCATTTTTTGAAAACTCATGCATGTGTTCTTCATGATCTTCAAGTTGTTCTTGAGGATTTTCTTTGTTTGATCTTCATATTTTCTTGTTTTGTGTCTTTTGTTGTTTTTCATATGCATTTTTTTCGTTTGTTAGTGTCTAAGCATTAAAAATTTCTAAGTTTGGTGTCTTGCATGTTTTCTTTTCTTGAAAATTTTTCAAAAATAAGTCTTGATGTTCATCATGATCTTCAAAGTGTTCTTGGTGTTCATCTTGACATTCATAGTGTTCTTGGATGTTTTCCTTGTTTGATCTTAATTTTCCATGTTTTGAGTCATTTTGTGGTTTTTCTCTCTCATCATTAAAAATTCAAAAAAATCAAAAAAATATATTTTCCTTATTTCTCTCATAATTTTTGAAATCTTTGGGTTGACTTAGTCAAAAATTTTTAAAATTAGTTGTTTTTTGTTAGTCAAGTCAAGATTTCAATTTCAAAAATCCTATCTTTTCAAAATCTTTTTCAAAAATCAAATCTTTTTCATTTTTTTCATTATTTTTGAAAACTCTTTAAATTTGATTTTCAAAAATCTTTTTCTTAATTTTATCTTTTATTTTCAAAAATTATACTAACAAGTAATGTGATTGATTCAAAAATTTGAAGTTTGTTACTTTCTTGTTAAGAAAGGTTCAATCTTTAAATTCTAGAATCATATCTTTTAGTTTCTTGTTAGTCAAGTAATCTATTTTAATTTAAAAAAAAAAATCTTTTTAACTTACTTTTCAAATCTTTTTCAAAATAAATTCCAATCATATCTTTTTAAAAACTAATTTCAAAATCTTTTCTAACTTCTTATCTTTTCGAAATTGATTTTTAAATCTTGTTCAACTAACTACTTGACTTTTTGTTTGTTTCTTATCTTTTTCAAAACCACCTAACTACTTTTCTATCTCTAATTTTCGAAAATCACTAACCATTTTTCAAAAAGAATTTTCGAAAACTCCTCTCTTTCATCTCCTTCTATTTATTTATTTATTTACTAACACTTCTCTTCATCTAAAAATTCAAACCTTCTCTTCTCCTCTGTGTTTGAATTTTTTCTGTTCTCCTTCTTCTATTCTTTTCTTCTTCTAATCACATAAAGGAAACTCTATATTGTGACATAGAGGATTCCTCTTCTTTTTTGTTCCCTTCATTTTCATATGAGCAGGAGCAAGGACAGGGACATTCTTGTTGAAGCAGATCCTGAACCTGAAAGGACTCTAAGGAGGAAGCTAAGGGAAGCTAAGGCACAACCCTCTGGAGAGAACTTGACAGAAACATTCGAAAAAGAAGAAGACATGGCAGCCAAAAATAACAACAATGCCAACAATGCAAGAAAGATGCTTGGTGACTTCACTGCACCAAATTCCAACTTACATGGAAGAAGCATCTCAATCCCTGCCATTGGAGCAAACAATTTTGAGCTAAAGCCTCAATTAGTTTCTCTGATGCAACAGAATTGCAAGTTTTATGGACTTCCATCAGAAGATCCTTTTCCACTGTTAAGACCAATGGGGTTGATCCCGAGTCTACAGGCTTATGCTTTTCCCTTTTGTTGTAAGAGACAGAGCTAGAGTATGGTTGGACTCTCAACCTAAAGATAGCCTGAACTATTGGGATAAGCTGATCACGACTTTCTTAGCCAAGTTCTTTCCTCCTCAAAAGCTGAGCAAGTTTAGAGTGGATGTTCAAACCTTCAGACAAAAAGAAGGTGAATCCCTCTATGAAGATTGAGAAAGATACAAGCAACTGACCAAAAAGTGTCCTTTTGACATGCTTTCAGAATGGACCATCCTAGATATATTTTATGATAGTCTGTCTGAATTGTCTAAGATGTCATTGGACCATTTTGTAGGTGGATCCATTCACCTGAAGAAAACGCCTATAGAAGCTCAGGAACTCATTGACATGATTGCAAATAACCAGTTCATGTACACTTCTGAAAGGAATCCTGTGAGTAATGGGATGCCTCAAAGGAAGGAAGTTCTTGAAATTGATGTTCTGAAAGCCATATTGGCTCAAAAGAAAATGTTGACTTAGCAAGTCTTTTGAACCATATTCTGAATGGATTGCAAAATGCATCCAACAGTACTAAAGAAGCATCTTTTGAAGAAGAAGCTTATGATCATGAGAACCCTGCAATGGCAGAGATAAATTACATGGGTGAAACCTTTGGCAACACCTATAACCCATCATGGAGAAATCATTCGAATTTTTCATGGAAGGATCCACAGAAGCAAGGCTTCAATAATAACAATGGTGGAAGAAACAGGTTTAGCAATAGCAATCCTTTTCCATCATCCTTTCAGCAACAGACAGAGAATTCTGAGCAGAGCCCCTCTAGCTTAGCAAACATAGTCTCTGATCTATCTAAGGCCACTTTGAGTTTCATGAATGAAACAAGGTCCTCCATTAGAAATTTGGAGGCACAAGTGGGTCAGCTGAGTAAGAAAATCACTGAAACTCCTCCTAGTACTCTCCCAAGCAATACAGAAGAGAATCCAAAAAGAGAGTGCAAGGCCATTGATATAATCATCATGGCCGAATCCATAGAGGAAGGGGAGGACGTGAATCCTAATGAGGAAGACCTCATGGGACGTCTTCCAGACAGAAAGGAGTTCCCTATTGAGGACCTAAAGGAATCTGAGGATCATATAGAGACCATATAGATTCCATTAAACCTCCTTCTGCCATTCATGAGCTTTGAGAACTATTCTTCCTCTGAAGAGGATGAAGATGTAACTGAAGAGCAAGTTGCTCAATATCTAGGAGCCATCATGAAGCTGAATGCCAAGTTGTTTGGTAATGAGACTTGGGAAGATGAACCCCCCTTGCTCATTAGTGAACTAAATACATGGGTTTAGCAAACTTTACCTCAAAAGAAACAAGATCCTGGTAAATTCTTAATACCCTGTACCATAGGCACCATGACCTTTGAGAAGGCTCTGTGTGACTTGGGGTCAGGTATAAATCTTATGCCACTCTCTGTAATGGAGAAACTGGGGATCTTTGAGGTACAAGCTGTAAGAATCTTATTAGAGATGGCAAACAAGTCAATAAAACAAGCTTATGGATTGGTAGAGGACGTGTTAGTGAAGGTTAAAGGCCTTTACATCCCTGCTGATTTCATAATCTTAGACACTGGGAAAGAGGAGGATGAATGCATCATCCTTGGAAGACCCTTTCTAGCCACAACAAGAGCTGTAATTGATGTTGACAGAGGAGAGCTAGTCCTTCAATTGAATGGGGACTACCTTGTATTTAAAGCTGAAGGATCTTTGGTGGACGAAATTGTGATTCCTTTGTTATTGTATTTTGTAAAATTCATTGCTTTTTCAACTATGTGTGGACACAACTCCGTTCAACTTAACCAGCAAGTGTACTGGGTCATCCAAGTAATACCTTACGTGAGTAAGGGTCGATCCCACAAAGATTGTTGGTATGAAGCAAGCTATGGTCACCTTGTAACTCTCAGTTAGGCAGATTAACTGGTTATGGGTGAGTTCGAAAATTAATAAATAAATAGAAAATAAAATGGGATAGAAATACTTATGTAAAGCAATAGTGGGAATTTCAGATAAGTATGTGAAGATGCTGTGCTCCTCTCGTATCTCTATTTTCTTATTACATTCATCCAATCCTTCCTCATTCATAGGTGAGAATGATGATGAGTGTCACGGATCATCACATTCATCAAGTTGAAGTGCAACGTATATCTTGGAATAAGGATAGAAGAGAATTGAATAGAAAGTAATAATAATTGTATTGAAACTTGAGGTACAGCAGAGCTCCACACCCTTAATCTATGGTGTGCAGAAACTCCACTGTTGAAAATACATAAGTAAATGGTTCAGGCATGGCCGAATGGCCAGCCCCCATGTGGTCACAAGACCGAATGATCAAAAGACTTCTCATACAATAGTTAAATGTTCTATTTATACTAGACTAGCTACTAGGGTTTACATGAGTAAGTAATTGATGCATAAATCCACTTCCGGGGCCCACTTGGTGTATGCTTGGGCTGAGCTTGATCTGTCCACGAGCTGAGGCTTTTCTTGGAGTTGAAATCCAAGTTATAACGTGTTTTGGGCGTTCAACTCCGGATCATGACGTGTTTCTGGCGTTTAACTCCAGACAGCAGCATGTACTTGGCGTTCAACACCAAGTTACGTCGTCAATTTCCAAATAAAGTATGGACTATTATATATTTCTGGAAAGCTCTGGATGTATACTTTCCAACGCCGTTGAGAGCGCGCCATTTGGAGTTCTGTAGCTCCAGAAAATCCATTTCGAGTGCAGGGAGGTCAGATTCCAACAGCATCAGCAGTCCTTTTGTCAGCCTTTTTCAGAGTTTTGCTCAAGTCCCTCAATTTCAGCCAGAATTTACCTGAAATCACAGAAAAACACACAAACTCATAGTAAAGTCCAGAAATGTGAATTTAACATAAAAACAAATGAAAACATCCCTAAAAGTAGCTTGAACTTACTAAAAACTACCTAAAAACAATGCCAAAATGCGTATAAATTATCCGCTCATCAATCTTCCTCTGCAACCATAGAGAGGAAGCATGAACAGCTTCTCTCAATGCAGAGTCAAACAGAGCCCCCACAGTCAAACTCTAAGTTTGGTGTTGGGAGGCCACAACCAAACTCTAAGTTTGGTGTTGAACCCTGGTGCACGAAATTGTGATCATCAACAATGGCTCCAAAGACTTGGTGCTCTCAAACATGAATCACACTTTGTCACAACTCCGCATAACTAACCAGCAAGTGTACTGGGTCGTCCAAGTAATAAACCTTACGTGAGTAAGGGTCGATCCCACAGAGATTGTTGGTATGAAGCAAGCTATGGTCATCTTGTAATTCTCAGTCAAGCCGATAATAAATGATTATGGAGTTTTCGAATAATAATAATAAATAAACAGAAAATAAAGATAGAGTTACTCATATAATTCAATGGTGGGAATTTTAGATAAGTGTATGGAGATGCTATGTCCTTTCTGAATCTTTGCTTTCCTACTGCTTTCATTCAATCCTTCTTACTCCTTTCCATGGCAAGCTGTATGTAGGGCATCACTGTTGTCAATGGCTACATTCCATCCTCTCAGTAAAAAAGGTCCAAATGCTCTGTCACGGCACCGCTAATCATCTGTCGGTTCTCGATCATGTTGGAATAGAATCCCTTGATTCTTTTGCGTTTGTCATCACGCCCAACAATCGCGAGTTTGAAGCTCGTCACAGTCATTCAATCCCAGAATCCTACTCGGAATACCACAGACAAGGTTTAGACTTTCCGGATTCTCATGAATACCGCCATCAATTCTAGCTTATACCACGAAGACTCTGATCTCGCGGAATGGAAGGCTCGGTTGTCAGGCGAGGGGCAACCATGCGTCACGCATCAGGAATCCAAGAGATACGCACTCTAGCTCTCGCTTGTAGAACGGAAGTGGTTATCAGGCACGCGTTCATAAGGATGGATGATGATGAGTGTCACGGATCATCACATCCAACAGGTTGAGGTACGAATGGTATCATAGAACAGGAATAAATCGAATTGAATAGAAAATAGTAGTAATTGCATTAAAACTTGAGGTACAGCAGAGCTCCACACCCTTAATCTATGGTGTGTAGAAACTCCACCGTTGAAAATACATAAGTGGTGAAGGTCCAGGCATGGCCGAATAGCCAGCCCCCATGAAAGACCGAATGGTCAAAAGAACTAGATAGTCCAAACATGTCTAATACACTAGTAAAAAGATTTATTTATACTAAACTAGCTACTAGAGTTTACAGAAGTAAGTAATTGATGCATAAATCCACTTCCGGGGCCCACTAGGTGTGTGTTTGGGCTGAGCTTGATCTTTACACGAGCTGAGGCTTCTTTTGGAGTTGAACGCCAAGTTGTAGCATGTTTTTGGCGTTCAACTCTGGTTCGTGACGTGTTTCTGGCGTTTGACTCCAGAATGCAGCATGGAACTGGCGTTGAGCACCCGTTTATGTTGTCTAATCTCGAATAAAGTATAGACTATTATATATTGCTAGAAAACTCTGGATGTCTACTTTCCAACGCCGTTAAGAGCGTGCCATTTGGAGTTCTGTAGCTCCAGAAAATCCATTTGGAGTGCAGGGAGGTCAGAATCCAATAGCATCAGCAGTCCTTTGTCAGCCTTCTTATCAGAGTTTTGTTCAGGTCCCTCAATTTCAGCCAGAAAATATCTGAAATCATAGAAAAAAACACAAACTCATAGTAAAGTCCAAAAATGTGAATTTAGCATAAAAACTAATGAAAACATCCCTAAAAGTAACTAGATCATACTAAAAACTACCTAAAAACAATGCCAAAAAGCGTATAAATTATCTGCTCATCGCAACACCAAACTTAAATTGTTGCTTGTCCCCAAGCAACTGAAAATCAATTGGGATAAAAAGAAGAGAATATACTATAAATCCCAAAATATCAATGAATATTAGTTCTAATTAGATGAGCGGGACTTGTAGCTTTTTGCTTCTGAACAGTTTTGGCATCTCACTTTTTCCTTTGAATAGAATGATTGGCATCTCTAGGAACTTAAAATTTCAGATAGTGTTATTGATTCTCCTAGTTAAGTTTGTTGATTCTTGAACACAACTACTTTTATGAGCCTTGGCCGTGGCCCTAAGCGCTTTGTTTGCCAGTATTACCACCGGATACATAAATGCCACAGACACATGACTGGGTGAACCTTTTCAGATTGTGACTCAGCTTTGTTAGAGTCCCTAGTTAGAGGTGTCCAGAGCTCTTAAGCACAATCTTTTTTCTTTGGATCACGACTTTAACCACTCAGTCTCAAGCTTTTCACTTGGACCTGCATGCCACAAGCACATGGTTAGAGACAGCTTGATTTAGCCGCTTAGGCCTGGATTTTATTTCCTTGGGCCCTCCTATCCATTGATGCTCAAAGCCTTGGATCCTTTTTACCCTTGTCTTTTAATTTTAAGGGCTATTGGCTTTTTCTGCTTGCTTTTTCTTTTTCTTTCTAATAAATTTTTTTGCCCCTTTTTTTTCGCAAGCTTTTGCTTTTTCACTGCTTTTTCTTGCTTCAAAAATCAATTTTCATGATTTTTAAGATTGTCAATAACATTTCTCTTTGTTCATCATTCTTTCAAGAGCCAACAATTTTAACATTCATAAACAACAAGATCAAAATTATGCACTATTCAAGCATTCATTCAGAAAATAGAAAGTATTGTCACCACATCAATATAATTAAACTAAATTCAAGGATAATTTCAAAATTCATGTACTTCTTGTTCTTTTGAATTAAAAACATTTTTCATTTAAGAGAGGTGAAGGATTTATGGAATTATTCATAGCCTTAAGACATAGTTACTCAATACTAATGATCATGAGGTAGAGACACAAAACATAAACAAACATATAGGATAAAAATCGAAAAACAGAGAGATAGGAACAAGGAAGTTAAGGAATGAGTCCACCTTAGTGAGGGTGGCGCCTTTTGAAGGACCAATGGTGCTTTTTGAGCTCCTTTATGTCTCTTCCTTGCTTCTGTTGCATGATTCCTAGTGATTTTGGTGCTCCTATCCTTAGTTGCTCCCAATAATTATGTGGAGGAACATGTATCCCCTGAGGTATCTCAGGGATCTCTTGATTTGCAGTCAAATGCTCTACTACTGAGCTATGGATCCTTGAGATGAATCTCTCCATCTCCCATGATTCAGAGGTGGAAGCTTTTGTCTTCCCTTTTTCTTCTTCTTTTTTTTTGAGGTTTTTCTGACCTTAGGTGCCATCAATTGTTATGGAAAAGCAAAAAACTATGCTTTTACCACACCAAACTTAAAATTTTGCTCGCCCTCGAGCAAAATAAGAAAGAATAGAAGAAGAAGAAGATATGGAGGAGAGGGGGAGAGGTGTGTATTCGGCTATGTAGGGTGGGTTTGGGTGGGAAAGAGATGATGGATGTGAGTGGAGAAGAGGTAATGGGGAAGAGAGATTGAGGTGATTGGTAGAGAAGAGAGAAGGTGAGTTTAGGTAGGTGGGGATCCTGTGGGGTCCACAGATCCTGAGGTGTCAAGGATTTAACATCCTTGCACCAATGAGGCATGTAAAACGCCTTTGCATACAATTCTGGCGTTTAAACGCCGAAGTGATGCTTATTTTGGGCGTTCAACGCCCAATTGCAGCATATTTCTAGCGTTGAACGCCAGTTCCATGCTTGTTTCTGGCGTTCAGCGCCAGCTCTACTCAGGGTATATTCCTGGCGTTTAAATGCTAAGATGCTGCTTGTTTCTGGCGTTCAACGCCAGATCCATGCTCTGTTTAGAATTCTCTGTCTGTTGCTGAGAAGATGATGGATACGGCTTGATATTGCTAAGCCTATTTCTTCCACCATTATTAAAGCCTTGTTGAGGCTTTTGTTGATCCTTCCATGAGAAATTTGGATGGTTTCTCCATGATGAATTATAGGTGTTTCCATAAGGTTCACCCATATAATTTACCTCTGCTATTGCAGGGTTCTCAGGATCATAAGCTTCTTCTTTAGAAAATGCCTCTTTAGTACTGTTGGATGCATTTTGCCATCCATTCAGACTTTGAGAAATCATGTTGACTTGCTAAGTCAACATTTTGTTCTGAGCCAATATGGCATTCAGAGCATTAATTTCAAGAACTCCCTTCCTTTGAGGCGTCCCATTATTCACGGAATTCCTCTAAAAAATGTACATGAATTGGTTATCTGCAACCATTTCAATAAGTTCCTGAGCTTCTGCAGGCGTTTTCTTTAGGTGAATGGATCCACCTGCAGAATGGTCCAGTGACATATTAGAGAACTCAGACAGACCATAATAGAATATATCTATCATGGTCCATTCTGAAAACATGTTAGAAGGACACTTTTCCGTCATCTGCTTGTATCTTTCCCAAGCTTCATAGA
>NC_029780.3:67256840-67263671 GCF_000817695.3 Arachis duranensis | reverse complement strand
GGCTATCTTTAGGTTGAGAGTCCAACCATGCTCTAGTTCTGTCTCTTACAGCAAAAGGGAAAAGCATGAGCCTGTAGACTTCATGATCTACTCCATTAGTCTTAACAGTCTCACAGATCTGCAAGAACTTAGTTAAAAACTGGTAGGGATCTTCTGATGGAAGTCCATGAAACTTGCAGTTTTATTGCATTAGAGCAACTAGTTGAGGTTTTAGTTGAGATGCTTCTTCCGTCAAACTTGGAAGTAGGTCTAGTATAATCACCAAGCATCCTCCTTGCAGTAGGTGTAGTATAATCACCAAGCATCCTCCTTGCATTATTATTGTTGGGTTCGGCTGCCATCTCCTTTTCTTGTTCGAAAATTTCAGCAAGGTTGTCTCTGGATTGTTGTAATTTAGCTTCTCTTAGTTTCCTCTTCAGAGTCCTTTCAGGTTCTGGATAAGCTTCAACAAGAATGCCTTTTTTCTTGTTCCTTCTCATATGAAAGAGAAGAGAACAGAAAAAGAAGAGGAATCCTCTATGTCATAGTAAATAGGTTCCTTATTGTTAGTAGAAGAAGAAAGGGAATAAGAGTGAAGAAGAATGAATAATCCAAACACAAAGGGTGAGGATAGGGGCAGTGATTTGAGATGAAGAGAAGTGTTAGTAAATAAATGAATAAATAGAATAAGATGAGAGAGAAGTTTTTCGAAAATAATTTTTTGAAAAGGAGTTAATGATTTTTGAAAATTAAGATAAGAAATAAAATTGAAATTAAAATTTAAAATAATTAATTAATTAAAAAGAATTTTTGAAAAAGAGGGAGGTATTTTCGAAAATTAGCGAGGGAAGAGTAGTTAGGTGATTTTAAAAAAGATAAGAAACAAACAAAAAGTCAAATACTTAGTTAAAAAAGATTTGAAAATTAATTTTGAAAAGATAAGAAGATAAGAAGTTAGAAAATATATTTTAAAATCAAATTTTTTAAAAAGATAAAATTTTGAAAAAGATATGATAAAAAGATATGATTAAAAATTAAAATTGATTATTTTACAAACAAGAAACTAAAAGATAAGATTCTAGAATTTAAAGATTGAACATTTCTTAACAAGAAAGTAACAAACTTCAAATTTTTGAATCAATCATATTAACTGTTAGCATAATTTTCAAAAATAAAGATAAAACTAAGAAAAATATTTTTGAAAAATATTTTAAAGGATTTTCGTAAATTAATAACAAAATGAAAAAGATTTAATTTTTGAAAAAGTTTTGAAAGGATAAGATTTTTAAAATTTGAAAATTTGACTTGACTTACAAGAAACAACTAATTTTAAAAATTTTTGACTAAGTCAACCCAAATTTTTGAAATTTTGAGAGAAAAAAGGAAAAGATATTTTTTTGATTTTTGAATTTTTAATTATGAGAGAGAAAAACATATAAAATGACTCACAACATAAAAATTATGAATCAAAACACATGATGCATGCAAGAACACTATAAATGTCAAGATGAACACCAAGAACACTTTGAAGATCATGATGAACATCAAGAACATATTTTTTGAAAAATTTTTGATGCAAAGAAAACATGCAAGACACCAAACTTAGGAATCTTTAATGCTTAGACACTATGAATGCAAAAATGCACATGAAAAACATCATACAACACAAAACAAGAAAATTTAAAGATCAAACAAGACCTTTGAGAGTGCGCTATTTGGAGTTCTGTAGCTCCAGAAAATCCATTTCGAGTGCATGGTGGTCAAAATCCAACAGCATCAGTAGTCCTTTGTCAGCCTTCTTATCAGAGTTTTGCTCAGGTCCCTCAATTTCAACCAGAAAATACCTGAAATCACAGAAAACACACAAACTTATAGTAAAGTCCAGAAATGTAAATTTAGCATAAAAACTAATTAAAACATCCTTAAAAGTAACTAGATCATACTAAAAACTACCTAAAAACAATGCCAAAGAGCGTATAAATTATCCGCTCATCAAACCCCCACATTCAACCTCTAAGTTTGGTGTTGGGAGGTCCCAACAATACTCTGAATACATGTGAGGCTCCATGAGAACTCACTGTCAAGCTATTGACGTTAAAGAAGCGCTTATTGGGAGGCAACCCAATTTTTATTTATCTATATTTCTATTGTTCTTTTATGTTTTTTTAGGTTTATGGTCATGTGGAGTCACAAAACAATTGCAAAAATTAAAAACAGAATAAAAAACAGCAGAAAAAAAAGCACACCCTGGAGGAGGAGCTATCTGGCGTTTAAATGCCAGAAACAAGCATCTGTCTGGCGTTTAACGCCAGAAACAAGCATCAAGCTGGCGTTTAACGCTAGAAACATGCATCAAGTGGCGGTTAACGCTAGAAACAAGCATAGAGCTGGCGTTTAACACTAAAAGCAAGCATCAATCTGGCGTTAAATGCCAGGATTGCATACAAAGGGCATTTTACACGCCTAAAGGGTGCCAGGATGAGAAATCCTCGACACCTCAGGATCCTGTGGACCTCAGGATCCTGTGGACCCCACAGGATCACCTCATGATCTGTGGACCCCACAGGATCCCCACCTACCTTCTCCCTCTCTCTCATACCTTTTATTGACACTCTTCCCCAAACATCATTCACCAATCACCTTAATCACTCTTCCCTATCACCTCTTCACCACTCACATCCATCCTCTCTTCCCCATAAACCCCACCTACCTTTAAATTCAAAATTTGTTTCCTACCCAAACCCACCCTAAATGACCGAACCCTACCCCCTCTCCCTCCACTATATAAACCCCTCCATCCTTCTTTATTTTCACACAACACAACCCTCTCTTCTCCCCCGTGGCCGAAACCTACACTTCTCTCCCTCTCCTCCATATCTTCTTCTTCTTCTTCCATTCTTTCTTCTTTTGCTCGAGGGCGAGCAACATTCTAAGTTTGGTGTGGTAAAAGCATAGCTTTTTTGTTTTTCCATAACCATTTATGGCATCTAAGGCCGGAGAAACCTCTAGAAAGAGGAAAGGGAAGACAAAAGCTTCAACCTCCGAGTCATGGAAGATGGAGAAATTCATCTCAAATGTCCATCAAGACCACTTCTATGAAGTTGTGGCCAAGAAGAAGGTGATCCTTGACGTCCCTTTCATGCTCAAGAAAAATGAGTATCCGGAGATCCGACATGAGATCCAAAGAAGAGGTTGGGAAGTTCTCATTAATCCTATTCAACAAGTCAGAATCTTAATGGTTCAAGAGTTCTATGCAAATTCATGGATCACTAGGAACCATGATCAAAGTATGAACCCGAATCTAAAGAATTATCTTACAATGATTCAGGAGAAATGCTTATATTTCAGTCCGGAGAATGTAAGGTTGGCATTCAACTTGCCTATGATGCAAGAAGACGCATGCCCCTACACTAGAAGGGTCAACTTTGATCAAAGGTTGGACCAAGTCCTTATGGACATATGTGTGGAAGGAGCTCAATGGAAAAGAGACTCAAAAGGCAAGCCGATTCAATTGAGAAGACTAGACCTTAAGCCTGTGGCTAGAGGATGGTTGGAGTTCATCCAACGCTCCATCATCCCCACTAGCAACCGATCCAAAGTAACTGTGGATCGGGCCATCATGATCTATAGCATCATGATTGGAGAGGAAGTAGAAGTTCATGAAGTCATCTCTCTAGAAATCTACAAAGTAGCCGAAAAGCCCTCCACCTTGGCAAGGCTAGCTTTTTCTCATCTCATTTGCCATCTATGCTACTTAGCTGGAGCTGTCATAGAAGGAGACATCCTCATTGAAGAAGACAAGCCTATCACTAAGAAGAGGATGGAGCAAACAAGAGAGCCCATTCATGGATCTCAAGAGACGCATGAGGAATCTCATCATTAAGAAATCCCTGAGATGCCTCAAGGGATGCATTTTCCTCCAAACAACTATTGGGAACAACTCAACACTTCTCTAGAAGGATTGAGTCATGACATGAACCAATTAAGGGTGGAACACCAAGAGCACTTCATCATTCTCAATGAGATTAGAGAAGATCAAAGAGCTATGAGGGAGGAGCAACAAAGGCAAGGAAGAGACTTAGAGGAGCTCAAGAACACCATTAGTCCTTCACGAAGAAGGCGCCACCATCACTAAGGTGGACTCATTCCTTAACTTCCTTGTTCTCATTTCTCTGTTTTTCGGTTTTTGAGCTTTATGTTTGTCTATGTTTGTGTCTTTATTACATGATCATTAGTGTCTAGTGTCTATGTCCTAAGGCTATGAATAATTCCATGAATCCTTCACCTTTCTTAAATGAAAAATATTTTTAAAACAAAAGAACAAGAAGTACATGAGTTTCGAATTCATACTTGAAATTAGTTTAATTATATTGATGTGGTGACAATACTTGTTGTTTTCTGAATGAATGCTTGAACAGTGCATATTTTTTATCTTGTTGTTTATGAATGTTAAAATTGTTGGCTCTTGAAAGAATGATGAAAAAGAGAAATGTTATTGATGATCTAAAAAATCATAAAATTGATTCTTGAAGCAAGAAAAATCAGTGAATAAAAAGCCTGCAAAAAAAAATGGCAAAAAAAAATATATATATATATAATAAAAAAAAGAAAAAGCAAGAAGAAAAAGCCAATAGCCCTTAAAACCAAAAGGCAAGTGTAAAAAGGATCCAAGGTTTTGAGCATCAATGGATAGGAGGGCCCAAGGAAATAAAATCCAGGCCTAAGCGGCTAAATCAAGCTGTCCCTAACCATGTGCTTGTGTTATGAAGGTCCAAGTGAAAAGCTTGAGACTGAGTGGTTAAAGTCGTGATCCAAAATAAAGAGTGTGCTTAAGAACCTTGGACACCTCTAATTGGGGACTTTAGCAAAGCTAAGTCACAATCTGAAAAGGTTCACCGAGTTATGTGTCTATGGCATTTATGTATCCGGTGGTAATACTGAAAAACAAAGTGCTTGGGGCCACGGCCAAGACTCATAAAAGTAGCTGTGTTCAAGAATCAACACACTTAACTAGGAGAATCAATAACACTATCTGAATTCTGAGTTCTTATAGATGCCAATCATTCAAAACTAAAAAGGATAAAGTGAGATGCCAAAACTGTTCAGAAGCAAAAAGCTACTAGTCCCGCTCATCTACTTAGAACTAAGCTTCATTGATGTTTTGGGACTTATAGTATATTCTCTTCTTTTTATCCTATTTGATTTTCAGTTGCTTGGGGACAAGCAACAATTTAAGTTTGGTGTTGTGATGAGCGGATAATTTATACGCTTTTTGGCGTTGTTTTTAGGTAGTTTTTAGTAGGATCTAGCTACTTTTAGGAATGTTTTTATTAGTTTTTATGAAAAATTCACATTTCTGGACTTTACTATGATTTTGTGTGTTTTTCTGTGATTTCAGGTAATTTTCTGGCTAAAATTGAGGGACATGAACAAAAATCTGATAGGAGGCTGACAAAGGACTGCTGATGTTGTTGGATTCTGACCTCTCTGCACTCGAAATCAATTTTCTGGAGCTACAGAACTCCAAATGGCCATTCTCAACTGTGTTGGAAAGTAGACATCTAGGGCTTTCCAACAATATATAATAGTCCATACTTCATTCAAGTTTAAACGACGCAAACTGGCGTTCAACGCCAGTTCCATGTTGCATTCTGGAGTAAAACGCCAGAAACACGTCACAAACCAGAGTTAAACGCCAAAAACACATTACAACTTGGCGTTTAACTCCAAGAGAAGCCTCTTCACGTGTAAAGCTCAAGCTCAGCCCAAGCACACATCAAAGTGGGCCCCGGAAATGGATTTCTGCACTTAGACTTATTTCTGTAAACCCTAGTAGCTGGTTTAGTATAAATAGAACTTTTTACTATTGTATTAGACGTCTTTGACCATATCTTTGATCATTTTATGCGATCTTAGACATTGGGGGCTGGCCTCTCGGCCATGCCTAGACCTTGTTCTTAGGTATTTTCAACGGTGGAGTTTTTACACACCATAGATTAAGGTGTGGAGCTCTGCTGTACCTCGAGAATTAATGCAAAGTACTACTATTTTTCTATTCAAATCTTGTTTATTTCTATTCTAAGATATCCATTTGCGCCTAAGAACCTGATGAATGTGATGATTATGTGACACTCATCCTCATTCTCACCTATGAACGCGTGCCTGACAACCACTTGTTGGTTAGTGATGCGAGGTTGTGAAGAAAGTGCTGAGATTATAAATGCGCATACCAAGTTGAGCGCCATTGTTAGAGATCACAATTTCGTGCACCAAACGCGTGCCTGACAAACACTTCCATTCTACTTGTGAGAGCTAGAGTGTGTATGATGACAAGTCATCATATACCCATTTTTCAAGCTAATTTCACTTGTTTTATTAGTCTTTATGCACTTTCTTGCATCCTAAGTAAGTGATTTGGAATGAAAATGCATAACTTCTTTAAATCAAACAACCACCATGAAATTAATGTTAACTCATAAGGTTTAAGCTGAGCTAATTTTAATTGAATTTTAATTGATTTATAAGCCTTGTGAATTTAGTGATACTTGGAGTGGTTGTTTTGGTTTATTGTAGGTGAAGAAAAGAATAAAAGAGAAAGAGTGGCCTAAGAAAGTGTGGCCAAAGGAGAAAAAGGTGTGGCTTATAATGGAAGAAGCAAGCATTGCCCTCCACAAGGGCACACTGCCCTCTAGGAGGGCAACATAAGGGAACAAAGCTTGAAAGGCAACTCTGCCCTGCCCACTATAAGGGCAGAGCACAAATCTGTGCCTTGGAATCAAGAAGAACAAAATGTTGCCCTGCCCTCCTCAAGGGCAGTATCGGGCCTTCATGGAAAATAAATCAAAGGAAAAT
>NC_029780.3:67255062-67256656 GCF_000817695.3 Arachis duranensis | reverse complement strand
CCCTCCGCGAGGGCAGGGCAGCATTTTGTTGTGGCACGGCCAGCACACCAACCTGGCGCACCACAGCATCATCCGGCAGCACCAGCAGCGCACCAAGGCACCAATCTGGCGCACCAAACTTTTCTGCCCTGCCCTCCGCGAGGGCAGGGCAGCATCCTGCGCACCAAGACCGCACCACGCCCGCACCACGCACGCACCACGCATCAATTTTCTGCCCTGCCCTTCACAAGGGCAGGGCAGCCTCCTGGAAGCTATTGTTTTTGGGCCAAAAATTGAATTAAAAATCCAATTTAATTCATTTCTTCACCAAATCAAAAGCCCATCCAAATCCTAAGATCCAAGAATAGAAAGTGTATAAATAGGAGCTAGTTTGATGTAATTAGGACTTTTTACTTGACTTTTGAATTTGGCACTTTTTTTGGAGCTTTGAATTTTGCAACTTTTCTTTGAGAGACTTGACCGAGATTTCAGAGAATTGGGGAGGAGAATTGATCTCTCTTCTTCCTCGTTCTTGCTTGAGCAATTCTACTTTCTTGTTTGAGTTTTGGGTGTTAAGAATTGAGGAAATTCTGTCTCAATCTCCACTCAAGAGCTCTTTAATTTCTCTTCTGCATAATTGAATTCATTTACATTCCCTTTACTGCTTCTTCTTCAATTTCTTGTCAATTGCTTTGAGAACTTGGATCTGGGAGGGCAATTGAGATCTAGGCTTTGCTACCTAGTCTCTGGAGTCCTGAGATCCGAATTTCCTTTTGGTTCTTCTGTGAACCTTTGCTGCATTTAATTTCTTTACTGTTTGAGTTCTAATTGCTTCTAGTTCAATTTCTGTTCTATTATCTGTGGCAATTCAATTTCTCTTTGCTTAGATTCTGAAATCCCAGTCCTCAAATCCCTTTTACATTCAAGCAATCTATATTACTTGCATTTTAAGTTACTGTAATTTACATTTCTTGCACTTTAAGTTTCAGTCATTTACTTTCTTGTTCTTTAAGATTCAGCAAGTTTACTTTTCTGCTCTTTAATTTACTGCAATTTCCCCTTCTCCCTTTACATTCCAAGCAATTTAGCTTCTGTTAAATACAACTCACTCAACCAAAACTTGATTCGCTTGACTAAATCAACCACTAAACTAAAATTGCTCAATCCTTCAATCCCTGTGGGATCGACCTCACTCCCGTGAGTTTTTATTACTTGATGCGACCCGGTACACTTGCCGATGAGTTTTGTGTTGGATCGTTTTCCACACATCAAGTTTTTGGTGCCGTTGCCGGGGATTGAAATAGATTGACAATGATTAAGTGAAGTGGTGGTCTAGATCAAGCACTTTTTCTTTTCTGTTGTTTTTAATTTTGGGTTAACACACTAACTGTTTGAATTTTTGCTTAAACTAACTAAAACTTCATTCTAGCTAGAGATTGGAGTTTCATTGATTTTCTGGATCTGTGTGTTTATTGTTGTGTGTCTGTATGTCAGGTACAGGAAGATCTTCCCCTGTCCTCTCTGAAATTGACCAAAGAACTCTTCGAAGAATAAGAAGAGCTGAAAGGGGGAAGAACGTTATTGGAGAGGAAGAATCTGAGGAGGATTTCCAAGA
>NC_029780.3:67253137-67254786 GCF_000817695.3 Arachis duranensis | reverse complement strand
GAAGCACTTGATCATTCAGCTGGAGGCTCTTTGCAACTCATGAAAACTACAGAGGAAGCTTAAAATCTCATTGATATGGTGGCTAACAACCAATATTTCTTTGCTCACCAAAGGCAACGCCAACCATCACAAAGGAGAGGAGTAATGGAGCTGGAAGGAGTGGATTCAATCTTAGCTCAAAACAAAATGATGCAGCAACAGATTCAGCAACAATTTGAGCAAATGGCCAAAAGGATTGATGGCCTGCAAGTTGCATCAGTGAGTGCCACAAGCCAACCATCAACTACTTGGGGGCAAAATGAAGAAATTCAAGAGGAGCAACAGCAAGAGCAAGTCCAGTACATGCACAACCAAAATCCTGGAACAAATAAAGTCTATGGTGATACTTACAATCCATCTTGGAAGAACCATCCCAACCTCAGATGGGGAGACAACCACAATCAAAACCAACAGCCATGGCAAAGGAACTCAACACAAAACAATTTGAAAAACACAAACAACAACCAGCCAAACACTAACCAAAATACATACAGAAAACCACAAAATAATTACCCCAACTCTAACCATTATCCACCCAATAACCACCCAACAAACCAAAACACCTATCATCATCCATCAACACCCCAAAACCAACCAATCTCACAAGACTCTCAGAGGATCACTAATCTAGAAATGCTCATGGAAAAGATGATGAAAAACCAAGAAATGACAACAAAGAACCAAGAAGCTTCCATGAAGAACCTGGAGAGGCAGATTGGGCAAATCTCCAAACAAATTTCTGTTGAAAAACCATCAAGCTCACTACCAAGTGACACCATTCCTAATCCAAAAGAAGAATGTAAGGCAATACAGTTGAGGAGTGGAAAAATACTGCTGAAAGATGAAGAAGCCACTAAGAAGCCTAAAGAGAGTGATGAGAAACAGGTTGAAAAAGAGGCAGCCAATGATGAAGATGCAACAGCAAGCAATCAACCTCAAAATCAACCTCAAGAAAAAGAAGATAGGCCACAGAATCTAAAGAAAGGAAAGCAGATCATGGAAGAACCAATTCCAAGACAACTTCAAGGGGAGAAAAGCTTGACACCCCCACTACCTTATCCTCAAAGATTCCATAAGGAGACAAAGGACCGACACTTTTCTAAATTCCTAGAGACTTTCAAGAAGCTGGAAATCAACATACCTTTAGCTGAGGCACTGGAGCAAATGCCTCTCTATGCCAAGTTTTTGAAGGAGCTCATCAATAAGAAAAGGAGTTGGAGTGAGAAGGAGACTGTAATGCTCAGTGAAGAATGTAGTGCATTAATCAGAAAAGGACTTCCTCCCAAGCTTGAAGATCCTGGAGGTTTCTTCCTACCATGCACTATTGGAAGCCTCTTCATCAACAAGGGTATGTGTGACTTAGGAGCAAGTATAAATCTAATCCCATCTTCTTTGGTGAAAAAGCTTGGCATAGGAGAGGTGAAACCAATACAGATGTCCTTGGAATTGGTAGACCAATCAGTGGTATATCCTAAAGGGTTGATTGAAAACCTTTTAGTTAAGGTTGACAAGTTCATCTTTCCAGCAGACTTTGTGATCCTAGAATCAGCAGAGAATGAGAATGACTCCATAATACTTGGTCGACCATTTTTTGCCACTGCTAGAGCCAT
>NC_029780.3:67251537-67251905 GCF_000817695.3 Arachis duranensis | reverse complement strand
AAGAAAAACAAAGAATAAAGGTTGGACACCAATAGCTTGAACCTTAGGACATATGCCTGTGGTGTTCTTGTACTAAGATCTGCTTGGATGAGTAAATTCTAAGGGGTATTTTAAAACCCGGTCACTTAGATCAACTGATTTGGGATGGCCAATTGAAAGTCCACAATAAAGAGCAACTTAGATACAGAACATTTAGTTATCCAAAGAGAGGCTGGGCATCAATGATCCTAGGAAGAATTAGTGAGCCATGTGTCTGTGGTGGAAAGATGTTGAGCAAAAGAAAAAAATAAAGCCAAAGGCTATTACTGCAACATTAGACACCAAACCTCCAAAAGAATAATAAGCTTGTTAAGCATTATAAGAAAGAA